>NC_133537.1:160408557-160753557 GCF_048544455.1 Silene latifolia
GGAAATTTTTGATTTTTTTGTTTTTGATTTTTTGTGGATTTTGAGAGATGAGAGGTTTTTGAGATAAAATATGAGGGAAATTGTGTGGATGAGAGATAAGTAGGTGGGAGGAAAATGTATATATATTGAATTAGTGATTAATTAGAATTAATTAGTATGGGTAGTGAGAGAGTGGTTTAATTAGCTTTAATCTCCTTTTTTCTTGTGTAAATCTCAGCCATCCTTTTCCCTCATCCAAGGGCTCTAAGGAGAACTTATGGACTCAAATGTAAGACATGGACTTACTTGATCTTATATATATATATATATATATATATATAGATATATATATATATATATATATATATAGAGAGAGAGAGAGAGAGAGAGAGAGAGAGAGAGAGAGAGAGAGATCTAGGAGGAGGAAGAGGAGAATTCTAGCTAGGAGATCGTCACATGGTTACTTTCTATCTTCTCTTAACATACTCACCTTAAGACGATTATAACTCGTTAATTAGACCGCCGTTGACTGACCGAGACCATGATCATGACCGGGAAACATCAGAGAGTAAGCGGACCTCCGTTTTACCACCAGTGACCGGAGGGAATGGGAGTTTGAAGGGGTTGTTGTATGGGTGGTTGCATACGCGGTTTACACGGTTTTGAACCATAACTGAGGCTTGAATGACCTGGGTTCGGGTGTGGTGGTTCCTGGTGTTGGGTTATCTTATGTAGGTGGTTAAGGGGTGGAAAAGGCGGTGGCTTTAAGGGTGGTTGGTCGGAATTTTGAAGGTGGTTGTATGGTTGTGTTTGCACGTTATTACACGGGTTTATCCCCTTGCCTTAACTTGTTTGACTCAGAACTAGCTTGGGTGGGTTCGTGGTGGTCGGTCGACCACTGTGGTGGTGTTGGGGTGTTTAAAGGTCGCACCTTGTGTGATGGTTGCCGGATTATCGAATTGATTTGTTGATTGATGACGTGGATGAAAGCTAGGGCATGATGGAGTTGGTCGTGGCTGGTGATGTCGTGTCGACTAGATTCGTGGTTAGGGTGGCAGGGAGAGTTGCAGGTGGTGGCTGATGGTGGCGGTTGCTCGGATTTGTGGGTGTATAAGTGGTGTTGTTGGTAGTGTCGTGGTGTGTAGTTGTTGCACTAGTCATGTGTGGTGGTTGTCATGGGTAGAGGTGGCAAACAATGACACGACAAGAAAACACGACACGAACTCGACACAAAATTAACGTGTTTGGGTTGAGACTTAATGACTCATTTATGTAAGTGGGTCGACACGAACACGACACAATATTTAATTGAATTGGGTTAGGGTTGACCTCTCTAAACACGAACCCGACACGAATGACCTGTTTACTAAATTAATCCTAATTTTTCTTGATCCTCCATCACATAAATATACTTAAACTTTCAAAATATGGACGTGACGCGAAAACCCGAAACGAACCCGACACGAAATTAACGGGTTAGGGTTGAAGGCTTATGACCCATTTATGTAAGTGGGTCGACACGAACACGACACGAGATTTAATTAGGTCGGGTTTGGGTTGGAGGGATTGTGACCCGTTTACATGTGACACGAACACGAACCCGACACGACCCGATCTGTTTGCCAGGTCTAGTCATGGGCACTGACCACCGTGGCTGGGATGGGAAGAGTAGGTGGTCCACAGTGGTGTGTGAGGGCGGACGGTGTCGTGAGTGTGGTGGTGGTTTGAGGGGTTGTTGTTGAGTTAGGGTTTAGTTGTATAGTGTGAAACGGGTTGTGCATGGAAGGAGTTTTATCACGTGAATTACGTGGGTGGCATTATTATATTGTGGGGTTTCCATATTTGTTTAAGACGGATTTATTTGGGTGTTAACACGGGTTTTGAGAAGTCGGGTTTTTAATATAATGACTCCATATTAGTTGTATAATTAATTTATAATTAATTAAATTATTAGTTTGGGTTGTTTTAAGACGGGATTTAAGTAATGGTTTGAGACGGGTTTTTAATGGGTAATTTACGTAGTAACTGAATTATTGTAATTAATGAGTAATTATTAATTAATTATACGGAAAATATAATTAAAGCAATTAAACTATAATTAACTTAATTACTTAAAGAATCGAATAATTAATAATTAAATTATAATTATTTATGTTAGGTGACGGAATTGTTAAGAAGGTTTATTTGGATTTCTACTTATTGGGTTGTTGTATACGAAGTATTTGCTTGTCAGGTAGGAATTTCCTACTCAACTCGTATTTTATTATTATGTGAATGTATATTGAATTGTGATGGATGACGAGGTTAATTTTAATATTATGAATGAGTATTGGAGACGGAGTATATGTGTATGCTAAGTTATTAACAGAGCCGTATGACTCGATTGTTATTGTTCATTATTGTTGGTTATATATGGTGTGGTTTGATGGTTGTTCAGTTGAGCATAACACGGAGGGTTTTACTGCCAGTTGTGCATAGCGAGTAATTGTTACTGCCAAATGTGCATAGTAAGTAATTACTACTGTCAGGGATAGTTGTGTATAGTAAGTAATTACTACTGCCAGGTGAGCATGGTACGCAAGTACTACTGCCAGTTGAGCATAGCACGGTGTTAAGGGGGTTGTGCTACTGCCAGTGATGTAAGTGAGTTGTACGGATGAAGTGATGAGAATTTGAAGGACGTCTATTTTGGTTGGATTAATATTGTTGTTTAGTTTATTCATACTCAACCTCGTGGTTGACAGTGTATTCGTGAACCCCTGTGATGAACCGTAACTGGGGAGCAGATTTGACAGGTACTTGAGTTAGCAGACTTGGGAGCTTATGGGAATGCTTGAGGACTTCGGCCAGTCTACCTAGAAGTCTAAACCACATAGTTGTTTATTCACTTTATTTATTTCCGCTTCGAGTTGTAATTTATTTTATATTAAGTTTTTAGTTTGGTTAATTTGTAATAAACATGAAATCGCTAAATTATAATCTAAAGTACTTTGGTTTGTTATACTTTCTTATTCACTACCTCGGAAAACCGAGATGGTAACACTCTCATTTACTTTAGAGGCCTAGCTAAAGGCTCTTGAATAAATTGGGGTGTTACAATTCATGAACACCTGTGATGAACCGTAACTGAGGAGCAGATTTGACAGGTACTTAAGGTTAGCTGACTTGGGAGCTTATGGGGATGCGTGAGAACTCAGCCAGTCTACCTAGAAGTCTAGATCATATAGTTTATTAATCACTCTATTTATTTCCGCTGCGAGTTGTAATAAATTTTACATTGAGTTTTTAGTTTGGTTAATTTGTAATAAACATGTAATCGCTAAATTTTATCTAAAGTACTTTGGTTTATTGTACTTTGTTATTCACTACCTCGGAAAACCGAGATGGTAACGCTCTCATTTACTTGGGAGGCCTAACTAAAGGCTCCTGAATAAATGAGGGTGTTACACGTTTGTCGTAGCTCTTTTATAAGATCTGCTTAGAATGAGTTAGCTTGAGGAATTGTTAAATTAAGGAGAAAGATATGGAAGATATGAGAAATATACGGAGATTATTCAGCGTAATCATATTGTGATAGATATGTAAATAATATATTTAGTTGACATATAATTAGGAGGAATATAAGGATAGTCAAAGATTTAGTTAACTGTATTGTGTATATATGTATTGTGCCCTGCGTTGAATGAATAACAAGAAATTACTTCATCTCATTCTTTGGTTTTCTCATGGTATCGTGAGCCAAAAACACAAAAAAAATTCAAAACGAAAATACAACGAAGCACCGATTTCACCATGGCTGGTGAAGGCAAATTGATAGGGGCAATGGAAGGTCCAAAGACCATCCCTATAACGTCACCTCTGTATTTGCATCCCTCCGAAAGTCCAAATTTGAATGTGACACAGATTTTTTTCGACGGAATTAATTATGAGACGTGGGCAGCAGCAGTAAAAAATGGATTAGATGCCAAGAACAAGTTGGCATTCATTGAGGGCAGAATCAAGAAACCCTCGAATGATGGAGATGAAGAAACGATGGAGTCCGTAGCGTGGCGGCAGTGCAATGCCATGATTAGGGCTTGGCTTCGAAATATGATCAATCCAAAATTACATTCGATTATTGCTTTCGATCATCCAGTTGACGAAGTTTGGGAGGAGTTACGAAGCAGGTATTCGGCTGGAAACGCGCCCCGAGTTCATCAATTAAAAGGTGATGTCACTGAATGTAAACAAGGAACTGATTCGGTGGTTGAATACTACACGCGACTCAAGGCAATATGGGATGAGTTGGCAAATTATAGCACTGTCAAAGCATGTACTTGCGGAGCGGCTGCTTCGATAGCAAAAGAACGTGAAGAGGAGAAGGTCCATCAGTTCTTAATGGGATTGGACTCGAAACTATATGGTAATTTACGAACTACTTTATTAATGGAAGATCCTATTGCAGGTATCAATCGTGTGTATGGTATTTTTCTAAGGGAAGAAAGACATGCCTCAATAACCAAAGTTAAGGAGGAGAAAACAGAGGCGCCAATGGAAGTCAAACATGCCTCTTCTCACGGTGCAGGACGTGGTCGTGGAAACTTTCAAAAATCAGAAACTGAAGAGGAGAGTTACCCACCACAGTGTACTCACTGTCTCAAATACTATCATACCGAAGACAATTGATACGACAAGTATGGGTATGAAGTAGTGAAGGCGAGAGAAAGGGGTCGTGGAAGAAGAGGAGGAGGCAGCAACCGCGGTACAGGCACTCGAGGCAGAGATCGAGGCTGTGGCTATCAGGCCAATGCAGTGGGTAGTTCGTCGGGAACGCGGAATGCAGAGACTTCAAAACAGAATATACCTTTCACCACCGAGGAGATTGAGAAGATACGCACTCTATTGCAAGGTAGTCCTGATGGTAATGCCAAACTGCAAGGTATGAAAATTACATTAGATGTTGAATGGTTAATAGATAGCGGATGTTCGCATCATATGACTGGAAAGAAAGATTTGTTGAAAAATATTAGACATAAAGAACAATCCAATGTTAGTTTACCCGATGGTAGAGTAATGAAGGCTGAAATATATGGAGAAGTCGAGTTGAGCAAGGGTTTCGTGTTGAAAGATGTTTTGTTTGTGCCGACGCTTGCTTGTGATCTCATTTCCATTCAACAATTGATACATGAAAATAATTGCGTAGTGACTTTTTATAATAATTATTGTGAAATTCAGGACCGGACTACGAGGATGACGATTGGACGGGGTGAGCATCGACAAGGGGTGTATTATTACAAGTCGGAACGGCCAGAACAAGCAGGATGAATGACCACGACCAAAGAAGGGAGTTTATGGCACAAACGACTTGGGCGTCCTTCTAAAAGTATTTTATCTCGTTTTTCTACTTTAATTGGAAGTAATTTAGCTTGGGACTCGAATATGGTTTGTGATTCTTGTTGTAGGGCAAAACAAACGCGCAATATTTTTCATTCTAATAATAAACGTTGTGATATTTTGTTTGGTCTTATTCATTGTGACATATGGGGAAAATATCGAATAGCTAGTTTAACCCGAGCACATTACTTCCTCGCCATAGTCGATGACCATAGTCGGGCTGTTTGGATTTACCTCATGAAAGATAAAAGTGAAGCCGGAGATTATATGAAAATTTTTTGTCAAATGGTAAAAACACAATTTGAAACTGGTGTTAAAATAATTCAAAGTGACAATGGGACGGAATTGTTGTCTGGGTCAATGCAGCAATATTATGAGGAAAATGGGAAATTATTCCAGACTAGTAATACGGATACACCTCAACAAAATGGTAGGGTAGAAAGAAAGCACCGACACATACTTGAAAAAGCTCGGGCATTACGTTTTGAAGGAGGGTTGCCTTTATTTTATTGGGGTGAGTGCATATTAACAGCTGTATATCTTATAAATCGTACACCCACGCCATTATTAGATGGGAAAACCCCGTATGAACTTTTATATCACAAGAAACCACATTATGACAATTTTAGAATTTTTGGATGCTTAATTTCACAATAAAGACAAAACCCGGGAAAATTTGGGGAACGGGGCAAACGTTGTGTCTTTCTCGGTTATCCACATAGTAAAAAGGGGTGGAAGGTGTATGATTTAAAGGAGAGACGGGTTTTTGTGTCGCGTGATGTTATTTTCTATGAGCATGTCTTTCCCTATTTGGTGTCCGGAAATGGAGAAGATGCACAACAAGGAGGAGCTCAAACCGTGTCACAAGATCAACAAGACCATAACTTGTACACAGATGATTTTGGGATTGAGGACCACCATGTTGTGAGGGGGAGAGCTGATGAAAATGGTATGACAGAGAGCGTGGCAGGAGAACAGATTGGTAATGCAAATCAGGGAATTGGAGACGTCCAGAATGCGAGTGCAGGGACTATGGAAAGGCTCAAGGACAATGGCAGTAATGAGGAAACAGAACATGATGAAAAAACAGGGCAGGAAGTAGACCAAGACGTGATCAATGCTCGAGATGGTGAAATGGAAGAAAGGATGGGTCGCGGTGCGAGGGAAAAATGAGACCCATTTTGGAAGAAAGATTATTATTGCAAATCAACAAGAATAATACACCCACAGTTACATGCTCACCACGAACAAACCAAGTCCTCGTCGTGAGGTACGCGCTATCCTCTAGTCAATTATGTTGCTACTAGTTGTTTTTCAAATTCCCATAAAAGTTTCTTAGCCAAAATTAATAAACACAAAGAGCCAACTTATTAACATGAGGCGGCCAAGAGCTTGGAATGGAGAGAGGCTATGAGGAAACAGATAGATGCTTTGGAAGAGAATGGTACTTGGAAAATTGTGAGTTTGCCCGAAGGTAAAAAGCCAATAGGGTGTAAGTGGGTATACAAGATTAAGTACCGAGCGAATGGGGAAATAGAGAGGTATAAAGCGAGACTTATGGCACAAGGATTCACTCAAGTGGAAGGGATAGATTTCCATGAGTCGTATGCACCGGTAGCAAAAATGACAAGTGTGAGATGTATGTTAGCGGTTGCGGTAATGAAAGGTTGGTCCATTGAACAATTAGATGTCAACAATGCATTTTTGCACGGAGACCTCGATGAGGAAGTTTACATGAAGATTACACAAGGTTTTGAGAGAAAAGGAGGGAACAAAGTGTGTAGATTGATGAAGTCGATTTACGGTCTAAAGCAAGCGTCTCGCAATTGGTTTGCAAAATTGACAGTTGCAATGAAGAGTTACGGTTTCGTGCAGTCTCTAGCCGACTACTCCATGTTCATGCTAAATCGAAATGAAGTGTTCATCGGAGTGCTCATTTACCTGGATGACATGATCGTGGTTAGTAATAGTACGAAAGGTTGCGAAAAATTCAAAGCTTTCCTTGATGCACAATTAGGGATTAAAGACTTGGGAAAACTCGAGTTCTTCTTGGGTATTGAAGTCGATCAGAGAGCAGGTGGAGGACTGTTCCTAAATCAAAGGAAATATGCCATGAGCATTATAGAGGAAAGTGGTATGGCAGGAGCGAGGACGGTGTACACGCCAATTCAACCGAGACATAACTTGTCGCTGGCTAAAGGGTATGTGTTACGAGACATTATGAAGCATCGAAGACTTGTCGGGAGACTTGTGTATTTAACGATTACTAGACTGGATCTCGTTTATGCGGTTCACATTTTGTCACAATTTGTAAATGAGCCAAGCAAAGAGCATTGGGAAGCAGCGTTGCGTGTAGTGCGATATATTAAGAGGAATCCAAGCAAAGGAATCATGTTCAAGAAACAAGCAGATTATCACTTAAAAGGGTGTTGTGACTCGGACTATGCATCATGCCCGATCACAAGGATATCGTTGAGTGGTTATTTCGTGTCAATAGGAGAGTCACCCATATCTTGGAGGGCAAAGAAGCAAGTAACAGTGGCCAAGTCAACGGCAGAGGCGGAGTACCGAGCAATAGGAGGTGTGACCAGCGAGCTCATATGGGTAAAGTCTTTTTTGGCTTCGTTAGGGGTTTTTCACACAAAGCCAATGAAAGTATATTGCGACAATCAAGCGACAATTCATATTGCAAAGAATCCGGTGTTCCATGATAGAACGAAACACATTGAGATAGATTGTCATTTCGTGAGACAACATTTGATTGCAAATACAATAAGCATGTCTCATGTCCGCAGTAAGGAGCAAATAGCGGATTTGTTCACAAAGGCGCTAGGGGGAGAAAGTTTTGATCACCTACAGTACAAGTTGGGACTCGGGTTACCAAGTGCTCCAACTTGAGAGGGAGTGTTAAATTAAGGAGAAAGATATGGAAGATATGAGAAATATACGGAGATTATTCAGCGTAATCATATTGTGATAGATATGTAAATAATATATTTAGTTGACATATAATTAGGAGGAATATTAGGATAGTCAAAGATTTAGTTAATTGTATTGTGTATATATGTATTGTGCCCTGCGTTGAATGAATAACAAGAAATTACTAATAGGAATATTTATAATACTTGGGCCTCAACCATCACCTCAAGGTTTTGGTTGAGTTGGTTCATCTATCATGGTATCAGAGCCAGTGTGACCGAAGGTCACGGGTTCAAATCCTGGCAACCTCAAAACTCCTCAAAAACTCGAAGTGGAAACCCAGCACACGGTACGGGGGAGCCGGTGCACAACTAACCACTCTTCAAGCCCAATGGGCATTTGAGTAAGGAAGCGTAATAGGAATATTTATAATAGTTGGGTCTCAACCATCACCTTAAGATTTTGGTTGAGTTGGTTCATCTATCAATTACTTCATCTCATTCTTTGGTTTTTCTCATGAATGAAATATGTAACCATTGAAATTAGAAAGTAAATTGTTCACCAAAAGCTTAGCATTTAACACTTAATTTATGCGGCCTTTTAGTAATCTGTATTTTATATATCTATATCTATATAGTTTAATATATAAAATAGAAACTCAACAATTTTTTTCACTCATTGTGGCATGTCATACAAGATACTTCGGTAGTTATTCATCTAATCATTTTTTCCATCATTTAGGGAGAACAACTTAATGAATGTGCAAGAAATTTCATGAAAATAAACAATTTTGATTTTGTGCGTCATCCATCTTTAGTAGTCGAGTTAGGCCACTAAGGAAATACAAAAGTGGGAGTATGGTTGTATGATTACTGGTGCTGGTGCATTCACCTAAATTTGTGAAATAAATAATCCGGCTGCTCGAACGAACCGGAGCACGTGTAAGTACATAGCTTATGAATATTTGCATCAAAGGTACAAGAGACGATCATAAACATGATATGAGACATGGGTCTATACATATCTTCAAAATTAACGAGTTGTACAATGATTTCTCGAAATCAAAGAAAAGAAATCAAAGAAAATATAGCATGGAAATTTACGTATATTAATTATCATACTCCATACAGAATAGTTAATTGCAATATCATACTCTACCGCTCATCAATCTTTTCTTTTATGCTGATTTTTCATGTGTATATTTTGACCTATATAGTTTTACCTTAATTCGTGTGCTTTTTGTTTTTTCGTCATTTTCAATCTTTAATATCGTATAAACATTCCAAAACTTATCATACGTACCTGACATTTGAAATTATTAACGTGATATAACATAGGTGTAAATATGACGGCTTATGGATGCTCAAATCAAAGATATAAAACACGAATGTAAACATGATATGCGACAAGAGTTTAACCATAATTTTACGATTAACACTGAAGTTCAATTGTAAAAAAAAACAGTACGATCATTTGAATATATATAGATTATTACTATAGGGATTAGCTAAAATCGTGTGCCCTAGACAATTGAATGTTATACAAATGTTGTAATTGTATATGTTTTCGTCGAGTATCTACTTTCCATGTAATATATACGGGAAATCATCTATTTCATATTACATGTATATTCTAACCAAAAGAATCAATTTGTAGTTCTATGAATTTAAAATTTATTTATATGTGTCCGTGCAATTTTCACGGGTCCTAAGCTAGTATAGCATATTGCTTGTGATTAGTGGAAGCAAAGTACAAAATCTGATTATATATGAGAAATTCTTCCGTAAATATAATATACATAAACTTTATTGTTAGGTTAGACAAAATTTGCATATTATATTTCAGTTTTTATTTATTTTACAATTTGCAATATAAACTAAAAGATTGTTCTATCAATTTATGTAATTTTGTTTTTGTGTTGGCTTGGAGTATTCCCTACCGACAGTTAAGGCAATGTCTACGGGGTATTTAAGGCAACTTAATAGGTAAACTTCTCCCCAGGTTTGGTTTTTTTTCTTTTGCAAGCGTCAGGAAACGAAACCCTAGCCACTTGGTTGAGAGACGGGACTGTTTACAACTCACATCAACTAATTTTGGTATTTCTTTATGTAATGTCTGGCAATGGAAAATAAACTTATGTTAAAACTAGACTTTAATAATTTTTTAAATGGTTAAAAAGTAGACTTATATATAATTATATCAGTCTACTATTGGAATAAGTAAAGTCTACTATTGGAATCTACATAGTATAAATGTCAAGTTTTTTCTTGACTTTTGATTGGCTACTGAATTTATATATGTGAGTCCCCCCATGTTTCATATTCTATTTAATTAATCTCTTCCCTCAACCTAGTTCCTATTCCTATTTTCTATTCCTATTTTAATTACTTATGTTAAAACATAAGTTTATAAGTTAAAATGTTACAATTTACATAAAATGTTGCAATTTACATACATCCAACGGGTCTAACATGTCAAATACCTTTAATATAATTCTAATAAAATACGGTTGTATATTATCTGATATTTAAATCTAATATTTATCAAATATTCGAATATCCAAATATGGACTATTTATATTGTCACGGTATTGAACACTTAATCACGCTAAACTATATGTTCATATATCTAATGATAGCGCATGTTATTACGACCTGTGCATTTTTTGCACGGGTATAAAACTAGTAAGAAAGAAAGATAGGTGATGTTGAGTGAAGTGACGCGTTCTTCTTTCACTTTTTTTTTTATCAATAGTGGCCTTTGATCTTATCAGATCCGACGACTGTAAATGGGACATATAAACTCAAAAATATGAAGGGACTCACTCGATCCCGTCTGTATATAGTGTACTATTGGAATAAGTAAGGGAGATAAATATGTATTATTGTAATATGTTGTTCACTAAACATCTTTTATAACAAAATTGACTAATTAAACATGCTAACATTTTTAAACATGTCCAAAATGTTTGATAATTCCTCCATTTCGATCAATAGTTATCAATTTTACTTTTTCTTGAGGAAAGTTTTAAACAAAGATGACTATTGATTAGAACGGAAGGAGTAACATAATATTTTAAGATATTCTACGGCATACCCTCGAATTGTTCGGTTTTCTATGTTGTATTCCTACATTTTTGAAATTCTATGGTGTACCCCTAAATTTTATATATTAGTCTATACCATGGCCTTATTTATTCTCTTTGCTAACTTAGGTCTTGTTTTTTTGGACTGAAATTGTCTGAACTGAACTGAACTTAACTTAATGGACCTGAACTGAACTGAACAGAACTTATCTGAACTGAAATAATAATAATAATAATAATAATAATAATAATAATAATAATAATAATAATAATAATAATAATAATAATAATAATAATAATAATAATAATAATAATAATAATAATAACAACAACAATAACAATAATACCAATAATAATAATATATTATAATAATATTATTCATTAATAATAAAAATAATAGTAATAATAATAATAGTAATAATAATATAATAATAATAATAGTATATTAGTAATATATATGATAATAATAATAATAATAATAATAATAATAATAATATAATATATTAATAATAATAACTAAAAAATAAATATGATAAATATAATATAATAATTAATAATACTAATAATATAAACAATAACAACAACAACAACAGTAGTAAAAATAATAATAATAATAATAATAATAATAATAATAATAATAATAGGTATAATATAATAACTTATTATTATTATTATAATAATAATAATAATAATAATAATAATAATAATAATAATAATAATAATAATAATAATAATAGGTATAATATAGGTATAATATAATAACTTATTAATATATTATAATAATAATAATAATAACAACAACAACAACAACAACAACAACAACAACAACAACAACAACAACAACAACAACAACAACAACAACAACAACAATAATAATGGTCGGGTCTTCCCCTTTGACTCTGTTTAGGATGTCTGATTTCGTACCCGGACGTGTGGTGATTGATGCGGCTCGGCGCAAATGCACCAAGTACCAGGGCTTATGTTCGGCGATCAGTTATAGTTTCTTACCTTTTTCTTTCTCTTCTTTGGGAGAGTTTAAGGCGGATGTCATTGCACTGCTCAAGCGGATTCAGAAATATTCTTTGTCTCAGGATGCTGGATCGCACGCTGCTGCTTTTATTTTTACTAGACTTAGCTTTGCTATTGCTAAGGGTGTGGGCGCCCAGATTGTATCTCGTCTGACCACCAATTTCTTGTAAACTTTTGATTGATTAATAATAATAATAATAATAGTAATAGTAATAGTAATAGTAATAGTAATAGTAATAGTAATAGTAATAGTAATAGTAATAGTAATAGTAGTAATAGTAATAGTAGTAATAATTGTTCCGGGTGTAATTCCGAAGCAGTTATTTGTTACCACTCGTTGCTTGTAGAATGACGTCTTTGATCGAAGCCTTTTCTCGGTCTCTCCTGAAACAATGAACAAACTGAGGGCTCGGTTTTGGCCGAGCGTACTCACTCCGACGCTCAAGTCAGTGAACTTAAAGAGATAAGTTATGTGTTACTTAGCGAAGCATATGTTGTAGAGAGATAAGGAAGATATTACCAGATTATGAGGCGTTTAGGTTAAATTGTGGATCCTTTTCCTCAATGAGAGTTGAGGAGTATTTATAGACTTTCACCTTTTGTCACGTAGTGGCCAAGTGGCTAGCAGGTGGAAAGACTGATCTACCCTCGGCCGAGGGACCCATGGCAGGCCGGCGGGCCCTGTTGACTCGCCGCCGAGGGGTCTTGGATATGAGTACGCGGATATGTGCCCCGGTTGGCTAGTTGTCCTAGCCGAGGCACAAGAGACATGCCGACAGGCTGCGTCGGTTAGGCTGTCTAAGTCGTTGACTTGTTGTGGATATCTTTGACCTTGCTCAATATGTTGACTTGGTCAACGGGTGCAGAATATGCCCCATCAATTTGCCCCCAGCGTAGTCTATGCCGTGGTATGGACCTTCGATGAGTGTTGAGCGTATTCTGTGCAAGTAAAAATTTTCTCGCCCCGCTTCTTCTACCTCGGCTTGGTTCTCCGCTTTAGGCCGTACCATATCCCCCTCCACATGGATGTGTAATGGACATCAGATGTGGAAAAGAAAGTGGCGCGGGCCGAGACCGAGGTTGTGAGTGCCGTGTGCTTTTGATTGCCCCCCGGTAGGTCGCCAAGCTTGGTTGAATCGCGGGCCGTTTGGCAAGTAGATACCAAGGGGTGTGTTGAAGAAGATACGTCGATTGGCATTCTGTCAAGGAGCGTGTTGAAGAAGTTTTGTAACTGTTTGTCGATTGACCTTCCATGGCTGCATGCTTGACATGTGTCTCGTTGTTGATTGGTTGACGGTTTATGGGCTTTGCTCTGATTGGTCGGATTGAGTGGACTTTGCCCTATAAATAGGAGAGTTAGCCCCTGAATTTGGCCTTCCAAATTCATTTTCTCAAAAAATTTCTTCTTGCTTAACTTTCTTAGACGAAACTTCTCTCTAGTCTTCGAAGCGTTACTCCGGCGTAGCACTTTTTCTTCAAGGTAAACAAACAAATTTTCAACTTTTAATTGTTAAGTTTTTTGTTGTGAACATGTCTTCTGCTGATGTCGGTCCTAGAAACCGTGCGCCGGGGGGTTCCCCGTCGCGTCTTGATGAGGAGGAGATACTAGACGCCATCCCGATAAGGTCTGGGGGCCCTAGGTCTCCTTCTCCCGAAGTTGATCCAAAAGCTTTGGAGGATTGGGAGGATGATGATGATGTTGATGACGACGATGATGATGCTGAAAGGGCTCATCCTAATGAGGAGAGGCCGTACGTCATGGATCACGGCGACGCCTGTAAGGTCTGCCCTGACCGCGCTTGGACCCACAAATTTGCCAACATTTCCGGTCCCGACGTTTTCGAACGTCACTTCTCCTTCGGCGGGGAGTATAGTATTGTAATTCCCGAGGAAGGTCGCGTCTGTTGCCCTCCCGGCTGCATCGGCGTATACATCGACACCGGAGTATGGACTCCGGTTTCCTCTGAATGAACACGTTATGGCCATAATTAAAGCCATGAATGTCGCCGTGGCCCAACTGCACCCGTTGGCCATTAGGACTATAGTCGGCTTTGTGTGGCTCTGCCTTTTCAAGGGGGAGGTCCCGACGGTGAACTTATTCCGCCGGATTCATCACCTTCGGCCGTCGGCCCCTGGTCGCGTTGGGTGGTACAGCGTGCAGACGGAGCCGGGTTACGTCTCCGTTGATAAGCTTTCTTCCTGCAAGGACTGGAAAGATCGCTGGGTGTACGTTGAGGTTCCGGAGGATTACCCACTGCCCCTGTCCTTCCAGCACCAAGTCAATTTACGGTGCGAGACTAAGGCGGAGCATGACAAATGGGTCTCCCGGAGTAAGCTTAAGATGGACGCCAGCAAGGTCCTTCTTAATGCGGATGAGAAGCGGGCGATGAGGCTGTTTGAGGTGGGGAATGATGGGTTGTCGAAGGGATGAATTCCTCCGACGCAGATCATTCTCCAGGATGCGCCGCTCTGCCACGTCGGCCTCATACCGACCCTCGAACGGGGTGAGTGGGGTCGGTGTGAGGCCCATCTCTGCTTTTAATGTTTCTGTTATTTGAACTTTGATTTATTTCTTTCACTTGACTGTTGCTTCGTTTCCTTTGCGAGACCATTTTGGCCCCGACTGTCGAGGATATCCTTAGGAGAATGGGGCTTGCCAAGGACAAGTCGATTGTTGATACGCATCCTAAGGCCCTGGCTCGTGATCGCGAACGCCGCCGAATGATCTCATGGATCAAGAACAAGGGCTTAAATGTGGCGGCGGCCCAGTGCAAAGGTTGTTGGTAACATGCCGCGCCGAACGCGGAAAACAAAGTCTTCGGCGGCGACGGCGTCGACATCGGTTCCACCTCCCATCCCTTCATCCCGTAAAGAGACGGTGGAGGTCGTTGATATTACCGCCGAGGAGGTGGTCACCTTGGTACTGGAAACCCCTCTCTTCCGTAAGAGGAAAGAGCCTACGCCGCCGCCGATGCTTCACATGCCACGTCGCCGGCGAAGAAATGCGACCTCCGACCAAGAAGGCCAAGCATGGTACAGATCTATCCCTGTGGCTCGGACTTAGCCGGTTCATTAGGCGTTCCCGACGACAAAGCTCTCCGGTATGTCCATGTATGTTGACACGGATGCTTTAATTGAATTTTTGTAGATCAACCGCCGTCGTCTACCGGCACGCTTTTTGAACGGCGTGCCGAGAAGAAAACCGCGCAGCGAGTGGTCAAGATGCCACCGTTGTCACCTCCTTCCCGAAGCCTACCCCCTTCCAGATTAAGTCGGAGGGCCTAAGTTTGGCCAGGTTGTTGTCGAAGTGGTGGGCCGATACGGCCGGTGCTCTTATTGTGGAGCAAGAGAAGACTATTCTTCAAGCCGCTCCACGGCTCGAGCGGCTCGAGCTTGAACTCGATCTGCGAACAAGGAAGCCGAGAGGGCCAAGGCCGAGGTCAAGAGGCGTCCGTGCCGAGAGAAAACTTAGGGAGGACGCCGAACAGCAGCGATCCTCGCCGAGAGAGCCAAGGCCGAGGTGCGGTGGTCGAAGTCGCTAAGTCGCCGGAAGGGCGTGACCACCTTCGTAAAGTCGCCGACTTTAATGCTAAGCGAGGGAGGAATGGAGGTCCGTGTTTCGTGCCCGGGGAAGGTGGTTCGGAATAAGGATGCTATCATCGCCCAAAGGGAGGAGGACATTGAGATGCTCCAACGCGAGATTCTTCCTAACATGTGTGCCCACACGGACCCGGCCGAGGAAGCCGCCAGGGAAGTGATTGGGGAGCTCTTTCCTCTTGATGGCTCCTTTCCGTGGTCAAAATTTGACGAGATGCTTGATGACAAGCTTGAAGCTAAGGAGAAGGCCGCGGAGGAGAAAGCCAAGGAGGAGGCAAGGGTGAAGAAGGAGGAAGAGGTGGTCGGAGAAGGCGAGCCCTTGCTGAGAAGGCTAAGGCGGCCAAGGAGGAAGCCGAGAGGATGAAGGCAGCTGAGGCTGCTGAGGCTGAGGCTGCTAAGAAAGCTGAGGCTGCCAAGAAAGCTGAGGCTGCCAAGACAGCTTCTGGGTCGCCCACCAAAGACGATGCTGCTAACGTTGCTGATGGCAAGCAGCAACAGGCATAGGGAGACGGGCGGTCGTCACCAGGCTCACCCGGCATCTCGGATAGCTTCAGCTGTTCGGGGGCCAATTATTAAGCCTTTCCTCCCTGCCATCTTTTGGCGCTTCAAATGATATGTCTGTAACCTTTTGCTTTTCTTTTCCTTGTATTTTGTAAAACTTTGGTAGGTTGTGTTTTGGCTTATCCCTATGGGGACGGCCGTCGTCTGTATTCTCTTTACTTGTAATCATTTTTTTTTTTAATAAAGCTTGTTTATTGGCCCCCGGCTTGGCCGGGTTTTGATCACAATCCTTCACTTGTCTTCTTGCGTTATTAATTGAGCGCTTTTTCGTTTTTACCTTCGGCCTGGCCGAGGCAGCTAGAATGCGTATCTCAACTGTGTTTAACGTCTTTTTCTTTAAACATGTTAGCATGTTGGTCGCTTCCTCTTTCACTCTCGGTCTGGCCGAGGCGTCTGATTTGCGTTTCCAACCGCCGTTGTAAACATGTTAGCGTATCGACCGTTGTGTCCCCTGCCAGGCCTTCGGTTGGCCGAGGCGGCTAGAGGTTACGGCTCGACAACGTTCGTATCGGTAGACATATTGATCGCTTCCTCTGCCAGGCCTTCGGTTGGCCGAGGCGGCTAGAATTGCGTCTCAACTGTGCTTATACGTTCCTAAGGCATGTTGGTCGCTTTCGCGAGTATCAACTGCGCTGGTTGTGACTGCCGTGGCGTCTACTTCTTGGGGTGACTGCCCGGCTTGGGCCGTGGCGTCTACCTCTATATGACTACGGGGGGGAATATGCACTTTGATGGAAAACTTGGATGATCCTTTATTAGGCATAAACACGCGCCGGGGTGCCAACAATTGTTTTGGACACCTCCGCCGCTATACAAAGTATTTCCTGAGATTGTCAATGTTCCAATGGCTCATCAAAGGCACACCCTCCATGTCTGTCAGCCGGTATGTACCCGGCCTCATTTCTTCAACCACTTTGTAGGGACCCTCCCAGTTAGCCGTCAATTTACCATGAATGTTTCCTTTGTTGGTGGCGGCCGACTTTCTTAGGACTAGGTCCCCTACTTTTAAGTCCCTTTTGTGGACTCTTCGGTTGTAGGCTCTTCTCATTCGGTTTTGGTATACTGCCAAGTTGAGGCGTGCTGTGTCTCGGCTTTCTTCGACCAGGTCTAGGGAGGCTCTTAGACCTTCCTCATTTTCAACCGGGTTAAAGGTGGCCGTTCTGAATGTGGGCACCGTTGCTTCAATCGCAGGATCGCTTCGGACCGTAGACTAAGTGGAATGGATGCACTCCCGTTGCTTCTTTCTCCGTGGTCCGGAGGGACCACAGGACGCCGGGTAGTTCATCGGCCCATCTTCCCTTTAGGTCTTCGACTGTCTTCTTCAGACCGTTGAGGATTGTTTTATTGGTCGCCTCACTTTGTCCGTTGCTCTGGGTGGGTGGCAGACGGAGGAGTATGCAAATTTGATACCAAGTTCCTCCAACCAGTTCATTATTGTGTCACTCCAAAACTCTCGGCCGTGGTCAAATACCATGACTTGGGATAACCCAAAACGAGTTATGACATTTTCCCGCATTACCTTTCTTACGCCGCCGTGGTCTTGGCAGTACCGCTACGACTTCCACCCATTTGGTGAAGTAGTCAACGGCGACAATCAAATACTTTCTTCCTCCGGATGCCGTTGGAAACGGCCCTAGTAGATCCATCCCCCATTGTGCAAAAGGAAGGGGACTAAGTACCTACTGCAGCAGTCTCGGAAGGTGCATGTATCACCGGAGCATGCATTTGACGGTTGTTGCACTTCTTGGTTTTGGCTCGGAATCCTCAAGCATGGTGGGCCGAAGTAGCGGCTCGGAGAGCTTTGTGGGCTAGCGTTCTTGCCCCCATGTGATGACCACAGATGCCTTCGTGAATTTCTCACAAGATATTAGCTCGTCGTACCGGGCCGACACATTTCAAAAGTGGTCTTATCACGGACCTTCTGTATAGTTCTCCTTCGAACACCAAGTACCTTGTCTGCGATCCTCTTTATCTTTCGTGAGAGACTACGGTCCTCCCAGAACTCATTCATCGTTTGTATTTCATTATCGGAGTCATCCACGTCGTCTCGGCCTCTATGTCGCCCACCATGCCGACGGTCTCGGTGATGCTTTTGGTATTCCCCGATGTCCACCAAAGACGGTTCGACCGACATTCTTGATGGTTGAACGGCAAGCTTTGAGAGAGCGTCGGCTCGGTTGTTCTCGACACTGGGAATGCATTGTATCCGAAAAGATTTCAATTTTGAAGTGTCGGTTTTACCCTTTCCAGGTATCTTACCATTCCGTCGTCTCGAGTCTCGTACTCTCCTCTGATTTGATTAGCCACTAAAAGTGAATCTGTTTTCAAAATGATGTGTTCTGCCCCGGCAGCTCTAGCTAACTCGACTCCAGTTATCACCGCCTCGTACTCGGACTCGTTGTTTGAGGCCGGGAAGGTAAATTTCAAGGTGTACTCAAACTCGTCCCCGTTTGGACTGATGATAAGTATGCCGGCTCCTGAGCTGTTTGCCGTGGAGGACCCGTCGGTGTATACTTCCCATACTCCGGGGTTTTGCTCTTCTTGATATGTGCACTCGGCCAGGAAATCTGCAAGTGCCTGTCCCTTTATCGAGGGTTTCGGCTTGTACTGAATGCCGAAGCCGGATAGCTCTACTGCCCATTTGATGAGCTTGCCGGACTGTTCAAATTTTTCCAATGCTTTCTCCAATGGTTGGTCGGTTAGGACCGTCACGGGATGTGCGTCGAAGTAAGGCTTCAATTTTCTTGCGGCAACGACGACAGCAAAGGCTGCTTTTTCAATCAGTGGGTAATTCCTTTCGGCGGGCAACAATGTATGGCTGACAAAGTAGATTGGGTGTTGCTGTTTGTCTTCTTCTCTGATGATCACGGCACTGACCGTGGCCGAGGTAACTGCTATGTATAAGTATAGCGTCTCCCCCAGCATCGGCCTGGACAGGGTTGGGAGAGTTTAAAGATGAGCTTTAAGTTGCTTGAAAGCTGTGCTCTGTTCCTCCCCCCAGCTGAAGTCCTTATTTCCCTTCAACACTTTGAAGAATGGGGTGCTCTCGTCGGCTGACCGAGAGATAAAACGGGCTAGAGCCGCCATCCTCCCGGTCAACATCATAACCTCTTTTCGATTCCTCGGCTCCGGCAGGTCCAGGATTGCTTGGACTTTCTCTGGATTGGCATCAATTCCCCTGGCGCTGACAAGCACGCCGAGGAACTTACCTGACCGGACACCGAAGTTGCATTTCATTGGGTTAAGTTTCATCTTGTATTTCCTCAGTAAAAAAAATGTCTCGTGTAAATCGGCTAGGTGCTCGCTGTCAGACTTGCTTTTGACAATAGCATCATCGACGTAAGCCTCAATGTTTCGCCCTTTTTGATTTTGGAACACTTTGTCCACCAGTCTTGTGTAAGTTGCGCCGGCGTTTTTCAAACCGAACGGCATCATTTTATACATGTATGTGCCATTACCGGTGATGAATGCACATTTAGGCATGTCTTCTTCGGCCATGAATACCTGATGATACCCTGAGAAGGCGTCCAGCAGGCTCAGCATAGTGTAGCCCGCCGTGGCGTCGATTAAACTATCTATTCGAGGCAAGGGATAGCAATCTTTGGGGCACGCTTTATTAAGATTGGTAAAATCTACACACATCCTCCACGCCCCCGATGATTTCTTCACCATTACAACGTTAGCTAACCACTCAGGATAAGTACAAGGCATGATAAAGCCCGCCGCTAGTAATTTATCTACCTCGGCCTTGATGGCTTCATGTTTCTCGGCTGAGGAGTTCCTCATTTCTGCTTGATAGGGCGAGCGGTGGAGAGTACGTTCAGTTTGTGAACAATTACCTCCCGGCTCACGCCTGGCATCTCGGCTGCTGAGTAAGCAAAGACGTCTTTGTTCTTCCTCGCAGTCTAGGAGAGCGGCTTTGAATTTTGGCTCCAGGTTGACACCGACAGTTACGGTGCGCCCTGGGTCAATTTCCACTTCTTCGGTCTCGGCTCCTTCGACCATGCCGACGGTCGCATCCATGAGGTCGCCCTCCTGTTGTAGGGATGGGCTCTTCCCCTTCTCTGACTTCTTCGCCACTTTGAGGGATTGCATGTTGCACCCTCTGGCAGATATCTGGATGTTGACCACTTCGTCTTTCTCATCCTTTGAGACGAGTTTATGCACTTCCCCCGGTCCGAGACATACATCGTGTCGGGCCCGGATGGACATTATCGCATCGGCCTCGCTCAAAGTGACTCGGCCTATGAGAACGTTGTAGGCGGACGAGCCGTCAATGACCACGAACTCGACAGACGTTCTTAGCCGCATTCCCCTCACCGAACATCACGCGGTCCCGATTGACCCTGGGGTACCAGGCCGGCCCCGAAAAAATCGTACAAGGATTGGTGCGGGGCTCAAGTCTTCAACCTTCGACCGAGGTTGAGAAAGCACTCCCCGAACATGATGTTCGTGTAGGCGCCGTGTCAATCGGCACCTTGACTGGTGGTTGGATATGTCCAAGTGGACTACAAGTGGGTCGTTGTGAGGGGCGATGACTCCCTCGTAGTCCTTCTTTCCAATAGTCATATCGGGGATGTTGGAAGCGGGGATCGCTGTTTTGGGCACAAAGTTGATGGCCCGACGGCTCGTTCAGTGCCGTTTGTGCCCATGAGCGGACCCACCGTTCTCGTTGCCCCGATGACAACATGGATTACTCCTATCCGTTCAAAGACGGATTTCTTATTTGAGCCGCCGCATCGTCTTTTGGCCATTGGCAACATATTTGCCGAGGCTCCCCTTCCGGATCAGCTCTTCAATGGCATTCTTCGATGCAGTTGTCGATTAAGTGGTCGGTGTGGCCATGGTACTCACAGTACTGGCTCGTGTCACCGTCCCCCCTCGCCTTGGGAGGCCTTTCCCACTTCTGACCCTCGTTCTTGCTCAGGGCGAAGACCTCGGCAGCAGATACGACCAAGGGGGTGTGGCCATTGAACCGCTTTTGGTAGTACGGCCCCGAACTCCCCGCGCCCGCCGAGTTCTCATTTCCCGGCAGATCGTCGACCGTGACCTATTATTGTCACGGCGTCCTTCATCCGGGTTGTCCTCCCGGCGCTCTTTCTCTCTTGAGTGCCCGGCCTCGCTGGGGCCTACCCAGGTTTTGTGGTAGTCCTCCACCTTTATGGCCTGGTCGGCCATCTTCCTGGCGGAGTCTAGGTTCAGGCCGCCGCACTTGATGAGCTCATTTTTTAAGTCTCCTCTCGGGAGGCCTTTCATCAGTGCGAAGGCCGCCAGTTCGCTGTTCAGCTCACGAATCTGCTGAACCTTGGCGTCGAACCTCTTCACATAACGCCGGAGAGACTCGCCTCCCTCCTGTCTGATAGTCAGGAGGTCCGATGTCTCGACGGCCCTCCTCTTGTTGCAAGAATACTGGGCCAAAAATGTGTCCCTTAGGTCGGCATAACAGTATACCGACCCATCGGGTAGCCCCTTGTACCAACTTTGTGCCATCCCATGCAGAGTCGTTGGGAAGACTCGGCACCAAACCTCATCGGGTTGCTCCCATACCGACATGTAAGACTCGAAAGCCTCGGCGTGGTCGGTTGGGTCGCCTTCTCCTTTGTATGATATGGGTGGCAACTTTAGCTTAGTCGGCACCGGGACCTCTAGGACATAGGCATCGAGGGGCTGTCTGACCACGTGTCGAATGACACGCGGCGATCGGCTCCTCACATCCTTAGTCCGGCTCCTCTCCCCGTGGCGGGAAGGGCTTCTTCTCCGACTCTGGTGAGTCGGGCTTCTTTCGCTCCTCTGGGGCAGGCCTCGTCGGTGTCTTTGCGCGGCGACGCTGTCCTCCGCGAGTGCGAGAAGGACTTAGGTCTACCACTAGCGCTCCGGGCTCCCCGCGTCTTGTGGTCGCCTTCCTCCAATGCTTCATTCAAGTTTCTGAGTCACATTTTGGGCCCTGGTCTCTGTGCGGGTGCCGCCGCTCTTGTCGTTGTGACAGTGTGAGTCGGCGTGCCACCCATTAGGTCCAGGAGTAGCTTCAGCTTAGCTGCATCAACCACATGTCCCATGATGGTGACTTGGTCGGCGGGCAGCGGCGTATCTGGTATTATTGGCATCCCGTACGCCGGTTGAATTACTCGGCCGGTGGAGGGCTGCACAACCCCAGAATTGTGGACGGTATCATCTTGGCAGAATTCGGTTTCGTCAGTCACAATTGCTTCTGGCTGTTTTGACATCTTCTTAGCTTGTTGGGTGGGTTTTGTTTTTGTGTTTTTTTTTAAGGGATTTGACTAGCTTCTAGTATCTGCTTCCCACAGACGGCGCCAATTGTTCCGGGTGTAATTCCGAAGCAGTTATTTGTTACCACTCGTGGCTTGTAGAATGACGTCTTTGATCGAATCCTTCTCTCGGTCTCTCCTGAAACAATGAACAAACTGAGGGCTCGGCTTTGGCCGAGCGTACTCACTCCGACGCTCAAGTCAGTGAACTTAAAGAGATAAGTTATGTGTTACTTGGCGAAGCATATGTTGTAGAGAGATAAGGAAGATATTACCAGATTATGAGGCGTTTAGGTTAAATTGTGGATCCTTTCCTCAATGAGAGTTGAGGAGTATTTATAGACTTTCACCTTTTGTCACGTAAAGGCCAAGTGGCTAGCAGGTGGAAAGACTGATCTACCCTCGGCCGAGGGACCCATGGCAGGCCGGCGGGCTCTGTTGACTCGCCGCCGAGGGGTCTTGGATATGAGTACGCGGATATGTGCCCCGGCTGGCTAGTTGTCCTAGCCGAGGCACAAGAGACATGCCGACAGGCTGCGTCGGTTAGGCTGTCTAAGTCGTTGACTTGTTGTGGATATCTTTGACCTTGCTCAATATGTTGACTTGGTCAGCGGGTGCAGAATATGCCCCATCAATAATAATAATAATAATAATAATAATAATAATAATAATAATAATAATAATAATAATAATAATAATAATAATAATAATAATAATAATAATAATAATAATAATAATAATAATAATAATAATAATAATAATAATAATAATAATAATAAATATCAATACTACTAATATTCTCATTAATCATAATAATATAATAATAAATAAATAAATTAAATATAAATAGAATAATATAAACAATACGAATTAATTAATAATAAATATAATATAATAGTAATATAATAAATATAAAATAAAATAATAATAATAATAATAATAATAATAATAATAATAATAATAATAATAATAATAATAGCAATAGTAAATAAATTAATATTATGATAATGATAATAATAAGAATATAAAATAAAAATAATAATATTAATGTTGAAATAAACTAATGAATCGAATGAATCGATGTGGTCTCGATTTAAACCGAACTAAATCGAATCGAATAGAGTGAATCGAACTTAATGGAGTCGAATCGAATCGCACTTAATCGAATCGAACTTATTAGAACTGAAATTAAGTCCAAACGAACAGGGCCTTAGTTTCTTAACTAGTTTATAACCCGTGAAATTCACGGGCTGTTTGATACTCCGTAGTTAGATAATTATCTTCAAGCTAATACTCCGTATATTGATAATAAACTGAAAGTTATACGAAAGTCAATCTTATATAAAATGTAAAACACAACAAATTAGAGTTGGTTATGTGTACAATTTGTATCCATATTATTTGAACAATATCATAACTAAGATATAAACCTGTCAAATTTCGATCCGACCCGACCCCATTCAGTTTTTTCAGAATCAAGACCCGAAAATCTTGAGCCGTAACCCGTTCGATCTGAACCTGAAATAACCCCTTAATTATTTAAGGTTGAAACCCGACTCAGACAGGTCAAACCGTTGAGCAAAGATGACTCAAGATTTTTAGTAAAATATTAATATTTATATATTATATTTGAAAAATAATTAAAAAGGTATTAGTTTATCTACTTTTAAATTTCTTTCAATAAAATTATTGTAAACGTTGAATATAATTAAAATACTAATATTAAATATGCTTTAATTTTTAAAAAGTATTTTTTCGATCTATAAAAAGGTTTTAGATACTAATTGTTGACCCGTACTCTAAGTCTCTGACCCTAACAAAACCCATGACTCGTATGATTCGAACCGTATTTGAACTGACCCGATCCGTATAATCCGACCCGCCGGATCCGTTTTATTGGTCATTGAGATATTTAGACAACATAGATGATATATAACCCCACTTAAATGGTGAAAAAATTATCGGGGAAAAATCTGTAATGAAACCACTCATAATTTAGAGTAATGTATCTTCTACTTAAATAATAACACTCTTTTACTAAATATCGTATAAATGAGTTAATAGAAATCTTCACAGTTTTTACATCAATTTTAAATCTCAAATTTTCTGACTAATTTAATTATCTATAATGACATTTATGTCATTGTTCAATATTGATATCATCTTAATATGTAGCATATGTCATTTTTTATAATAATAATTAATCATATTTTGGGTTTTATTGATTTTTTTTTTAATATTTTAGAGAACTGGTTGTAATTTTCATTCATTAGATTAGCAATTCAACACTAAATATTAGTGATGTAAAATTAATAATGTATTAATTAATAAATATAGTAGAAGTATATTCCCCTGTTCAGGATTTATTACCAGGAGTACTATCAGGATTTACTTGGCAAAAATTCCCCTGTTCAGGCCAGTGATAGTGATGATTTGGTTAAAGATATCACTACTAAGGAGATCAGAGAGGCTGTTTTTGGTATAGTCCTGGTTTGGATGGGTTCTCTGCAGGCTTCTTCAAATCTGCTTGGTCCATTATTACTAAGGATTATTGCAAAGCTGTGGCTAGTTTTTTCCATTCTAATCACATGTCTAAGCAAGCTAATTCTACTGTCATTTCCTTAATTCCCAAGAAGGCAGTGGATGCTGCAGTCACTGATTATAGACCTATTTCTTGTTGTACTATCTATAAAACAGTGAGTAAGATTCTTGCTAATAGATTGCAGAGTATCCTTCCTTCCATTGTGGGTGCTGAGCAAGCTGCTTTTGTGAAAAACAGAAGTGTTTTTGAGAATATTATGCTCTCCCAGGCTTTAGTCAAAGGTTATAATAAGACTAACATTTCCCCAAGGTGTATGATAAAAGTTGATATTAGAAAAGCTTTTGACTCTCTTCAGTGGGATTTGATTGCCAACATGATTCAAGGGTTAGGGTTTCCAAAAAAAATTCACTGATTGGGTTCTTGGTTGTATCACAAATCCTTGGTATTCTTCAAAGATCAATGGAGAATTATCTGGGGTTTTCCAAGGCAAGAGTGGAGTAAGGCAAGGAGATCCTCTCTCTCCTAACCTTTTTGTACTCAGTATGGAGATACTGTCCAGATATCTTAGAAAAGTGTGTGACCAACCTAATGTATCCTATCATCCTAAATGCAGCAGACTCAGGCTCCCCCATCTCATTTTTGCTGATAACTTAATGATTTTTACAAGAGGGGATGTGTCTTCTGTAAAAGCTGTCCAGTTGCTTCTTAATCAATTTGCTGGTTTTTATGGATTGCAATGCAAATGTAGATAAAACTAGTGTATATTTTGGCGGTGTGCACCAAACAGTTAGGGCTGCTATTCTAGAAGCAACTGGTTTCTCTGAAGGCCAGTTTCCTTTCAGGTACTTAGGGATCCCCCTTACTCCCTCTAGAATTATTGTGAGTATGTTTGATGCTTTAATTCGGAAGATTCAGAAGGTTAAGCAGCACTGGTCCACCTCTTTTATTACCTATGCTGGAAGAATCCAGCTGCTAAATTCTGTCATTTTTGGCATTGAAACATTCTGGTGCTCTTGTGTTCTTTTGCCAAGAGAGGTTCTGAAAAAGATTAACAAGGTATGCAAAGACTTCTTCTGGGGGATCTCTCCAACTGATAGAAGATTGGTGTTCAAGAAATGGATAGACATCTGTCTACCATGGACTACAGGGGGCTTCAACATCAATGATCTGAGTACATGGAATGATTCTCGTCTTTGTAAATGGATCTTCTTGCTTTCTGAGTCTAATTTTGGAAAATGGGCACAATGGCATATTCTTTATGTCCTAAAACAAGAGGACATATGGACTGTGCAGACTAATGACAATCTTTTTGCTAGCTTCAAAGGTATCCTTGCTGTGAGAGATAAGCAAATAGCTCTTACAGGAAATTCTCATAATGCTAAAATGCTTCTGCATAGCTGGTTTTCTGGACAGAATTTTCGTGTCAGAGCTGCTTATGACTATTTGAGAGGGGCTACTGATACATGTAGTTGGACCAGAACTCTTGATCATACTAGAATTATGCCGAGCCACAAGATTATTTGTTCACTTGTCTGGACACGAGGAGCCCACGGGGGCGCTTGGGAAAACAAGCGTTTGCATTTGTGGAGTCGCCACCAATTTATTGTGGAAAATTGGAAACCGTTCGAATACTTCGCGTCATGTCAAGACACAAAGTAGTGACATAGACACCAAGAACTCGTCACCCCTAGCATTCTATGTCTGGAATGACTCTCGTGGATGCCAATGAACATGGATGTTCACAGAGATCTGGAGTAAGGGGTGAGGGTACGTATTAGGAAGCTCTTTAATCGAACACCTAATCTCGCCCGCCTCGATAGCGGCCTCTACTAATGATTAGGAAAATTATCTATACTTGATATGTTGTCGATTATATGTATGCAATGCAACATCCAATAAATTAGTCCTAGCATGTGAGAATTAGCTAAGTCGGTGAACATGTAATTAGCATTCATTAGGTCGAATTAAGGATTTAAGGTTGATTACATGTGAGAGCAAACAAACGATAATAAAGATACAATAAATAAAATACAATAGAATTACAATAATTACAACGGATTAATGACTTACGTCGAAAATACATTTAAAACAGATAATTTGAGAAAAGAAAAGGAAAATAAAAAAATAATTAGGGTTAGAAAACGGGCAGATTAGCAGTGATATTACGATTAATAGTCGATTAATACGTAAACTAACAAACTAGGTCAAAGCAAAAACGGAAGTTCAAAGACATAAATCACCTCGGAACAGGCGTAACAATGCTACGTCCCTTGAAAGAGGCGCATGCGCAGTGGTCACTGCATCTGTTCCTGAGGTGAGTTCTGGCTGTGAAGCCGGAACTGCAGATTGTTAATGTTCGTTGGTGATTTAATGATCGATTATTGATGTTCGACTCAAGTAGAAGTGATTTAACAGATTATTTACATGTGAATTGGTCATAAAAACGAACGACAAAGAATGAATTGAAACTAATTGTGATTAATCATAAATCATTAATACAAATTAATACAAATTAAAACAAACTTATTAGGTTTATTTATGTTAAACTATTTAGAAAGATTGTGATAAATAGATGAAAATATACAAAAGGCGAATTCCAGAGACTTGATATGAACAAATCGAATCTCTAAAACCCGGTATTTTAATGACGAAAACCCGCAAATATTGGTTATAAGGGATTTAAGTCGGATTTAAAGCTGACAAATTATTATGAATTATTTGTTAAAACTATTAAGTGAATGGAGCATGAAGAAAATAAGAGAAAACGGAATAAAAGAGACGAATCAACAAAGAACAAAGGAAGAAGAAGAAAGGCAGAAATTGCGGTAGCCTCAGGAGTTGCTGCGTTTCTTCTCGACGAAATTGCGGTAGACTCTTCGAAGGAAGAAGAACAAAGGAAGAAGAAGAAAGGCAGAAATTGCGGTAGCCTCAGGAAGAAGAACAAAGGAAGAAGAAGAAGAAAGGCAGAAATTACGGTAGACTCTTCGAAGGGGCGCAGCAGTTGCTGCGTTTCTTCTCGACGTCTGTCTTCCGTTAATTCGTGAAAATAGGTTTGATAAAGGGTTTTATAAATCGGTTTTAAGCATATTTTCGACGTAAACCTTTCATTAATTTATACAATAATAAAATGCAATAATAAAATATGGGATTTACACCCTCAGACTTACATGTTTGATGAAACGAGATTAACTAAGCTAACGATTAGTGATTGCTCGACTCGAATGTATGATAAAAGTGCCCTCGTAAGAGGATTTAATTTAAATTGATTTGATTAATGAGTGGAGTTGGTCAAATTGGTCGGTCATGCAACGAGACTGGTACTCAGAAGGATCCGAGCTTACGTGGTTGATTGATCAAGCACGTAGACGTCAATAAGCTTAGAGTGCGGTCTTAGAATGCAAAGGGAGAAGAGAAGGGCGGACACTCGCGTGAGAAATATGAGGAACGAAGGTCCCTATTTATACTAATCACACGGAGGAATTAGGGTTACGGTAAAACTTTGGAAACAAATCTCGAAAATATCTGAAAATACGCAGAAAAGAGCTGGGGAAGAGGCGCAGCAGCCACTGCGTCCCTTGGAAGAGGCGCAGCAGGTGCTGCGTCCTTTCCCCGGAGGTTTCCTCCTGCGGAAGAAAGATTTTCCGCGTTTCTGTTATGGAATTGCGGTAGATCTCAACTTCCTTATTGTTCAAAATAAAATCTCGGAATATTCCAGAACACTCCGACTCGGCATTTTAAACGGTTTATTAGAAAACGAAGACGGTTTTTGACCCGGACTCCAAATGAACTCTAATTACTGTCAAAATGACCGTAACGGCGCGTAGATGACGACCAAGGGGTAGACGCAAGTATTTGAGCTATCACTTGACGATAAACTTACGAATTGTCATAAATCTTTCCGTGTACCAAACATGCGGCCCAATCATCACCGGGTGGCTTGCGGGAGGTCCAGAAATGAGGTATCTACAGAGCCCCCACTATGACTGAGGCCCGGACAAGGCGAAAGTCAAAGTATAGCCATCAAGTCAATCGAAGATTACAACCTGACGACTATGGCGACGCAAGGCGGCTCAAGGGGTCTGAGCTAATGACCTGTCGTCGGGAACATTTTAGAGTCTGTCGACTATCGGGGAGGGTCGTTTAAAGTCCATTAGATTATGTAAGGAAGCTCGCCAGCCATAAGAAGAAACCATACCTGAGACTTCTTCCTTTCTCGAACTCCGAGGGAAAAATAAAACGTAATATTGAAGGGCAGCAGGACGTCGGTAGAAACTGTTGGGGGAAATCTGCTCGCGTCGGTCTTAAGCGAACTCCATATCTCGAGAAGTGCAATCGGTTGTCATGAACTCTCGCTGGGAAAATAATTGAGGTGTGTCGAAACACCGTCGAAGAAAACCTGCTCGTTGTTGCAAGCGAAGCCTTGATAAAGTACTGCGACAATTCACAGTCTGCTCGAAGGTAATGTACTGCGACAATTCACAGTCTGCTCGAAGGTACGGATCCGGACAAAGAATAAATCTCAAGCGGACCAAATGCATGATATTTGGTGTTGGAGAAGAGGCGCACCAAAGATGGGCCCACAAATAACGAACTTGTAACGAATTTTTGAAAATCGAAATGGAGGGAAGCTGAGGAAAAGGCGCAGCAAGAGCTGCGACTCTTGGAAGAGGCGCAGTACATGCTGCGTCCTTTCCTGAGTCCGTCCCTGTCTGAGTAAAAACTCGACAGAACCCGTGTTATATCATAAAAACAAAACACAAATTCTCTTAAAACTCTCTCGAATTCCAACGACATTCCGCCAAAACTTAATCAAAATCTTGCATTAATCATGACTAATCGAGGTATGTGTCTCATTCTTGCTTTAACATCCGCATTTTGCTTAATTTGGATCGAAAAAACTAGGGTTTTCAACCTTAATAATTCGAATATTTAGGGCTTTTCCCCCAAATGAATTTGATTTGTGAAATTGATATTAGAAATGGATAATTGGTAATGTTAGGAACATAACCATGTGTTCTTTTTTAATTTTCATTGAGTATTGAGCATTTGAGTAAAATTGAGACGGCTCCTCAGCTGTTTCGAAAATCGCTTCAAAAATGGCCTTAGGATTGCCCATTCGTGATGAAATTTGGTATTTGGAATCCTTGTGCGATGGGTAAAATTCCTACCATCTCGTATTTTTGATTTCTGACGGCTTTATCAGGACACCTTTCTAGGGCATAATCGCCGTTATAACGAAATGCTGTCGAAATTTCGACTCAAACCCATGACTAGGCTCGAATTTAGGCATGACTTGACCCATTTTACCACATGAGCGGTCGGGTTTCGAAAGAAATGGCCAAAGATGGCGAGAAAAGGCCATATTCAGGGCTTAAAAGGCTTGAAATCACCTTCACCGAGGCTCGTCGTCACTTGACGCGGCCTTATTTACTCTAATTTTGCAGGTGACATGGCTTCTACGTCAGGGAGGGCTCCCATAGACGTGGAAACCGACTTGGACCCTTCTCTTGCTTTTGAGGAGGTATTTGAGGAGGTCTTCGAGGAGGAGGCTGCTGAGGAGGAGGTCCCGAGGCGGGCCAACGTCGGACGAGGTGGTCGCCAGCTAGCGAGGGCACTTGAGTGGGCTGAGAAATGGGATGGTCGACATCTCATTTGGGCAGCGGAGAGTCACCTGTATTACAAGACGGTGAGGAGCATGGTAAGTCTTAAACTTGTCATTCCCTCATCATCTTTCCTTATTAATTTCTCGTTTCATTTCTCTTTCACTTTGAGCTAAAGATAGCATTTCCTTGAATTGATACAGAAGGCCGGGAACTTGAGTTCCTTCTCTGGTTACACGGAGATGATGGAGGCCTACGGGAGACTGTCGGAGGAGGAGCGGGCCATCATCGAGCTAGGAGCTTTCGGAGCCTTGGTGGGAGCGTCGAGGGAGATCAAGGAAAGGAAACTTCGGGCTAACCTTTGCCTGATTCGAGCCTTCCTTGATCGGTACTGGGATACGACCTCGACCTTTCACATGCCTTTTGGTGAGGTCAGGGTCACATTGGAGGACTACGGCATGATTTCTGGCCTGCCGTGTGGAGAGGAGGATGTGGTGTGGCCGTCGACGGCCATGAGGGTGGATTCAGCGGAGGCCAGGAGGCTAATTGGTTGGAACCTGGCGGCGAGTGCTGTTGTGGTTCCCGGGCTAGTGCCGAGCACTTACGTCAGGGATTACTTTGCTGGTAGGACCCCGGCGTTAGTGACGATGGATGGGAGGGAGGTGGCTCCTCCTGCTTGTATTGCGTAGCAGAGAGCTCGTCTGTGGCTCTGGTGGTTCTTGTCTTCACTCTACCTTGGAGACAAAGGGGAGAGGTTGTCGATGAAGCTTCTTCCCTTCCTTTCTGACCTGAGTGACCTAGGTCGTTGGGACTGGGACACTCCTGGCTTTGCGGTCCTCACACGCTACATGAGGGCCATGGTCCGTCCTGAGCTGCTGGAGAAAGGGACTTCTCCTACTACTGTCGGTCCTGGATTGCTATTGGAGGTATGAACCTTCATTTCTTGTCATGAAAACTTATTTATTCTCCTTTTTATCGAATCGTAAAAGATCGTCATCGATTGTCTTGCCTTGTAGGCATGGGTGTACTCCTACTTTCCGGGCTTCGCGCCCAAGAGAACGGAGCCTAAGCTGAGGGCTTACCCAGTTGTTAGGGACTGGGTGATGTGTCGACGGGGCGTGAATGCCCTGAAGCTGAGTGACGTAAGTATTTTTGATCATTTTTCCTTCATTGTTTATTCATTGGTTCTTAGAAGCGATCATAAGAATGACCTCTTGTTTGCTTGTCTTAGTGGGTGCCCAGGCCTTGGGTGGACTACCACGACGCCCCTCCTTTTGTGGCTGAGGTCCTTCGTCCTAGGAGCTCGAGTCGGTTGCTGCTGAGGACGTCCATGGGTCCAGTGTGGTATTTGGGGGAGCGCTTGACTCGTCAGTGCTCTCGTGATGCCTTCACGGTTCCCATCAATCCTCCTCAGACGATGTTTAGGGAGCCTTTTGACGCTGAGAGGGAGGCTGACTTGGCAGACGTTGGTGGCGACGCTCTTCTCCTTCCTGGTGAGGAGTACTCTCTGTTTGTTCGCCAGAGGCTGGCGTACTGGTAGGTCGTGGTAAGTGTTTCATTTTCCCTTTTCGAATTTGACTTGACAAAACGAATGAATGATCATCAAATAAAGACTTCATTTGAATTTTGCAGGAGGTTAAGGAGGCGGGCGTCGAGCCCCCAGCGTACCCCGAGACCCTTGAGTAAACTGACGTGGTAGGGATGAAGACGATCTCCGAGCTCCGCGACTTCAGCGAGACGGTGACAGATGTTTGGCTGGAGGAGTGGCAGCACTTGGTTAGGAGGGTAAGCCTCCGATTTAGTTAGCTTTTGTTGTTGTATAAGAATACATTTGTTCATTCCATTGAACAATCTTTTGTTTATTGAAATGCAAGTGGCGCCGTCGTGGTACGTGGTGCTATGGAGGGTGGCAAACCGGCTACAGGCTACAGCCATCGAGGCACTTGCTGGCGGCCGAGGACGACAGGTATGAACCTCTCATTCATTTTGAATATTGTTGCAATTTTCTCGCATTTTGTTTGAAATGATTGAAATGAGGTATTTCTTTGTCATTTGTAGAGGGAGCGCGACCCGGAGCGTGAGTTGGCGCAGTCCCAAGAGGAGACAGCTCGCCTGTTAAGGGAGTTGGAGGTCAGGGACGCCGAGGTTGCTGCTCAAGAGGCGAGGGTTGCCGAGCGGGGTGATGACTAGGAGTTGTTGTCTTTGCTCGTGTTGTCGTCGGCTGTATTGTATATACCTTGTACATTTTGGAATTTTGGACTTGTTTTGGGCAAGAGCCCCCAGTTTGATGTACATATAGCATTTTGGTTGTGTATATGATGGCCTGAATGCCTTCGATGTTTGGGTTGTATGTTTGTTCCTGCAGGTTAGCTTAGAACAGGTTTGGTAGATGACGATTTATGCCGTCATGCTGCCGAAATTTACATAGACTTACACGTAAAACACACACTGTACATATGGCTTAAACTAGCGCGAAATGAGAAGAACGACCTAAAAAAATGCGAAAAATCGCCCAGAAATCGAAAAATTGCCCAGAAATGAGCGAAATGCAAAATAAGTTGTCAAAATGACCGGATGGTAGGGAGGGCTACCCCCTAAAAAAACTTAAAAAGAAATGTGTAAGTTTGAAATGAAATGTGAAATGGGAGTGAAATGATTCCCCCAAAAAAGAAAATAAAATGAAATGGGTAAGTGTGCTTGGTTGGCGAAAATGTTGATTTCATCTCGAAAACCGTGCCCGGAAAATTAGGAATCATAAAATATGGCAATTTGACGGAATTACCATAATAATAACCTATAGGAATAGGAAATTATACCCAAAAGAAATTAGGAAAGATCCAAGGCGGAAAAATCACGGAAGGCCTTCTGAGGAAGAGGCGCAGCACGAGCTGCGATCCTTCGAAGAGGCGCAGCACCCCGGTTAGTCAGCTCTGACGGAAATTAGGAAACAGCTTTTAGTATAAATAGAGACGTCGAGGGAGCTTTTATTCACATAATTCCTCCGTCTTTCTTCCGTCTATTTCATAAAAATTCTCTTATTTTCATAGAAGAAAATTCACAAATTATGGATGCCTTCGAAAACCGTCTCAAGGAGTGGACAAATGAATTTACAAACGTTGAGAAACATGACATGGGTGCTTTTAATTTTGGGTCAATCTTGAGTCTTAAATTGGTGAAGATTGTGAAACCTTTCTTGAATATTGGGACCCTAATTTCCATGTGTTTGCCTTCCCTGGAGGTGATATCTATCCGTTTCCTGAGGAAATTGCTGCAATTGGAGGATGGGATCCAGAAAATGCGCCTGCCATACCCTCTAGCTCTCAAGGGTATAAAAGCAAGTTTAGAGATTTGCTTGGACTGACTAAAGCTGAGGTTGACCGTCTTGTGACCTCAAAAGGAGTCCGTATGCTTGATTTTATTAATCGATTCATAAACAGGGACGACCCTTCTATCTCATATGTGGCGAGGTGTAGGGCATTTGGGTTTTGCCTACTGCATGGTTATGTCCTCCAAGGACATGTGGATAAGGAAATAAGAGGGGATCCTCGTTACTTGAGCTTGGTTGAACAGATGGAGCTGTGCAAGAGCCCAGCGTGTCTGTGCCTAGGAGAGATCATTTTGGGGCTGGATAATAAGAAAGCCAACCGCGAGCTTCCTTATTTGGGAAGTCCTATCATTTTGCAGGTAAGAACCTCTTCTTTTTCTCTTTTTTTCTCTCTCTTTCTTTTTCAAATTTTTTTTTTTTTGGACATTCCCGTCTTTGGTAGGTTTGGCTCATGGAGCGTCTACGGTTGATCGAGCCCCAAGTTAATGTGCCAGGATATCATGCTCGGTCGATTGCGATGAGGACCAGGCTCTATATGGTGGACTTCACTCGGGTTTGCAACTATTGGAAGAACAAGTTGAAGAATGATGGTGGTCCTTTGATTAGATGGATTGTGCCATGGTGGCATCTCAAGTCAGTCACTGGAGTGTCATCCTTGGATCCTACTTGGTCAGTTCGCATTCCTGGCTTGGAATTCATTATATGCATCTTCCCGAAGAGATTGATGAAGCAAGTGGGCCTTAAGCAGAAGATTCCTAAGCTTGATACCGTTCCTTAGACTGCATTGGCACATACTACCGAGAGTCGTCAAGAGTGGGCCATCAAGTGGGCTCAGAGGAACATGTGGTTTATACTTTCTCCTGTTGGTTCCTTATGGGTATCAAATTCATACTTGCAATGGAGGAAGTCTACTACACCCGAGGAGTGCGAGAAATTGAGGAAGCGCGAGCCTGTTGACTACAAGATTCATGAGGTGGCAAAGGAGAACCAGAAGTATTTGACCGAGGGGGAGGAAGAGGCCGGATTCCGAGTCGTTCACCCGTCGAAGAAACCGAAGACCGCTCCTGCCGCAGAGATTGTGGTTGATCGAAATGGTAAGGCTAGACCGCGAGAGAGACCTTTAGTGATTAGATCTGAGATAGCACAGGAGCGCCCGGCTCGTGGTCGAGACAAGAAGTATGATAAAAATGGCAAAGACAAGGGAAAGATGGGAGGGTAGCCTAAGTCGTAGTATTATTTATTATTATTATTATTATTATTTGTAATAAATGACGGGGGTTTTAGAATCCTAGCCTATTTATTTTTCAGCATTTTATATTATGTGGCGTATTATTATTATTTATGGAAGAAATGAATAAAATATTAATTAATTATGAAACTGTTGTGATTTTCTTTATTACTCTTGTCGAATTTCAAATGCAAATGCAAATGTCCTTCTATTTACATTTAAGATAAATGGTAGGTTGTATCCCGTGAAGGATTGCTTACGTATTCATTTAATAAAATGAAATCAAACCCTTTCACGTAGTTCGAGTAAATGTAAAAGAATAATTGTTCTAAGCAAGAGCTTGTAATGAACTAGAAAATGAGCATGAGCTTTACTTACTCCTAAAATACAATTCAATTTTGGATGATATGAGGATGAATTGTCAAAATGCAAGAGCAAGGTGACATAAGTTTTATTTCAGCAGGCCAGGGGCTGTTTTTATTTCGTGTCGCATGAGCGGCACGTGGGTGTTACACGAGGCGCGTGTTTTGTCCTATGCTAAGCATAATATCGTTTCAGTTGGTCAAGGTTAGTTGGATTAGCAAATTCATTCCCATCCAGGTCTATGATCCTAACCGCACCCCCCGGGAGTATGAACTTGGCCAAGAATGGTCCGGCCCAGTTGGGTTTGAACTTTCCTCGTGGATCGACAGGTAGAAGAGCTCTAATTGATTTGAGGACTAAGTCTCCTTCTTTGATGTTTATAGGCTTAACCCTTTTGTTGAATGCTCGTTTGAATGCTCGTTTGATCCGTGCCTGATATGTTTGCACATTAAGTAATGCGCGCAATCTTCGTTCATCCAAGAGGATGAGTTCTTCGTACCAATCTCTCTTCCAATCGGCTTCTGGAATTTGACTTTCGAGCAGGATGCGTAAGGATGGGATTTCTAGTTCAACTAGTTGTACAGCTTCCATGCCGTAAGTTAAATAGAAAGGATTAGCCCTAGTGGGCGTCCTAACGGATGTGCAGTATCCCCATAATACGAATGGTATCTTGCTGGGCCAATCGCGATAATTATCGATCATTTTCTTGAGGATTGTGACGACATTCTTATTGGCTGCCTCTACCGCGCCATTGGTTTGAGGTCTGTATGGCGAGGAATGGTGATGCTCGATTTTGTACTTGGCTAACAATTGCTCAGTCTCAGCCTAGAAATGTGATCCGTTTTCACTGATGATTTCATGTGGGCAACCATATCGACAGATGATATTTGTTTGTATGAAATTTGCCATGTTTTTGGCTGTGAGACTAGTGTAAGATGTCGCTTCGACCCATTTGGTGAAATTACAAAAATGAAAAATGACCTCCTGATCTGGCTGGGCTGATTTTCCGATGATGTCGATTCCCCAAGCATAAAATGGCCAAGGAGATGTCATAGTGTATAGTAGTGAAGGAGGGACATGTTGCACATTCCCGAAGATTTGGCAGTTATGGTAATGTTTGACATACTTGATGCAATCGGATTCCATTTTGGACCAGTAATATCGCAGGCGCGTGATTTTCTTTGCCATCATTGGTCCACTCATCTGAGGGCCACACTCCTCATCATGAACTTCTTCCATCACTTTATGTGCATGTGAATGATCAAGGGAACGTAAAACTACACCAAGAGGCGTTCTTTTGTACAATTCTCCTTGCATGAGGAAATATTGGGAAGCTAGTAGGCGTATAGCACGTTGTCCTCTCTTATCCATATCTGGTGGATATGTACCAATGAGTTTGAAGTTTAGAATGGCTTGAAACCAAGGTTCCCCTGGGTTTTCCTCTTCGTCTGTAATTTGGTGCACGTAGGCTGGTTCTGACCGTCGTTCGATGCATAAAGGTATTTCTACCATGTCATCTGGCATGTTAATCAGAGATACAAGTTTTACAAGAGCGTCTGCAAACTGATTTTCTTCTCGAGGTAGGTGTAGATAGTTTACTTGATCGAAGAATGGGGCAACCTGATCTATCCTAGCCTGATAGGGTGCTAAACTTTCGCTTCGAATTTTCCAAGATCCCGTAATTTGGTTGATGATCAAGGATGAATCTCCGTGAACCCGAAGATTTTTGATGCCTAAACTTACAGCTGCTTGTAACCCAATGAGGCAAGCTTCATATTCTGCTGCGTTATTTGTCACCTCGAAGTCGAGTTTGACAGAGTGACATTTATGTGGTTGACTTTATTAACGCGATTGATGACACGTGTTGATTCTAATTCGTGTGTTTAAGAAAGATTTGACTCGAGGTTCGGGTATGTGTGTCCTGAACGTGTCATTAGGAGAATTCAAGAAACGGATATTGGAATGACTCGATGTGTTAGCCTCGAGTATGTGAGTCGAGGTGTGGAAATGTTTAGATCCTAACTGAAATGGGGTAGGGGTCCAAAATGACGGCGTGACGCCTTAGGACTTGACTTGAATTTTGAAAAGACCCAAAATGTAAAGGAAGACGGGTTCATGACTTGACAGAATTCCGACTAGAACATAGTTGGTTTGAAATTTGACTCTAACTTAGCCCAATTGAATTTACATATTTACATTTACATGGTTGGAAAATATTTTGATTAAAATGTTTTTGGTTTTTTTAACGTTTTTTTTTAAATTTTTTTTACACGGATTTTAAAATGGGTTTTAGGGCCGAAGTTTGACTCGGCATTTGGACAGAGTTTCGGCTTATTTTGCGCTATTTTGAAAATGTTTAAATTTTGAAAAGGATTTTATTTTACAAAATTTCGCCATGGTTTTACAAAAATGGTGATTACGTATATGATACAAACATACATATGGGCATTATAGCGGTATGATGAGTGCATTTAGAAGGGTTTTGGTTTAAAAGAGTGGGTTGCCATATCGAACAATCAAACCCGGGTCTGTGGAGAGGTCCGTGCCAAACATAAGTAAGGTCGGTTCCTAGTCCATTTCCTCGAGTAGTGAAAGCCCTTGATACAAACATGAGTAAGCTTCACGGTATGGTTGACGTCAATCGCTATCCATCCTTAGGCCCAGATAAGAATTTGGACCGTCCAGATGGGACGATTGGTCGAATGGGTTGGGTTGGGCCTAGGAAGGCTGAATAAAACGATCTGAGAAGATCGAGTAATGAAAACCGACAACTGCCTCATATAAACTATTCCCTAACGTTGTTCAAGTTTCACCCTTGGCAACACGTAAGTGCACTACTCCCCAGCAGAGTCGCCAAATTGTGGACACGGGGGGGCCCACGGGGCGCTTGGGAAAACAAGCGTTTGCATTTGTGGAGTCGCCACCAATTTATTGTGGAAAATTGGAAACCGTTCGAATACTTCGCGTCATGTCAAGACACAAAGTAGCGACATAGACACCAAGAACTCGTCACCCTTAGCATTCTATGTCTGGAATGACTCTCGTGGATGCCAATGAACACGGATGTTCACAGAGATCTGGAGTAAGGGGTGAGGGAACGTATTAGGAAGCTCTTTAATCGAACACCCAATCCCGCCCGCCTCGATAGCGGCCTCTACTAATGATTAGGGAAATTATCTATACTTGATATGTTGTCGATTATATGCATGCAATGCAACATCCAATAAATTAGTCCTAGCATGTGAGAATTAGCTAAGTCGGTAAACATGTAATTAGCACTCATTTGGTCGAAGTAGAGATTTAAGGTTGATTACATGTGAGAGCTAACAAACGATAATAAAGATAAAATAAATAAAATACAATAGAATTACAATAATTACAACGGATAATTTGAGAAAAGGAAAGGAAAATAAGAAAATAATTAGGGTTAGAAAACGGGTAGATTAGCGGTGATATTACGATTAATAGTCGATTAATACGTAAACTAACAAACTAGGTCAAAGAAAAAACGGAAGTTCAGACACAGAAATCACCCTGGAACAGGCGCAGCAATGCTGCGTCCCTTGGAATAGGCGCAGTGGTCACTGCGTCTGTTCCTGAGGTGAGTTCTGGCTGTGAAGCCGGAACTGCAGATTGTTAATAACGTTAGTTGGTGATTTAATGATCGATTATTGATGTTCGACTCAACTAGAAGTGATTTAATAGATTATTTACATGTGAATTGGTCATAAAAACGAACGATAAAGAATGAAGTGAAACTAATTGTGATTAATCATAAATCATTAATACAAATTAATACAAATTAAAACAAACTTATTAGGTTTATTTATGTTAAACTATTTAGAAAGATTGTGATAAACAGATGAAAATATACAAAAGGCGAATTCCAGAGACTTGATATGAACAAATTGAATCTCTAAAACCCAGGTTTGATTTTAATGATGAAAACCCGCAAATATTGGTTATAAGGGATTTAAGTCGGATTTAAAGCTGACAAATTATTATGAATTATGTGTTAAAATTATTAAGTGAATGGAGCATGAAGAAAATAAGAGAATACGGAATAAAAGAGACGAATCAACAAAGAACAAAGGAAGAAGAAGAAAGGCAGAAACTGCGGTAGCCTCGGGAAGAGGCGCAGCAGATGCTGTGACTCTTCTAAGGGGTGCAGCAGTTGCTGTGTTTCTTCTCGACGTCTGTCTTCCGTTAATTCGCAAAAATAGGTTTTATAAAGGGTTTTATAAATCGATTTTAAGCATATTTCGACGTAACCCTTACATTAATTTATACAATAATAAAATGCAATAATAAAATATGGGATTTACACCCTCAGACTTACATGTTTGACGAAACGAGATTAACTAAGTTAACGATTAGCAATTGCTCGACTCGAATGTATGATGAAAGTGCCCTCGTAAGAGGATTTAAATTAAATTGATTTGATTAATTAGTGGAGTTGGTCAAATTGGTCGGTCATGCAACGAGACTGGTACTCAGAAGGATCCGAGCTTACGCGGTCGATTGATTAAGCACGTAGATGTCAATAAGCTTAGAGCGCGGTGTTAGAATGCAAAGGGAGAAGAGAAGGGCGGACACTCGCGTGAGAAATATGAGGAACGAAGGTCCCTATTTATACTAATCACACGGAGAAATTAGGGTTACGGTAAAACTTTGGAAATAAATCTTGAAAAGATATGAAAATACGCAGAAAAGAGCTGGGAAGAGGTGCAGCAGCCACTGCGTCCCTTGGAAGAGGCGCAGCAGGTGCTGCGTCCTTTCCCCGGAGGTTTCCTCCTGCGGAAGAAAGATTTTCCGCGTTTCTGTTATGGAATTGCGGTAGATCTCAACTTCCTTATTGTTCAAAATAAAATCTCGGGATATATTTTACCAAAAGATTAAAAGATTAAAATTATATAATAGAAATATCCAGAATATTCCACAGCACTCCTACTCGGCATTTTAAACAGTTTATTAGAAAACGAAGACGATTTTTTACCCGGACTCCAAATGAACTCTAATTACTGTCAAAACGACCGTAACGGCGCGTAGATGACGACCAAGGGGTAGACACAATTATTTGATCTATCACTTGACGATAAACTTACGAATTATCATAAATTGTTTCGTGTACCAAACATGCGGCCCAATCATCACCGGTGGCTTGTGGGAGGTGCAGAAATGAGGTATCTACAACTTGCAGTTCAGAGACAGCTTGCCACTGTAGATAACTTGCAGAAAAGATACTTCAGCTTATCAACAGATGTGGTTTGTGTGAAGGTGCATTGGAAACTCACACTCATATTTTCTTTCAGTGTCATTTTTCATCTGAAGTCTGGTTTAGTGTTCAGCATTGGATGGAACTCGGTTGTACTAGAGGTAGTTTGCAGGAGTATATGGAGATGGTGGGTGTTTTGGGTGGATTTTGCGCAAGGCGAAATAGGGTCAGGGTAGATTTGAGTAGGGTTAACTAGCTCTATATGGTCCGCTAGTCAGGTCGTCAGGGTCAAATATAGGGCTATAAATATAATAAAAATAACAACAATAAAACAAAGAGTTTTGTACGTGGAAAACCCTTGAATGGGGAAAAACCACGAGCACCAAGCCATGAGAGGATTTCACTATGTAATTGGGAGAGTAAAAGTATGATAATGACAATATTATTAGTATTTCTCTAAGTATTGTATGCGTAGAAGTATGCTTTGTCTTGTGATGATGATCTCCAAAATGTTTCCCAAATGTTCCTTATATAAGCTCTAGCTGAACGGCTGCCTGATGCTGGAATTAATGCGGATTATTCTCCTTAATTGCCCGTAATAATTGACAATATTATTCCTTTAATTGCTGCATTTACTGCGAGATCTTCCCATTCAATGCTGCGTGTATATTCCTTTTATAACGTGAGTTCCTGGTCTGATATCGTCCTAATATTTTGACCGTTGTCCTTTCCATGGTCTGGCGCCTATCTTCATGTGTCCTGATCAGGGAGGTCTGCGTATTTCCAGGCCTAACAATTGTCCCTTATCTCCTTATTTTCAGTGTGTCAGGACGAAAATGAGGTAACCTTAATCTCAGAAAAATTACCCAACGGTTAAGTTATGCCTAGTCAGTTCCTGTAACGGCTACTTACTGCAGTTTATGACGCGTGTGGCTTTTACTGCAACTTCCTTAATGATTATCCATTTTCTTGCGGTTGAAACCCTAATTTACTCCACTATAAATACCTGTTTGCTTCATTAAGTTGAACTCCAGAAAAATAATCTTTCTTATTTCTCTCTTAATAATCTTTCTCTCTAATTTCCTTAGTTCCCAGTTCTTCAATCTTCAATTAATTTTCATAATTTCTCAAATATGGCTGCAAAAAAGAAGTCTACCAGGGCAGCGACTCCTGCAACTCCTCCTTCCCAGAATCCTGAAGAAACTTCTTCTGAGAATTTGCTTGTTTCCTCTGCTGCTCAACCTTCTACGGTTAATAACCCGGGTGATTCTCCACTGGAGATGATCTCAATTTTTCAAGGTGATTTCAATTTCAAACATACGAAGGCTTTGAAGGATGATCAGTCTCTTGCAAATCGTTTGAAGGCTAAGTTTGAGAAGGTGTTGAAGGATAAGGGGATCATCCCTACGGATGCTGAAGTCTGGATCCCTGAGAATTCTCCTATCAGGGCCGACTGGGCTTGTCCTGTTGGTTCTGCATTCATGACTGGGCTTTTAGGGCAGGTTGTACGCTTCCTTTTTCTCCTCTTATGGTTGAGGTTATTAAGGAGATTGGTGTTCCATCTTATCAGCTTATGCCTATGGTGTAATACTACGTATTTATGAGTCTCTGGGTACTCTATCAAGTAGGCCTTACTCTGTCGAGTAAGGGTGAGTTGCAGTTTAAAATAGTTTCTGACCTGTTGGGTACTCGATCGAGTAACGTGGATACTCGATCGAGTAAGGGGGCACTCGATCGAGTACCTTAGCTACTCGATCGAGTAGCCGGTTTACGGGGGATGATTTCTCGGGTTTTGTTAATAATGCGATTAGAGTAGATATTACTTCCATTATTGTTCTTTAAACACTTTTTAAAACCTAATCACTGTGAGAAGAGAAATCAAACTACGTCATTCGCTTTAATCGCATTGTTGGCAAATCCCGGAGCTTGGAAGGTCGGATTTTACCTTTCTTTATACCGTTGTGATCCTTGCGTCGAGGGTAAGACCTATATACCGTTTTTATAGCATTTCATTAAAGTTGGTTAAACCCTAATTTGGGGATTTGGGGTTTTGTTGTTTTGTATGATTGGTAGTGATTATATGTTTGTATGTTAGGAGGAGGATTCGTAGAGGAAGCGTTTTGATATCAGCTGTGAGATCATCTGATTGTGTTGTGCTTTCCAGGTAGGGTTTCCCTACTCAGTATTAGTCCCATAATGCATTGTTGGTGTTGTGTAATTGCTGATTATTATCGTATTGGTTTTATGACGGTTGTTGATTGATTGTTGTTGATGGTTGTGATTGTTTATCTCTGGTTCTCGAGATGCGTTCTCGGCTGAGTGGAGTCACTTGCGGGAGTGGCTTCACGCCCTAGTTTCGCCCTTCGTGGAACCCGCCACGTAAGGGGATGTGCACATTAATGGGACAGGGTTATCGCTCGGTATGATGAGCGAGGATTTGGTGGGTACGGCTGCGGTCCCCCACTGGCAGGGTTGGTCCAGTGGACAGTCGGTGACGGAGATTGATTGGAGTGGGTGATTGTGTGTGACTATTTGAGCTGTGTTGTTTACTGTTGTGTTGAGTATATAAATTGTGTGATTAGTACTGACCCCGGTTAATGTTTTAAAAACTGTGGTGATCCATTCGGGGATGGTGAGCAGTTATTGAGCAGGTATGAGTCGAGTTACTGGGATAGCTGGGATGTGCCATGGTCTGATGATAGAAGTATTCCGCTATAGTTAGTAGTTTGTTAAACATTTCAGTTAGCTGATTAGACAGTTGGTTTGAAACATGTATTCGTACTTTTGGTTTTGGTTTTGAGATTGTAACCTTTCGCTAAAGTATTTCTATTTAAATGTTGTTTCATTATTGTTTATTTGATTATCATTGCCTTAGGTAACCGAGATGGTAGCATCCTTATATCTGGGTGGTCCTGGTAAGGCACTTGGAGTATGGGGGTGTTACAAAATGGTATCAGAGCGACGATCTTGAAACCTGTAACCAATGAACCTAATGAATATAGGGAGTCAATCAAAATGAACCCGGGATAAAGGTTGTAGGAGCTAATGCAAAGGCTTGGGAGACGTCCTAAAGTCGCGAAATCGCCCTACAATTTTGAACCGGTCACATGGGGGGTGCATGTCAAGGTCGTATGTGTTGTTTGTTAGCTTGTGTGTGGATGTGATGAAGGGTGTTGTAATTGTTGGATGTTTGGAGTAGAAGGTTGAGTTTGTGAATGAAAGGTTGATGAAGTATATAGAACTGTTATTTGAACATGAAGCATGTTGGATGTTTACTATGTGGCGTTTGATAACATGATATAATCGTTTTGTTGATCGTATGAAAAGCTTGGTAGAATCGCATGCTTAACTATAGTATAATGTTGAGTTTATAATGTTGGGGTTGGTGTCCTTAACAGTTAGTGCAAGGACTTATAAATCTCTAAAAGGATCAAAGGGCATACTTTTGGTATTATTATCAGTTGATCCACGTTTATCAATAACGGTTGGCTTGCTAGATAAGTTTGACGTTATTGTCATACAGATGGCGGTGATCAACTGGTCCCTAAAAGTCACACCTATAGGATACGTTTGAGAGATGTGACGGTATGAAAATACTGTCATGTAGATGCCAATTTTGACTAACCAGTTAGTCCGAGTTATTTGACTAGTAATTAGTCAAAATGTGATGTTGAGATATTATATTTAATACGGATTAAATATTATGGGCTAAGGCGAATTAAACAGTTAATTCGTAAATTAAATATAAACGATTATATTTAATTAATGTATATTGAATAAATTATACAATATCGTCTTTGTCGGACATGTATTAATAATTCAACTAACCCGTATTATTAGTTGATGTTTTAATAGCCGATAACCGATGACGATTTATAATAAACCGCGTCATATACATTTAGCGTTTTTCGAGCCGGTCCACGAGGTAAAATTAAGAGGAAGTGGAAGCCCACTTCCCCATGCAAACCCACGGCTGGCCGAACCAAACAAAAGGAGAGACTCCCTCTCCTTTTGACCTAAGCATTCATTTTTACATGACAATTAGGGTTTTGAAGAGCAATTTTCTCTGAAAAACCTCGATCTCACATCGAATAACCTCACAATAGCTCTCTCGATATTGCAAGTCAATTAGAGAGCATTTCTAGCACAAGGGCATAGTCTCAGACGGTCTTGGGTGCAACAATTAGGAGGAAATCTCTGTTGATTTCTGTTCTTTACGCCGTGCATCAAAGGACCCGAGGTTGATTCTTAATCTTTATCGTTTCATTGTTGTATTTCGTTTATGACCATATTTCACATGTTAAATTTACGTTATAGTCCTAAATTTAAAGGGTCTTATACGGATATTACCCAACATATAAAGTTGTGTAGTATGTTGGGATATGATATAGCATGCGGGTAGCATATTAGAGTTAGCATGACTCGATCGAGTGGGTCTGACTCGATCGAGTGGGTATTTGACGTTTTTGCAACCAGAATCGTGTTTTTGGGCGCTCGATCGAGTACCTCGGGCACTCAATCGAGTAGGGGGTCACTCGATCGAGTAGCTTGGCTACTCGGTCGAGTATGTTAGAGATCAGAAGGTCTGTTTGGGGTCTGATATCGAGGCACTCGATCGAGTATGGTGGGCACTCGATCGAGTAGCCTCTTACTCGATCGAGTAGGTTTAGGCACTCGATCGAGTGTGTTCTGGGCAGTCCGCTTTCGTGTTTTGAGGTTTTAGTGCGTATGTTTATGTCTACCCTTTCTTATATAGTTTCAAGATGCCGCCCAAGAGAAACGCTTATTATGCGAGAGCTGAGACCATGAACATAGATGATGTCGTTAAGATGTTGGAGAATCAAGATGCTCTTACAGAGGCCTTAAAGAAAGTGGGAACGGACAAGGAGGTTGATCACTCTAAGATCAGTCTCTACATAGCGAGGTTCAACCCAAAAGAGTACAAGGGGACCGGGGAACCAAACCTTCTTGACAACTGGCATCGTGAGATTGAGAATATACTAGACCTAGTTCACTGTCCTGATGAGATGAGAGTAGAGCAAGCTGCGTTCTACCTGAGGGAAGCAGCTGGCGAGTGGTGGGATAAGGTGAAGGTGAGTGCTAGGGAGATGTATGCGAACCAGGGCTTACCTGCTATACCTTGGGAAGAGTTTCGGAGGGCTATGAGGAAGGAGTTTGTGCCGGAACATGTGAGGAGTAAGCTGAGAGAGGAATTTGATGGGTTTAAGATGACATCTGACATGTCTGTGGCTGAGTACTATAAGCAGTTCAATGTGAAGTCTAGGTATGCTGAGGATATGGGTTTGAGTGAGGAGAACCTGACGTTGAGGTTTGAGAGGGGGTTGACCCCTAAGATCATGGATAAGCTACCTGTAGGAGTCCTTACTAATGTTAAGGAAGCTTATGAGAGGGCTGGGAGAGCTGAGAGGTTAGTGGAGATGGCTCAGGAGAGAGTGGGTGTTGAGAAAAAAAAGGCGGAGAGTGAGGGTGGGGGCCAATCTAGTCACAAGAAAGGAAACCACAATCAAGCTAAAGGGTTTTCTCTTGGGTCAGGGTTCAGTGCTGGGGCTTCCTTTGGGCATGGCCGTGTGAGTGGTAGTGGTAGTTGGGGGATGACCTGCTATGGCTGTGGCGGTGTAAGCCACAAGAGACATGAGTGCACGAGTATGCCTGGAGCTTTTCAGGGATCGGCTCGGGGGAGCTATTCTCAGGGACCTGCACAGAGTTATGCGAGCAATAGACCGTCTGGGTCATGGTCTAACCGGGGAAGTCAGAGCTATCGGGGTGAAGGTAACCGGAATGGCGGTAATTCTTATCAGAAACCAGCTACGAACAACAACAACCAGGGGTCGGGTGCTAAGCCGACCACATCAGCCAGTACTGTCCAGGGAGGTGGACAGAAGACCAGTGGAAAGCTGTTCATGATGGACAAGAAAGCAGCTGAGGAGGATGCACATGTTATCACTGGTACTTTTCTTGTTAACGGTGTTCATACCTTTGTTTTGTTTGATTCGGGGGCGTCTCAGTCGTTTGTATCTTCGAGTCATGTTAAACGGTTAGGTTTGAGGGTATATGAGTCTGTAAGTGAGAAAGTTTTTATACCTTCGGGTGATTCTGTATCATGTGGGAGGTTGTTTAGAGATGTGTCATTGATAGTTGGGCAAGTTGATCTACCTGTAGACTTGCTAGAGTTTCCTTTTGATGGTTTTGAGATGATAGTCGGGATGGATTGGTTGGGAAAGTATAAAGCTAAGATAGACTGTCATCAAAAGAAAGTGTCTTTGAGAGGGCCTAAGGGTGTTAGTGTGTCTTATAGTGGGTTTCTAGTCAAACCCAAAGTTAAGTTGATTGCAGTTGTCACCTTGAAGTCTTATCTGAGAAAGGGATGCCCTTTGATCTTGTGCCATGTGAGAGATGACCGGATAGAGAGTCCGACAGTTGATCAGATACTAGTGGTGGGAGAGTTTGCAGATGTTTTTCCAGAGGAGATTCCGGGGTTGCCACCGAAGAGGGAGATAGATTTCACCGTTGAGTTGAAACCGGGGACGGGGCTAATCTCTAAGGCACCGTACCGGATGGGTCCTAAGGAAATGGAGGAGCTCAGGAAACAGTTAGATGATCAGATAGAGAAGAGATACATTAGACCTAGTGTATCGCCGTGGGGGGCACCAGTTCTTTTCGTGAAGAAGAAAGATGGGAGTTTGTGGTTGTGCATAGATTACAGGGAGCTAAACCGAGTGACAGTAAAGAACAAGTATCCTTTGCCAAGGATAGATGACCTGTTTGATCAGTTGAGGGGTGCATCAGTCTTTTCTAAGGTTGATTTGAGGTCGGGGTACCATCAGGTGAAGATTAGAGAGGTGGACATACCAAAGACAGCCTTCACGTCGAGGTATGGCCATTATGAGTATGTGGTGATGCCGTTTGGGTTATCTAATGCACCGGCTGTGTTTATGGACTTGATGAACAGAATCTTCAGACAGTTTTTGGACAAGTTTGTGGTGGTGTTTATCGATGACATCTTAGTTTACTCTAAGACTAAGAAGGAGCATGAGGAGCATCTGAGGATTGTGTTGCAGACTTTGAGGGAGCATGAGTTGTATGCTAAGCTGTCCAAGTGTGAGTTCGGGTTAGAGAAAGTTGCTTTTCTGGGGCATGTGATCTCTAAGGAGGGAGTAGCTGTGGATCCGGCAAAGATTGAGGCAGTGACAAAGTGGGAAGCACCAAAGAATGTAGCTGAGATCAGGAGTTTCTTAGGTTTAGCTGGATACTACAGACGGTTCGTGAAAGATTTCTCCAAGATAGCTAGACCTATGACAGCTTTGATGAGGAAAGAGAACAGGTTTCGCAGGGATGAGAGTTATGAGAAGGCGTTCCAAACATTAAAGGAGCGTTTGACCACAGCTCCTATCTTAGCATTGCCTGAAGGGATCGAGAACTTTGAGGTTTATACAGATGCCTCAAAGAATGGGTTGGGATGTGTGTTGATGCAGAACGGTAAGGTGATTGCCTATGCTTCTAGGCAATTAAAGCCGTATGAGGAGAACTACCCTACTCATGATCTAGAGTTGGGTGCAGTGGTGTTTGCTCTCAAGATTTGGAGACATTACCTTTATGGGACGACCTTTAAGGTATTTTCGGATCACAAGAGTCTCAAGTACATATTCACTCAAAAGGAGTTGAACATGAGACAGAGGAGGTGAATGGAGCTGATTGGCGATTATGACATGGATATTATCTACCATGAAGGGAAAGCCAATGTTGTTGCAGATGCTTTGAGTAGGAAGAGTGTACATTCCCTATGTACAGCTCTATCTTTGATGAGGTTGAGAGATGAGGTGGGGAAGTTTGGGATAAATATGATGCAGAGAGGGGATGATGTGGGAGATTTGACAGTACAGCCTGATCTTTATGATGATATTCGCGGTAAACAGGCTTTGGATCCTAAGATGGTTGAGTGGAGAGCTGGAGTAGAGAAAGGGACAGTGTCTCGATTCTCTATTCATACAGATGGTAGATTGAGGTTCGATGGTAGGTGGTGTGTCCCTAATGATGAGGAGCTGAAAAAGACAATCATGACAGAGGCACATTGTACACCGTATTCAGTACATCCAGGTGGTGACAAGCTATACAAGGATTTGAAGAACACGTTTTGGTGGCCTGGGATGAAGAAAAAACAGTGAGTTTGTGGCCCGTTGTTTGACATGCCGAGAGTTAAAGGGGAACAGCGACGACCACAAGGTAAGATTCAGTCTTTAGAGGTACCTGAGTGGAAGTGGGAATCCATTTATATGGATTTTATCGTGGGTTTGCCAAAGAGTCAACAGGGTAACAACGTGATATGGGTGATAGTGGAATCGACTGACCAAGTCAGCTCACTTTGTGCCAATGAAAGATACATGGACTAAAGCACAATTAGCTATGGCCTATCGAAAGAATGTGCTAAAGTTACATGGAGTCCATAAGGACATAATGTCTGACAGAGATGCGAGATTTATCTCAAGGTTTTGGAAAGAGTTGCAGGAATCTTTGGGAACAACTTTGAAGATGAGTACTGACCTTTCAACGCTGGATGCACGGTCGATCGAGAGAACAATCAAAACTCTTGAGGATATGTTACGAGCTTGTGTGATGGACTTTGGTGGTAGCTGGGAACAGAGGTTGGATTTGATAGAGTTTTCTTACAACAACAGCTATCACACTAGTATTGGCATGGCACCGTTTGAGGCTTTATATGGGAGGAGATGCATGAGTCCGATTTGTTGGGACGACAGTGCTGAGGCACTGGTTCTAGGACCTGAGATGGTACATGAGATGGTTGAACCAGATAACGATGATCAGGGAACGGATGAGAGCAGCTCAGGATAGGCAAAAGAGTTATGCGAGATCTACATCGCGGGATATAAAGTTTCGGGTTGGGGACAAGGTTCTTCCGAAAGTGTCTCCTATGCGTGGGGTTATGAGATTTGGGAAGAAAGGCAAGTGAGTCAGAAATTCATCGGGCCTTATGAGATCTTAGAGCGAGTTGGGGAGGTTGCATATCGTCGGCTTTACCAGTGCGTTAGAGAGAGTGCATAATGTGTTTCATGTATCGCTTTTGCGGAAGTATGTGAGTGACCCGTCACATGTGTTAGAGGCGGAGAGCTTAGAGCTAGATGAGTCTTTATCATATCTTGAGGTACCTAAGCGATTCTTGACCAGGAAGGTTAGGAAGACTAGGAGTGGTGAGACAGTTTTGCTTAAGATCCTTTGGTCTAACCACGAGACTGAGGAAGCTACATGGGAGGCAGAGGATGCCATGAGAGAGCGTTACCCTTTCCTTTTTGATCAGGTATGTATGGTTACGGGGACGTAACCTTGTTTCTTTTAGGGGGGTAGGAGATGATCGCAAAGAGTTTTTAAGAGTTTTTATACCCTTTTTGTGATATGTCGGTATAGTTGTTGTCGTTGAGTCGGGTTGAGTTTGGGTTAGTAACATGTTTTATGTTGAGTTTGCTTTGGTTGTTGAGTCGGGAGTGTCGTAGTGTGAGTCTTTGTTTTGTTGTGGTTTGAACTTCGGGGTCGAATTTCTTTTTAAGGAGGGAAGACTGTAATACTACGTATTTATGAGTCTCTGGGTACTCTATCGAGTAGGCCTTACTCTGTCGAGTAAGGGTGAGTTGCAGTTTAAAATAGTTTCTGACCTGTTGGGTACTCGATCGAGTAACGTGGATACTCGATCGAGTAAGGGGACACTCGATCGAGTACCTTAGCTGCTACTTGATCGAGTAGCCGGTTTACGGGGGATGATTTCTCGGGTTTTGTTAATAATGCGATTAGAGTATATATATTACTTCCGTCATTGTTCTTTAAACACTTTTTAAAACCTAATCACTGTGAGAAAAGAAATCAAACTACGTCATTCGCTTTAATCGCAATGTTGGCAAATCCCGGAGCTTGGAAGGTCGGATTTTACCTTTCTTTATACCGTTGTGATCCTTGCGTCGAGGGTAAGACCTATATACCGTTTTTATAGCATTTCATTAAAGTTGGTTAAACCCTAATTTGGGGATTTGGGGGTTTTGTTGTTTTGTATGATTGGTAGTGATTATATGTTTGTATGTTAGGAGGAGGATTCGTAGAGGAAGCGTTTTGATATCAGCTGTGAGATCGTCTGATTGTGTTGTGCTTTCCAGGTAGGGTTTCCCTACTCAGTATTAGTCCCATAATGCATTGTTAATGTTGTGTAATTGCTGATTATTATCGCATTGGTTTTATGACGGTTGTTGATTGATTGCTGTTGATGGTTGTGATTGTTTGTCTCTGGTTCTCGAGATGCGTTCTCGGCTGAGTGGAGTCACTTGCGGGAGTGGCTTCACGCCCTAGTTTCGCCCTTCTTGGAACCCGCCACGGAAGAGGATGTGCACATTAATGGGACAGAGTTATCGCTCTGTATGATGAGCGGGGATTTGGTGGGTACGGTTGCGGTCCCCCACTGGCAGGGCTGGTCCAGTGGACAGTCGGTGACGGAGATTGATTGGTGTGGGTGATTGTGTGTGACTGTTTGAGCTGTGTTGTTTACTGTTCTGTTGATTATATAAATTGTGTGATTAGTACTGACCCCGGTTAATGTTTTAAAAATTGTGGTGATCCATTCGGGGATGGTGAGCAGTTATTGAGCAGGTATGAGTCGAGTTACTGGGATAGTTGGGATGTGCCACGGTCTGATGATAGAAGTCTTCCGCTGTAGTTAGTAGTTTGTTAAACATTTCAGTTAGCTGATTAGACAGTTGGTTTGAAACATGTATTCGTACTTTTGGTTTTGGTTTTGAGATTGTAACCTTTCGCTAAAGTATATCTATTTAAATGTTGTTTCATTATTGTTTATTTGATTATCATTGCCTCGGGTAACCGAGATGGTAGCATCCTGTGGACATGGGCCACATGCACGCCTAGCCAAACTGTGGACGTACATCGGTCTCTCGAAAGCCACGCTCGGCGGCGTAAAAATGCTTTCGAACGGATCGTATTAGATCGGTCGGTTTCATCTCGGTAAGGGTCTCGAAACGATTAGAGATGTTCGGAGTCGCCACCAAGCATTTGTGGGATGCTTGGAACCCGTTCGAATCCACTTTATACGTAGGTCATCCAAGGCAAAAAGCGGTGTTTGACATATGTACTAAAGATAAGGACTCGTCCCCCTTTTAGCATTCTATGCCTAAAATGACTCTCGTGCGCCCTGGATAAGGCCATCCACTATCCAAAGGTTCTGAGTAAGAGGTGAGGGTACGTATTGGGAAGCCCTTTAATCGGACACCCAATCCCGCCCGCGTTAGCGGCCTCAACTGATCGGTCGTGGTTGTTTAAGTGCAAAAGTTGATAGAACGGTTAAAATGCATGAATGCACATCCAAAAGTTTTAACCTAACATGTGAGCTTTCTAAGTCGGTTTGTTAATCCAAATATCAAGCATAAGATGTCAAGTTGGATTTATGGTTTATTTGTATGTGAGAACGAAAATTAAACATCCATTTACCAAATTCGGGTTATGATGCTTAACACGATCCATTTATTTGAAAAAGTGTGTTGAATGACAAAGTGTAAAAACACGTAAGCTCGTCAATCTGATCCGTCATGTACTCTGATTAACCGTAATCAGGATCGTCCTAGACAAGTGCTAAAAACGGGGCAGAATAGCGCCAGGCAGCCCCATTGGGGCGCGATCCTATTGGCGATGGAAGGGGCCCTGCCCTGGTTTTGAAAGATGGAAACAGACGGCCACTTGGGGCGCGAGCCATGAGCCGACCCAAGGTGGCGTCTCCTGGTTTTGAAAAGGTTGTTTAAAACCGTATTTATGATGAAAGATTTGCAAATATGAGTTTCATGACTCGGAATAATTACTATTATGTTAGTAATGTTCATTGTCGGATTTGCATGTTTGAAAATCATCGTTTAAAAATAAAAATGTAAAATGTTTGATTTGAACTAATTATGTTAAGTTCATTTCTTTGTAATTAGTCAAGTTTGTCATCGTACTCGGATTAAACCGACATGGTATAAAGAACCAAGGATGATTATGAATTATGACTAATATGTTTACAAATGTAAACAAATGAGAAAAATGCTAAATAAAAGAAAAGGGTGTTAAAATACCCATTAAATTGTAATTAACCAAATATATCACCGAGTCACGGATTAAACCGTCATGGTATAGAGAACCAAGGGTGATTATGATTTATGGTTAAAAAGTTTATAATAAAAATGATTTAAATCATGTTAAATGGTAAAAATCGATTACAAATAAGAAATGAAATAAAGAGGAAAGACGAGAACAATCACGGATGAGTCTGACCCGACAACCCACATGAGGCGCGAGCCTCTTTGCATACCAAAGGACTTCTATCTCGGGCCAAAACTCGGTTTTGGCTCGTCTAACCTATATTTGAATCGTGTTATGCATTGTTCATGCTTATAGACTCATAAAAACAGTAAATACATGAAATAAAGTGGGTTGTTTACACCCTCAAACATACGTGTATTGATGTTTGCGAAATAGACGACTTTAGAGACGGTTTTCTCGTTGTGACTAATCGCGATCAAAGAAGTTTAAAAAGGTGTCTTAGAAAAGGATTTTGTTTTGAAAATGAGTTGAAAATATGTTAATTAAAACATGTTGATTAATGTTGAGTTGGTCGAATGCACGGCGACGGTACCAAACAATATGTGTAAGGCTTGTGTTTACGATCGGTAGGTCGTAAACACGTGTCGATTTTGTGACTTAGGAAGTCGAGTATAGAAGTTTTAGGGAGAAGGAGGGGGCGGACGCTCGCGTAAATATTATGGTGTGTGATGGTGGGTATTTATAGAGGAATGTGGGATGGTAGGTCGGTTGAGTTTGCGTATAAACTAAGCAGGCACCTGCTTTAGGCGCGAGCCACCCTGTGACTCAATAGGGTGTGTTGTCCCTTTCGCAAATTTGGATTTTGCATTTGTTCTAACCAATGTTTTGTTGGTTGTGATTTGTGGTCTTTGAGGTTTGCTTAGCCGTGTAAGCTTACTCTTAGGTGATATTTGGGGTAGGTATTTTGTGTCTTTGACTCGGGTTTGACCCGTGTGAGTCGGGATTTGAATTTCGAGTCGGTTTTTGGCCCGGTGTCGGTTTAGACTCTAAATAGGGTCATTTTAATGGAAATGACATGATGAAGACATTCATGGCATTATTTTTGACATTCGAGATTTGGGTTGACTCGGGTTGACTCAGGTTGACTCGAGTTGCGGGTTTCTGAGTCGGTTTTGGGTCCGAAGACGGTTTTAACTCTAAATAGAGTTATTTTAATGGAAATCACATGACGAAAACATTCATGGCATTATTTTTGACATCCGAGATTTAGGTTGACTCAGGTTGACTCGAGTTGCGGGTTTCTGAGTCGGTTTTGGGTCCGAAGACGGTTTTAACTCTTAATAGTGTTATTTTAATGCAAATGAAGTTAGAAAACTTTTGAAATCATTTTTTCATATCGGAGTAGTGCATTAAACCGTCTCATGTATAGCCAATCCATGCACGCATATCAAAAACACGTTACAATCCGATCATCATCGGGTGGTTTTTGGAAGGTGCAGATACTGGGTATCTACAGAGCCCCCACTTTGACTAAGGCTTGGACAGGGCGAAAGTCAAAGTATGATCTCCAGGTCAATCGAAGATTACAACCTGAAGACCATAGCGACGTCGAGGTGACTCAAAAGGGTTTGAGCCAAGGACCTGCCGTCGGGAAGGGCGACGTCGAGGCGACTCGAGGATTCGAGTCAAGGACCTGCCGTCGGGAACATTTTAGAGTCTATCGACTTCTGATTCAGGTCGTTTAAAGTCCATTAGACTACGTATAAAGGCTCTCCAGCCATAGGAAGGAGTCATACCTGAGGCATCTTCGGATATATCTTCGTATGTTTGCGGACAAAGGCTCACCCGCCGTGGTAAGGAAATGTACCCGAGGCATCTTCGGGATCTGTCCTTGAAAGGTTGCGGACAAAGGCTCGCTGGCCATGACAAGGAAATGTACCCGAGGCATCTTCAGGATCTCTCCTTGGATGTTTGCGGACAAAGGCTCGCCAGCTATGGTAAGGAAATGTACCCGGGGCATCATCGGGATCTGTCCTTGGTTGTTTGCGGACAAAGGCTCGCCAGCCATATGCATTGTAAAGGGGCTCGCCCGCCGTGGTGCGTTGTAAGGCTCGCCAGCCATAGGAAGGAGTCATACCTGAGGCATCTTCGGGATATGTCCTTGAGTCGTATCTCGTGTGCGTGCAAAGGCTCGCCAGCTGTGATAAGGAGTCGTACCCGAGGCATCTTCGGGATACGTCCTTGAGTTGTACCTTGTTTGCGGACAAAGGCTCGCCAGCTTGTGGAAAGGAGTCGTACCTGAGGCATCTTCGGGATACGTCCTTGAGTTGTATCTTGTTTGCGGACAAAGGCTCGCTAGCTTGTGAAAAGGAGTCGTACCCGAGGCATCTTTGGGATACGTCCTTGAGTTGTATCTTGTTTGCGGACAAAGGCTCGCCAGCCATGGTGGTTGAAAGATCGACTGTGGGAAATAACATGTGTGACATCCATTTGAAAATCGTCACTCGATGGGGAGTTAGCAACTTCTCAGGACTCGCCGGGGATATGAGTTGCTGCTCGCTGGGAGGTAGCGTATGCCATGTAATCGACGGGGTTAAAGCCCTTGGACTTGATGGATCGCCGTTTGTTGGGAAGAACCCAGTACTCAATTGGAGTGAGTTTGTCTTCTCAAGATTATCTGTATGGTTAGTGACCACACAAATCCGCAGTCGCAAAGACAAGCACGTTGAATGCACGCATATAAGCACATAAGCACATAAGTATGTAAGCATGTGAGCATGTGAGCATGTGATCAGTTAGCATATAAGTAACTATCATGTAAAAATATAAGCATATGATCACATAAGCATGTAAGCAATTAGCACGTAATATCTCGCGTGAGAGGAGATATGAGTTTTGAAAGTTGTGAAGCTTAAAGACGAGTCTTGTTACTCGTAGATCTGTGATTTAATAGATTGGAGACACGTGGCCATTGGGACACGGACTCGCACAGATGCATACTGACAGACTGACAAATGGGCAGTCGTGAACGTGATGTCAACTCAGTATTGACACGACACGGGGGTAACTCTGACAGACTTTGCACGTGTAAGTGCAACTCCTAGCCAAGAAAGGGTGTCAAAGCACATCAGAACATCGGAGTAGAAGATCCGCTCGGCTGGGGAATAAGAATTGATTATCTTCGCCAGACACCCTTGCCTCCGTTTGCTTGTTCGAGATCCCTCCTTGAGGCATGATGATTCGGAAAGCGGAACCAAGACCTTGTCATCGTCCGAACCGAGCACTAGGCTAAAGGTGGTTTATTTTGGACTGTAGTCGAGACTCAAAAGATGTTTGAGGATAAAGGACGGGTGACGTCTCGAAAGAGAAGCCCCCAGAGTGAGAAGGTGGGAATTTGACAAAATAAGGAATGGGCGACGTCTTAAGGAAGAAACCCCCAGTAAAGAAGTATAAGATTAATTTTTGCGGCTAGGTGGGCTGCTTTTGAGGATTGATGTTGATGGTTGAGATCGAAAAGGGTATGCGGTTGTGAAAGGAGTATGTGGTTGTGCCCTTGTAATAGGACTGCCTACGTATTCGCGTGTTTGCGAAATCAAACCAGATCGTAGTTCTGAGTTGTGTGTGCAATGGGTTGCAAATTGAAGGTTTGAAAATTGAATGTGTGTGGGAGTGTGGTTTTGTCCTTGTAATAGGACTGCCTACGTATTCGCGTGTGTGCGAAATCAAACCAGATCGTAGTTCTGAATGTGTGTGCCTAAGCGAGTTGTTAGGACCTTAAAGTGATTTTGAGGGGTATGGTTGTGTCCTTGAGGGATCGCCACGTATTCACGTGAAGTGTGAAATCAAACCAGATCGTAGTTCTGAGTGTGTTTGTGTGCCTAAGCGAGATATTAGGACCTTTAAGTGTGTGGGTCACAACGGTAAAAGCCGTTTGGTGACTCGAAAAATTGATTTGAGATAATTCCTTCTTGATCATGAATCGGAGAGGTGTAATTTTTGAAAATATTCCTTATCATGTGAGCACACTAAAAAGTGGACCCTAAGGGTAGATTGAGTATGTCCCGTTTCTCGGTAGCAAAGCATTCGAGGACTCGTATCCGGGTCGGGGGTGAAAATGGCTTCGACATTATGGAATGTGGAGCTTGGTAATAATGGTTTGTTTGACAGATAAAAATCTGGAGTTGAGCGTCACGACGGAAAATTCCGTTTGGTGACTCGAAGGTTGATTGGAGATAAATACCTCTTGATCATGAATCGAAGAGGTGTAATTTGTGAAAATGGTCCTTATCATTTGAGCACACTAAAAAGTGGACCCTAAGGGTAGATTAGGTATGTGCCGTTCTCGATAGCAAAACATTCGAGGACTCCGTGGGGATTGTGGTGAAAATGGCTTTAACATTAGGGAATGTGGAGCTTGGTAATAATGGGTTTGCTTAGCAGATAAAAATCTGGAGCAAGAATTTTGTGGTGTTTAGGCCGAAGGGTAACGACTTGTAGTGTGGTGCGGAATGGGCTCTCCGGCTTGATGTGGCCTGAGCACGAAATGGTTGGTAAATAACATGGGATCAGATTTCCATGTCTGGACCTTAAAGGTTAAGGTGTGATATTACGAGCTTGTGGGGAGTCCTGAGAATCCTAGATAGGTCTCCCTGTAATAGTCTCTGGAAGGACTTAGGGGTAAAGCAGTGTTGGGTTTGTTGTTTGTTGACGAGTCTTGAGCTCCTTTTTTAGCTCTTTGACATTAGGCTTTTGTATTTTTGTGTTTTGTACTTGTTGGTCCCGGAGTTTGGAGGGAATAAATGTTGGTCGTGGGCTTTGGACTTTGTTGGTCCTGGACTTGGTGTTTTGGACTGACTTGTTTGGTGTTTTGGACTTGTCGATCCGGGATTTGGTGTGTTGGACTTCGTTGGTCCTAGGCTTTGGACTTGTTGGTCCTGGACTTTGTATGTTGGACTCATGGGTCTTAGGCTTTGGACTTGTTGGTCTTGGACTTGGTGTTTTGGACTCGTGGGTCCTGGGCTTTGGACTTGTTTGTCCTGGACTTGGTATTTTGGACTCACTTGTCCAGGATTTTGTGTGTTGGATGCTTTCTTTGGATTTTGGCCTTTTTGGAAAAAGGGTTTCAATCTTGTTTTGTTTTGATTTTGGCTTGAGTCTTAGCCTTGACGTTGGGTGAGTAGCCTTTGGCTTTGGTTTTTTTTTGCTTTGAGCGAATTGATTTCGGCTTTGGCTTTTGCTTTGGCCTTGACTTTGGCTTTGGGTGAATGGATATTGGCTTGGGCCTTTGACTTTGGCCTTTTGCTTTGGGTGAATGGATATTGGCTTGGGCCTTTGATTTTGGCCTTTTGCTTTGGCTTTGGGTGAATGGATATTGGCTTGGGCCTTTGATTTTTGCCTTTTGCTTTGGCTTTGGGTGGATGGATATTGGCTTGGGCCTTTGATTTTGGCCTTTTGCTTTGGCTTTGGGTGAATGGATATTGGCTTGGGCCTTTGATTTTGGCCTTTCGCTTTGGCTTTGGGTGAATGGATATTGGCTTGGGCCTTTGATTTTGGCCTTTCGCTTTGGCTTTGAGGGAATGGCCATTGGCTTGGGCCTTTGATTTTGGCCTTTCGCTTTGGCTTTGAGGGAATGGCTATTGGCTTGGGCCTTTGATTTTGGCCTTTTGCTTTGGCTTTGCTTTTGGTTTGGTTTTTGATTTATTGGTTCTTTGCCGTCCTTCGTTCGAGGCAGGTAAAGGTGCGGATGGGTATGTACCCGTTGGTGAGAGGTTGATACTTGGTGATGGGATGTTTTTGTGGGGAATGGGCTTGCCTCCCGTCATTGATCATGAACAAGGAGATGTTCTGGTTTGTTATCTGGGTTTGTCGTAGGATCCCTTTGATAGAAGCTCGTTCTAAATCGGGTACTAATGAAAGATTTCTATTGCCAGACATGGAATCGGTAAAGAAATGGACACGGAGTTTTGAGTCCTCTGCTTACTCGGTACGAAACGTCACTCGAGTGTACTCACATTGAATTGGAACATATTGTTCATTTTAAATCAATTCTCAAATCAATTCTCGTTGTTAACGGGAAATGGTAAAGAGGAGAATATATGATAGCTGAAAATTGTGCTTTTATTTAGATAAATAAGAGGTTAGCATAGACTCGATGGATACATGTGACTCATGGGGACAGCCCCCAGTTGTCATTTAGGGATAAAAGGACAGACACTGGGATAGATATGAGAAAGCCTAAGACTCGGACTCGAACTCGGACTCAATCGTAGATACGAAGTCCTAATCATCATGTTCCTCCTTGAAGGTCTCTTTCGCAGCATCCAGCGGCTTGAATGTCTTGTTTTGAGCATTGACCCACTTGAGCACTTCACCCTCATTTTTTGGCACGCCAGAAGGATGAGGTCCTAAAAGGTTGTCCTGTTTTTGAGGAGTAAGGCGTCCATGGGGACCATTCTTTTCCATTAAATGATTCAGGGTTGATAAAGACAACCTGCCACCATCGAGCATGTTTTGGATGATATGTTTGAGCTTCCAGCACATCTCTATGTTGTGACCATTACCCCTATGGAATTGGCAATATTGGGAACCGTCCCAAAACCGGCCTCTTCTCTTGGGTGTAAGATCTGGAGTGGGGCCAATCGGTTGGATTAGTCCTTCAGAGACAAGCACTCTAAAAGCAATGGCATAAGGCACGCCCAAGTCTGAAAATTGTCTTTGCGGGTGTGTGGCTCTTTCTGGCGAAGGCTCCACATATTTTACTTCGGTAATGCGGAAGGTTTTATTTTCGGGAGGGGTCGCAGATGTTGAGCCTCCTTTAATGATCTCATCGATGCGTGAAATTTCTGTTGATAGGTCCTCAACGCTCTTGATGTTACAACCCTTCAAACGGGATGCATAATTTGGCTGAAGGCAGTCAATGACATGTTTAACTAAAGCCTCATCTCCTTGCTGATAGGATGGCGTTGAGCCTACCTTTCTCCTTTTTACCAAATGATCGGCAGAATACTCATCTTCTCGATCACCCAAATCGATGAACTTCCTATTAGGCCGCCCAGGTTCTTTATCTGGACTGGTTAAGAGTAAGGTGGAAAACCTGCCATCCTCAATTCCATTTTGTATGGCGTGCTTGAGCTCGTAGCACATTTCAGTTTTATTCCCCTTGCCTCTGTGATATCGACAATATGCATAGCCATTCCAAAATTGGGTCATGTTTTCTGGTTTTGGATCCGGAGTGGGACCAATAGGTTGCAGTAATCCTTCTGAAGAAAGTATCCTCAGAGCGGTGCTATATGTCATTCCCAAATCCGTGAATATCCTTTGATGTTTTCCCATGGTTCCCACATTGGTGTTTTTGGGGATGTTTCTGTGAGTTTTGTTTTTGTTTTTGTCAATCCTGGGCGGAAGCAGGATTTGGTCATTGTCAATGGCCAGTTTTGAGGAAATTGATTGGTATTTTGAAGGGGAATTTGGTGAGGCAATTTTATGTTCTTTGTTTGTGGGTTCATGGATATGGGAACCATCGGATGACTCCTTATTTTCAGTATTTGTTTGTTTGGGAATTGGGTGTTGGTCTCCTCCTTGGTAGTTAGGTTCATTTTCGGCATTACCAATCTTTTTCCCCAAATTAGCTACCTGAGTGTTCAAATCATCGATAGCCACTCGCAGCTTTGAGAATATGTTGTTGATGGAGACGAAGATCATGGGTATATCGCTTTGTAGTCCGTCTTCACCAATTGTACGAATTTTCTCATCGTAGGGAGGGACGAGGTGAGAGCAACCCAAGGAAAGTTCCTGACCGTGTTCGATAGGGTTTTCTGGAGGGTTGTTTCTGTTGTTGGCAAGTAGTCGGCTTTCAAGGAGCTTAACCCTTTGCTCAATATCAGGAGAGGGAAGACTCTCGGTTTTCATTTTGTCCTCAACTTGGGAGAGACGAGTGCTCAATATTTCCACGGTAGCTATGAGTCGAAGGACCATGTTGTTGGTTTCAGCAGAAGTCATGGTTGATGCAGATGGATCAGCTTCTTGAGTTCCTGGTTGGCGATCGATGGCACCCAAGGGATCCCTAATTGACATAACGATAGGCGTTATAACTTGTCTTGGCAGGGGTTTGCAAAAACAAAGGCAAGTACGACACATATTTACAAAAGGCAGTTTTGTCGTGAAGACGCGACGACGTGACTAGTTTATGAGTTCATTAAAGATCGTGAATGACCTCTTGTGTTTGAACTCTTGGTGCATGACTTTGAATTTAGACTCGAGTGTCAACTTTGGCATAGTGATGCCTAGACAGACGACTTATGACGAGATTTGGAGGTGCGTTGCCGGCGTGACGCCGTTGGACAAGACATGTACGCAAACTTGACCTTTGACCCGTAATTTAGGGGAAAGACGGGTTTATAACCCGACAGGTTTCTGCTAATGCCATTGGAGATGTCTCGACAACTGGGCGACACGGCCTCGACCAGAAGGTAGGTACTGACTTTGGCGGAGACTCGACGCTATCGAGACGACTTGACTTGAAATCGACTGGACTCTAATCGACTCGAGGATGAATCAGAAAGGTGGACTGAAATTTTCAAAAATAGAAATTTTCAAAAATATTCATTTGTCATTTTATGGACAGACTTAGAAGAGCGAGAGATCTCGAAAGTCGATCGAGTTGAAGAGTTGTCTTAAGTTTGTTTTCAAAAGACGGTTTGAGTTGAAATTGCGGCGGCTCTGAAAACAAAATGTTGTTTCCGAAGACGGTTTTTGAAATTCCGAATCACGGATTTGAAAATCGAGAATCGAAGAATTTGGAATCGTCATCACAATGGCCATGAAAACGGTTAAATTTGTTTTCAAAGGATTTAGAATTGGGTTGAAAATTTGAAAACGGTTAAATTCGTTTTCAAAGATTTGATTTTGGATTGAAATTTGAAAAACGGTTAAATTGGTTTTGAAAGATTTGATTTTGAATTGAAATTTGAAAACGGTTAAATTAGTTTTCAAATGATTTGAAATTGGATTTGAAATTTGAAAATGGTTAAATTTGTTTTCAAAGATTTGAGTTTTGATTTGAAATCTGAAAACGGTTAAATTTGTTTTCAAAGATTTGAGTTTTGATTTGAAATCTGAAAACGGTTAAATTCGTTTTCAAATGATTTGAAGTTGAATTTGAAATTTGAAAAAGGTGCATTTGAAATGGTTATAAAAAAACCGGTTCGAAAATCGTCATTACGACGGCCTAGAAAGGCGTGTTGAAATGGTTATAAAAACCGGGTTTTAAAATCGTCATTATGACGGCCTAGAAAGGCGTGTTGAAATGGTTATAAAAACCGGGTTTGAGAATCGTCATTACGACGGCCTAGAAAGGCGTGTTGAAATGGTTATAAAAACCGAGTTTTAAAATCGTCATTATGACGGCCTAGAAAGGCGTGTTGAAATGGTTATAAAAAACCGGGTTTGGAAATCGTCATTACGACGGCCTAGAAAGGCGTGCATCGGTCGGCGAAAGACCGAGGTTTGAAATGGCCATTATAACGGCGCAAAAAGGTTATTTTGGAAGTTTGAAAATGACATGGAAGGACTTATGATAAAGTAGCACATAAGCATTCGCTGTTCATTATATTATGCATTATGCTGACACGGGTTTTAGCTTAAAGGGTGGGTTACACACCAAGCAATCAAACCCCGATTTGCGAGAGGGATACCAATCCAAACAAAATGTGTAAGGAGGGTGCCCTAGCCTCATGCTCGAAGGTGATGAAAGCTCTTTGACGAAACAGAAATGTGTAACGTCAACGGTATGCTTGACTCAATCGGGATTCGAAACGCGGGGATGAAAAAAAACTCACGCCGACGAGACGAGCCAATTGGTCGATAAAGGTTAGGTTGTGGGCCCGGACAAGGAACCCGACTTATGACCGTAATATCAATTAATGCACTTTAACCACGACCTCGTTCGAGTTTCACCTCTAAGGATCACAAAGACACAAGTGTCCTAGTTTTCCCCAGCGGAGTCGCCAAACTGTGGACATGGGCCACATGCACGCCTAGCCAAACTGTGGACGTACATCGGTCTCTTGAAAGCCACGCTCGGCGTTTCGACCGGATCGTTTTAGATCGGTCGGTTTTGTCTCGGTAAGGGTCTCGAAATGATTAGAGATGTTCGGAGTCGCCACCAAGCATTTGTAGGATGCTTGGAACCCGTTCGAATCCACTTTATACCTAGGTCAACCAAGGCAAAAAGCGGTGTTTTACATAGGTACTAAAGATAAGGACTCGTCCCCCTTTTAGCATTCTATGCCTAAAATGACTCTCGTGCGCCCTGGATAAGGCCATCCACTATCCAAAGGTTCTGAGTAAGGGGTGAGGGTACGTATTGGGAAGCCCTTTAATCGGACACCCAATCTCGCCCGCGTTAGCGGCCTCTACTGATCGATCGTGGTTGTTTAAGTGCAAAATTTGATAGAACGGTTAAAATGCATGAATGCACATCCAAAAGTTTTAACCTAACATGTGAGCTTTCTAAGTCGGTTTGTTAATCCAAATATCAAGCATAAGATGTCAAGTTGGATTTATGGTTGATTTGTATGTGAGAACGAAAATTAAACATCCATTTACCAAATTCGGGTTATGATGCTTAACACGATCCATTTATTTGAAAAAGTGTGTTGAATGACAAAGTGTAAACACACGTAAGCTCGTCAATCTGATCCGTCATGTACTCGGATTAACCGTAATCGGGATCGTCCTAGACAAGTGCTAAAAACGGGGCAGAACAGTGCCAGGCAGCCCCATTGGGGCGCAAGCCTATTGGCGATGGAAGGGGCCCTACCCTGGTTTTGAAAGATGGAAACAGGCGGCCACTTGGGGCGCGAGCCATGAGCCGACCCAAGGGGCCGTCTCTTGGTTTTTGAAAAGGTTGTTTAAAACCGTATTTATGATGAAAGATTTGCAAATATGATTTTCATGACTCGGAATAATTACTATTATGTTAGTAATGTTCATTGTCGGATTTGCATGTTTGAAAATCATCGTTTACAAATAAAAATGTAAAATGTTTGATTTGAACTAATTATGTTAAGTTCATTTCTTTGTAATTAGTCAAGTTTGTCATCGTACTCGGATTAAACCGACATGGTATAAAGAACCAAGGGTGATTATGAATTATGACTAATATTTTTACAAATGTAAACAAATGAGAAAAATGCTAAATAAAAGAAAAGGGTGTTAAAATACCCATTAAAATGTAATTAACCAAATATATCACCGAGTCACGGATTAAACCGTCATGGTATAGAGAACCAAGGGTGATTATGATTTATGGTTAAAGAGTTTATCATAAAAATGATTTGAAACATGTGAAATGGTAAAAACCTATTACAAATAAGAAATGAAATAAAGAGGAAAAACGAGAACAATCACGGATGAGTTTGACCCGACAACCCACATGAGGCGCGAGCCTCTTTGCATACCAAAGGGCTTCTGTCTCGGGCCAAAACTCGGTTTTGGCTCGTCTAACCTATATTTGAATCGTGTTATCCATTGTTCATGCTTATAGACTCATAAAAACAGTAAATACATGAAATAAAGTGAGTTGTTTACACCCTCAAACTTACGTGTATTGATGTTTGCGAAATAGACGACTTTAGAGACGGTTTTCTCGTTGTGACAAATCGCGATCAAAGAAGTTTGAAAAGGTGCCTTAGAAAAGGATTTTGTTTTGAAAATGAGTTGAAAATATGTTAATTAAAACATGTTGATTAATGTTGAGTTGGTCGAATGGGTCGGTCGAATGCACGGCGACGTACCAAACAATATGTGTAAGGCTTGTGTTTACGATCGGTAGGTCATAAACACGTGTCGATTTTGTGACTTAGGAAGTCGAGTATAGAAGTTTAAGGGAGAAGGAGGGGGCGGACGCTCGCGTAAATATTATGGTGTGTGATGGTGGGTATTTATAGAGAAATGTGGGATGGTAGGTCGGTTGAGTTTGCGTAGAAACTAAGCAGGCACCTGCTTTAGGCGTGAGCCACCCTGTGACTCAATAGGGTGTGTCGTCCCTTTCGCAAATTTGGATTTTGCATTTGTTCTAACCAATGTTTTGTTGGTTGTGATTTGTGGTCTTTGAGGTTTGCTTAGCCGTGTAAGATTACTCTTAGGTGATATTTGGGGTAGGTATTTTGTGTCTTTGACTCGGGTTTGACCCGTGTGAGTCGGGATTTGAATTTCGAGTCGGTTTTTGGCTCGGTGTCGGTTTAGACTCTAAATAGGGTCATTTTAATGGAAATGACATGATGAAGACATTCATGGTATTATTTTTGACATTCGAGATTTGGGTTGACTCAGGTTGACTCGAGTTGCGGGTTTCTGAGTCGGTTTTGGGTCCGAAGACGGTTTTAACTCTAAATAGAGTTATTTTAATGGAAATGACATGACGAAAACATTCATGGCATTATTTTTGACATCCGAGATTTGGGTTGACTCAGGTTGACTCGAATTGCGGATTTCTGAGTCGGGTTTGGGTCCGAAGACGGTTTTAACTCTAAATAGTGTTATTTTAATGCAAATGAAGTTAGAAAACTTTTGATATCATTTTTTCATATCGGAGTAGTGCATTAAACCGTCTCATGTATAGCCAATCCATGCACGCAAATCAAAAACACGTTACAGTCCGATCATCATCGGGTGGTTTTTGGAAGGTGCAGATACTGGGTATCTACACATCCTTATACCTGGGTGGTCCTGGTAAGGCACTTGGAGTATGGGGGTGTTACATATGGTGTGGAAGGTTGTGTGTTCCATTGAGTATCTTTGTAAAAAGAACAATATCTCGTTTTCCCTTGATGATATGAAGGCTTGTTATGCTGTCAAAACCAATAGTCCTGGCCATATAAGTTTTAAGGTCAGGGCTTCTACTACTCCCCTTTTGAGCAATCTGGATAGCGGCCATGATAAAGGCTGGGTTGCTGGGTACATGTTTGTCGGGACTAATTCTGTGGGTCCTGACCTGGCGTATTTAAATTACGAAGCTTGCGTTGCTGGTGAGTTTCTTAGTTTTTCTTTTGTCCTGCATGTTTTACTTGTTAGTAAAAAATAAAATGAAATTCATATTGAATTATACCTTTTATGCGTGCTGTTTGGGCTAAAAATAGCGTAATAAAGAAAGCCCACTTAGTAAAATAAAGATTATAAAGAAGAGGGAAGGAGGAAGGGAGCCCGCGGTCAGGAAAAGGGGAGATGGGCTTGAGAAGGATCAAGAGCCCACCGTGGGAGGTGCCCGCGTTAAGGAAAAGGGTGTCAGGGAGAAGTTAGGGAGAAGTCAGGGAGAAGTTAGGGAGATCGGGGAGAATTGGTAAGGGAATTCGGATTTGGAAAGAAGTCCTTATGGGAGTAATATTCCCTTTCCATATTCAAGGTAGGACATATCTAGGGTTCTCACCCTATAAATAGCAAAGGAAGGAAATCAAGAAGGGCATTCATTCACTCATCCATATATTCATTCAAGATTATATTCAAGACAACCACATCACGGCATACCATTCACAAATATACTCCATACGAGATCTTGCGGGCTCGATACCTAACGCCAAACAAGATTAGCATAAACGTTATCGTTGTAATCATCCTCCTATTCATATAGTGCAATACTTGGCGAGTACGAGTCCCTCCCATGATTGTTCCCACATTGGGTTTTCCGCGTCACCAAAATCTTACGTGTCAATTTACATTGCGCACTTTATTTCCCGTTTACTTATTGACATATAAATCATCATACAATCAACCAACGAATATAGACTACATTGACCCTAAATCGACTTAGGTAAAAAAGACCTAAACAGTTTGGCGCCCACCGTGGGGCATTGTGGTCGTCAATCGTTGATATTCGAGATATACAATGGAAAAGCAAGTATCTGAAGCCATGTCAGGGAGCAGGCACCCATCGCCACCACCATCGTCTACCCAAAGTCCAACATGGACAATGGCCACGCAGGCTCCCGGACATACCCCAAGAATCATACCGACAACAAAAGCCTCTCTATCTCCGGGACCCTGTTGTCTCGGCCTGGACCGAGATCGAGACAAAGGAACATCAAGCTCAGGCGTCGCTCCGCCTCCCAGTCCCACGCAGATTCTGCTCTCCAGCATGGAAAATCTTCAGAAAGCTATGGAAAACATGAGAGAAGATCAAAGGAGAGTAGATGCTGAGGTATGAAGGAGAGACAGAGAGCTCGGGCACAAATTGATCTCTGAAGCGTAGTCCAAAGACTCAAAGCAAACAAGACGGTGAAGGAAGATTTCCTTTGATAGATCCGACGCAAGGAGTGGCGGGCGGCGGCGAGATACCGGTGAAATAATTACAAGATTGGATTTGGCTACGACACCATCGGATGGAAGGATAACCCCACGAGGGTTAGGATACCTCACGCTAGATAGCGGCGGCCCGGCCCGGTGCGTAGGGATACAAACAGGTGGCCTCCCGTTAGCGATCTGCAAAGAATCGATCAAACGCCCGTAGCGGGGATCCGAGTCAAACCGGCAAGTGAACGGGCGCGGGGGGACAATCGTTACCGCAACCCCCCTGGCACGGAGCTTATCGAACCTTCAAAAACCGGATCAAGAGGAATATGCGAGACGGTGACAGAGGACCCAGATTGACCAATATAACCAATCAGCAAAAGACTGAACTAAAGGAGATGCTAAGTAGGGTTCCGGGCTACCACCCCCACTCGAGAAAGCGGCTACAGACGGTTATGCCGACTCGCCATTCGTGGACACCATATCCGTCACAGCCATGCCAAAGGGGTTCACAAACCCAAATATGCCTCTCTTCGACGGCACAACAGACCCCTTTGATCATATCGGCCCAAGTATAAACGAGAAAATGATGACGGTAATGCCATAGGACAAGTTAAGGAAGCCGTGCATGTGCAAAGGATTCGGGTCCACCCTAACGGGACCAAAGACTTCGATGGTTTTTAAGCCTGCCAAACAGTCGATATCTACATTTCTTTGAATTGGTAAACGCATTTACTCAACAGTTCATAAGCAGAAAGCCACGAAGCACGCGGGGGACCCTGTACGTAATCGTCCAGGAGGTAGGAGAGAGCATTGGAGAATACAATACCAGATTTAACAATGAGAAGGTAGCGATGAGAGTGTGATATCTCAACAAGCGATAGAAGCCTTGAAGAGGCCTCCACCATGACTCGATCTATACAAGCACGGTGACTATGCATCCTTGCCATAGTTTGAACGATGCGCAGAGAAAGCGTGCCGCCGCGATCGGGACCCGGAGGAAGATATCCTAGCGAGCCGGCACAGAGCACGCCAAGTATTTCTAGTACTTCAGCCGTGGAGAAATCAGGAAGAAAGCAAACCACCAACAAGAAGGACGAGAGATACAGGCCATATGGGAGGGGAGTCAACAGAATCGAGGAAAACCAACTACTCCCCACCTTGACAGAATATGGGTTCACTACAGGTATCGGAGGAATCTTGAAGGCACTTAGAGAGATGGGAGACGGAGTCAGGTGGCCTAACCCACCAGTAGGAGAGCAAGCCTGGAGAAAGGATAGCAAGAAGAAGTGCGAATTTCACCGTGATATTGGGCACAATACTGAGGACTGCTATACATTGAGAAGAGAGATCAAGCGCATGTACGAACAAGGAAAGTTGAGCCACCTGTTACCACGTGGGGGCAAGCAGCAGGATAAGGTAGGCTCCACCAAGCCGGCAGACCCACCCACATGCACTAAAATTATAAATGTGATAACAGGCGGCTCAAACTTAAGCGGCCTGACATACTCAGCAGCTAAAAGGCATGCCACCGAGACCAAAGGAGACAGACCAGCCAATTCTTGCAGTATATCTCACAGTGATCTGCTAGCAGTCAGCTTCGATGAGGGAGATACATACGATGAAAGAGAACACCATGATGCACTTATTATCACCTTGTCAATGGCCAACTGCACAGTAAGAAAGGTCTTGGTAGATACAGGAAGCTCGGTCAACTTAATCATGCTGAAAACCATAGAAAACATGGGATTCAACGAGAAGGATTTCTGAGAAGAAGACTATTCCGCTAGTAGGCTTCGGCTGGGAAACAACAAACTCGCTAGGTGAGATAGTCATCCCAACCTATGTGGGAGGAGTCAACAAGCAAGTCAGGTACCTGGTTATAGATGGCCCCTCTACTTACAACGTCATCCTAGGAAGACCATGGATGTACCAGATGAAAGCAGTCCCTTGAACATATCACCAGTGCATAAAGTTCCCCACCCCATAGGGAGTAGAAACGATAAGAGGAGATCAGGAGGAAGCTAGAGGCTGCTACATGAAGGCACTCAAGGGCAATGCCAGCCCTCCCGCATAGCAATTACAGAAGCAGCCTAACCAGGACGAATACATCGAGCCCCCGTGCCAGAAGAGCTGGACCGATTAACTGGATAAGTTGCACCCAGAGAGAACCGTGCTCATTGGAGCGGGATGTACGAGGAGCTTACGACGGCTGAGGCTAGTCAAATTCTTACAAGATAACATGGATTGCTTTGCATGGTCACACGATGATATGGTAGGCATAGATCCATCCATCATAACACACAAGCTTAGCGTGGACCCAAAGTGTAAACCCATCCGAGAGAAAGAGAAAGTTTGCGCGAGAGAGAAATAAGGTAATCAACCAGGAAGTAGAAAGCTTCTGGCAAAAGACAAAGAAGATAAGAGAAGTGAAATACCCGGAATGGTTGTCTAATGTAGTGGTGGTGCCTAAAAAGAATGGGAAGTGGAGAGTATGTGTGGACTTCAGTCGATCTCAATAAAGCGTGTCCCAAAGATCCATTCCGCCGCCTCATATTGATGCAATGGTAGACGCAACAGCTGGACACGAGATGCTAACATTTCTGGACGCATGGAGTGGATACAATCAGATCAAGATGGATCCTGCAGATCCGGAGAAGACAGCATTTATGTCCGAAAGTGGAATATATTGCTACAACGTCATGCCATTCGGCCTAAAGAACGCAGGCTCCACGTATCAAAGGCTGGTTAACCGCATGTTCAAAGAGCAAATAGGAAAAACCATGTAGGTGTACATTGATGACATGGTGGTGAAGTCAGAAAAAGCCAAAGATCATATGCGGCATCTAAGCGAAACATTCAAAGACCCTCGGGAATACAAGATGAAACTAAACCCCTCTAAATGCACCTTCGGGGTATCTTCTGGCAAGTTCTTGGGCTATATTGTGACTCGAAGAGGAACAGAAGCCAGTATACTACGTGAGCAAGTCTCTGCTGCCGGCAGAGACCAGGTACACATCCCTTGAAAAGTTAGTACTAGCATTGGTAGTAGCATCTCGCAAACTGCGTCCCTATTTTGAGTCACACATCATAGATGTTGTGACAAACTACCCGCTAAAAGCTATCATGAGGAAGCCCGAAGCGTCGGGAAGAATTTCTAAATGGTCGGTACACCTCGGTGGATACGACATCCAATACGACCCTAGAACAACGAGTTAAATCACGAGCCTTTGGCCGACTTCGTGTCGACTTGATCCGGCCATCCGAACCGCGGATACCGAGATCCTCACTTTAGAAGGAAGTAAGCGGACGAGGTCCAGCGGATGCATATCGACGGAGCCTCCAACCAAAGGGGCAGGTGTAGGATTAATTGCGATCACCACGGGGAGATCCGATAGCACAAGTCGTAAGATGTGAATTCAAGGCAACCAACAATGAAACGGAATACGAAGCCTTGATATTGGGAATGAAGCTAGCTCTGGAGCAAGGGGTCAGACACCTGCTCATATCTAGTGACTCTTTGTTAATAGTCAACCACGTGAATGATGAGTTTATAGCCAGAGATTCGAAGATGATTGCATACCTGAAAGTAGCAAAGGAATTAAAACAAAAATTCGAAACTTGCAAGATTAAACAGGTTCCCAGAGACCAGAACGTGGAAGCAGACGCCCTAGCAACCCTGGGGGCAACATTCAAACCAACCGAGCTATCCAGCATTCCAATAGCACATATGCTGGAACCTTCTATCCGAAATGCGGACGAAATAGGCAAAGAGGTGAACTTGAGGATCCACAAAGCAAAAAGGAAATCAGCGATTCTGAGAGGAAGGTGAGAGCTCTAGGCCAAACACAAAGGCGACTGACAAACGGCCAAACCAAGACGATCGCGCGACACCTTACCTAGACTGGATGCGCAATAACAAGCTACCAGACGATAAGAAGGAAGTGAGAGCTTTTAAAATAAAGGCTTCCAGGTTCATACTCATTGATAATACACTATACAGAAAATCGCTAGCAGGTCCCTACCTACGGTGCCTGGACAAGGAAGAAGCACAGACTGTGTTGCATGCTCTCCACAGTGGCGAATGTGGAAACCATGCAGAGGGCAGGAGTCTGGCAAATAAAGCCCTCAGACGGGGATACTATTGGCCTACAATGAAGGCAGATGCGCAGAGTACGCACGAAAATGTGACGCTTTGCCGGCGCTCAAAGACCAATGATTCACCGGCCAGCAGAACCCCGCACCCTATTATTTCTCCCTGGCCATTCATGGCATAGGGCATGGACATAGTAGGCCCTCTACCACGGGCCACGGGAAAGCGAACGGATGCTAGCAATGGCGGATTACTTCTCCAAGTGGATAGAGGCAGAAGCATTCACGGAAGTAAAGGACAAACAGGTCATCTCATTCATAAAACGAAACATCATCTGCAGATTTGGTATCCCATCAGAAATCATATGTGACAATGGCTCACAATTCATCTCAAACGATACTGAAGGATACTGTGCCAGGTGGAACATCACCTTAAAAAAGTCAGCACCCAGGACTCCAAAGTCCAATGGACAAGCTGAATCCAGCAATAAAATCATTATGGACAATCTGAGAAGGAGGTTACAGGAGTTAGGAGGAAAGTGGGCAGATGAATTGCCACTAGTATTGTGGTCAGACAGAACAACACCAAAGATAGCAACAGGTCAAACACCCTTCAGCCTGGTGTTTGGCGCGGAAGCGGTCATTCCATCAGAAGTTCTAGTTCCCACTCACAGGTATGAAAATATGACGAAGGAACTGAACAATGCAGAGATTACCAGAAGCCTGGACACAATTGACGAGATGCGAGCAAGCGCAAAAATCCGTCTGGCTGCCTACAAACAGTCAGTGGCCAAGAGTTATAACAAGAACGTAAAAATCAGGCTCCTGGAGGTAGGAGACCTGGTTCTCCGAGAGGTGTTCCAACACTAAGAATCGAAAAGCAGGCAAATTCGCCTACAAATGGGAAGGACCATACCAGGTAGAAGGAGTTGTTGGCCATGGTGCGTACAGACTGATGACTATGGACGGTCAAATCATTCAACGCCCATGGAACATACTTCACCTGAAGAGATATTACTTTTAATAATAAGTAGACTCTAGTTTTCAGAATAATGTACTATGAGAAGCCAAATCATTTTTAAAGATAAAATAAAAAAAAAATTCGGTAGTAGGCATACTGCCAGTTTCACTCTTATTTCTGGTATCTTTAGTTATTTTTTTTTAACTTTAAATTACTATTGGACGGTGTGGTCTGGCAGCGTCCTGGGACCACAATTGCTCTGGTACCCCATGAGATAGCGACAGGTACTTCACACCATTCTGATAGATTTTTCTATTTTCAGGCTTCTCTAAGTACATCACTTTGAATTCTGGTATCTATGGTACTTTGAAAGGATGTCTAGCAGGGTCAACCAGCCAACGCGGGGTGACAAGGCACATGGCACTCCAACATGCCTAACCTACTTTCTCCACAAGGAGCACCCTCACCAAAGTGATTGTGGAACATACGAAAGGAGCCTGGTGACAAATTGAATACGCTTATCCAGCTACCCCTGATACCACCCCCTGGACGTAGCTCGCACTAATCGCACTTAATCAGGGCCCCAGCATGCATGCAAAAACGAACATGGAACGTAGGGATATCTGCGCTACCAGAATCCTGCAGCGTCTCCATTTGGTCCTAGAATGACGATAAACTTGCCTCAATGACGCCACCTGCTGGCATAAAATGAGACGAACACACCTTGCGTCATGAACAAGGTTAAGTAGTCCACAAACCGCAAGATACGCCTAAATCAACCCACCGGCCGACACGGCAACTAGCTTGGTGCGGATCGTCTTTTCAGTGGCGGTGGTTTAAATCAGCCCCCTGGGTTGACACGGCCACTCCTCCTTACATTGCGGCATACGCCTAAATCAGCCATCAGACTGACACGGCAGCTAGCTGAGTCAGAATGTTAGCCTTCTCAAGGTGACTAGACTCGCCTAAATCAGTCAAGCAGACTGACACGACACAGACTTCCTAAAAACAGGGAGAATAAACAACAAACACACGATATGTAAACTAAAACCTTGCCAAACTATGACAAGGGGCATTTCAAAATATGGCCAAAATACGGCCCCAAGTTTAAACCGCCACCTTGGCGGAGCAAGCACAAAAACAAGTTTAAAAACTTACAAAGTCTGCCACCTCTGGGCCAGACTGCCAAAAAGTTTATCAAAACATAAAAACTTAATTGTCGGTCACATTAATGACCTCCACAGTACCTCCTCCCCTCGCCGACCATTCATTTAGTCTTGCACCAGCTTGCATATCCTCAACCGCCATAGCTCCCTGAGCTCCGTCAGCAGCATCCTGGGACATTCCACCATCACCCCCAGCAGCCTGCTCAGCCAACGCAAGAGAATTCACCTCACCAACCTCAAGCATCAGCACGCTCAAATCAGGTTGGGTGGGGTAAAGCATCTCGGTGCTTCTCCTCTTCCTCTATGGCCTTTCGGGTAGGAGCCTCCTCGAGTGCAAAGACGCATTCCGCCGATCTTTCCCGCCGGGTGGCATATGCAACAACGTTGGTGGCCAGGAGATCGGCTCGGTGATCTTCTCCTCGACTACTTCGAGAGTCGGAAAAGTCCGCACACCATCACGGGTTCGAGCCACGGTGATCGCTCCCTCCTTCAACTTCTTCTTGGTGACAAAGAAGCTCGGTCTTGACTCCACCACACGCTCCTTCGATCAACCCGCTTGTGCGGATCTGCAACCGTTTCCTTGACTCCTGGTTCTTGGCGCTGGTAGCATGGTGGTCCGCACTATGTTGATCATCTTCTGTTGTAGAGTGCATCGAAGACTCGGGGCACAGTAATCGAAGTCGACAAAAGAGTTGGGAGGCGAGAATTTAAGCAAGAAACAGGCGGACTGACAGGTAGAAAATGAAGAATATTTACCATGAAGGCGTTGTGCACGTCATTTTCAGCCATCTCCTCTGGGGAGAACTCCGAAAACGTTTCCTCAACAGGAGGGAAGAGCGGTGATCGATCTCGGCCGATCAAGGCACCTTGTCCACATTCCCAAAGCCTTCTGGGAAATAAGCAATGATGCCCCCACTAGTAGAAGCACGGGGACTGGCAGGAGGAGTAGGCGGATGGCGAGATAACGGATCAACCTCTAGGGGCACGCGAGCAGCAGAACTAGAAACTGCAGGAGGAGTCTGAAAAGAGGCGGCAGGAGCACTCCTCTTGAAGGCAGAGGCCACATCAGGGATGGTAGAAGGTCTCTTTCTTTTAGCACTTTGGAGGATGAGTTCCAGTTGATCGACTTTTGAACCTGCAAGCATACACAGTCTCAGACGGCAGAATGCTTAAAACATCAGCAGCAACGGCCTGCAAACAGAAGTGGTTACAGAAACCTTACCAGAAGACATGCTGTGGGCTGATTGAGGAGGATTGGAGGAAGAAGCAGGTGAAAAACGAGGAAGCAGTGTCCTGGGAATTTTCTCTCGGACTGGAAATCGAATAACTTGCTGCAAGCGGGGATCTTGGCGCCCGATACGGGTGAGGTCGCAGGGCCTGCACGAAGACGATGAAGTAAGCTAGTAAGCAGCGAGATAAAATAAATTAGGTAGCAGGAAAGCTACTTACTCGAAGTCAGAACCCATTTCTCGAAAATATAATCGGCAGGAGGCTGGATGGAGTCCTTCCTCACATAGAAGAAGTCCTCGAACCATTTCTCATCGCGAGATTTTGACACATGTTTGAAGGGAGCCTCTCCACGGCCCCGGAAGGAGAATTGACCCCTGCCCAGGGACCTGATGTTGTACATATAGGCCAGATCGCCCAGAGTGACAGCTTTGCCAGTATTCTGACCAGCGGCCAGAGAGTAGAGAAGAACTCTCCAAATGGCGGCAGAGATTTGTGCCATGGCGAAATTGTTGGTAAAAATGAAATCTTGGACGAGTTTAGGGAAAGGAAAACGAAGGCCATAACTAAACGGGTACAAGTAGAAGCAAACCCACCCCAGACGGAGGGCGTCAGCTTTCTCTCCCGGTTCTGGGACGGCGATCTCAACCCCATCACCAAGACCAAGCAAGTTCTTGATCGTCGGAATGTCGGCCGGAGTTAGGGCGGAGTCACAATCGTGTGGGTGTTTGAAAAGTCCCCGAGAAGGGAAAGTAGGGTCGAGATTACGGTCGGAGGGCATCAAGATTGACAAAGACTGTCGAGTTTTGCCCATAATGGAGAGAGAAAATGAAGATTAAAAGGAGGGAAGGAGATAGATTACCTGGTGATGAAGACGGGAAAGGGAACAGTGAAGCCGATGAAGATTAAAGGGAAGCAGATTGAGGGTTTGAGAGAAGAGAGTTTTTTGAAATGATTTGGAGTGATTAATGAGAGTGGAAGAGAGACGTTGGGGTTATAAAGAGGAGAGAGGGAGTTGGGTGCGGAGAAAGAGGAGAAAGGCGGCTTGCATGGGAAGGAGTAAAAAGGCGGCGTAGTGTTTTAAACATTTAGTTACGTAAATTCCTTGTTCGATACTAGAAAGCGTACTTCACAAGAAATTTGGGGCAAACTGTTTGGGCTAAAAATAGCGTAATAAAGAAAGCCCACATAGTAAAATAAAGATTATAAAGAAGAGGGAAGGAGGAAGGGAGCCCGCGGTCAGGAAAAGGGGAGATGGGCTTGAGAAAGATCAAGAGCCCACCGTGGGAGGTGCCCACGTTAAGGAAAAGGGTGTCAGGGAGAAGTTAGGGAGAAGTCAGGGAGAAGTTAGGGAGATCGGGGAGAATTGGTAAGGGAATTCGGATTTGGAAAGAAGTCCTTATGGGAGTAATATTCCCTTTCCATATTCAAGTTAGGACATATCTAGGGTTCTCACCCTATAAATAGCAAAGGAAGGAAATAAAGAAGGGAATTCATTCACTCATCCATATATTCATTCAAGATTATATTCAAGACAACCACATCACGGCATACCATTCACAAATATACTCCATACGAGATCTTGCAGGCCTGATACCTAACGCCAGCAAGATTAGCATAAACGTTATCGTTGTAATCATCCTCCTATTCATATAGTACAATACTTGGCAGGGTACCGTCCCTCCCGCGGTTGTTCCCACATTGGGTTTTCTGCGTCACCAAAATCTTACGTGTCAATTTACATTGCGCACTTTATTTCCCGTTTACTTATTGACATATAAATCATCATACAATCAACCAACGAATATAGACTACATTGACCCTAAATCGACTTAGGTAAAAAAGACCTAAACACGTGCAGTTGATGATTGGGTTACTTAAACTGAGTATCCCAATGCCAATATTTCTGCTTTACTTGTTATTCCTCCTTTGGAGAGGTCTTGGCCTCTCTGTTGTGGGGTTGGCCATCTCCCTCGCTGTTTGAAGGCCGATGGCGCCGCCAGGGTGGCTAAACCTTCTGGGGATGTTAGTGCCACTACCTCAGGCAGTAAGTCTATCATAATTTCTTTTTTCTTCTTACTTTGGCTTCCTAGTGATATTTAGTTTATATTGCTAATATAGTGTTTCGTGTTGTAGCCACCAGGTCATCTACTCGCCTTGCCAGGTTTGGTATGGCAGACCTTTCAGCCAGGCTGGCTAAGATCAAGGAGGAAGGTTCCCAGGGAAGCGGAGATGCTGAACCTGTTATAGATTTGACTGAACAACCTAATGCTCCCAAGGTCACTGCTGTGATCACGCTGCCCCCTCTTTGAAACAAATTCGGCCCAAAAAGGAAAATTGAAGATGTTGACATTTACGCGATCGGGAAGTGAAGGCCAGGGTGGACAATATGGAGGCTGCCAGGGTGAAAATCAGGGATTATGCTGCTTCCAAATCAGATGTCATGCTCACCCTTGACCCTTTTGAGACCGCTATTCAGGCGGTTGCTTCAGTGGATCATTCAGTCAGCCTTTTGTCGGGTGCCCTGGCTGCTGTAAGGGAGGTAGGCTGGAACAATTTTTATGTGTATTTTGTTTGGGTAGTTTTTATTATTGGGGTATATTACTCATATTCTTCTTCCTATTTTTGGTCAGGGTGTTGCGACCTGTCTCCATAACGCCTATCAGGCTACTTCTTTGGTAGCCAGGATTGATCTGATGAGATCAGATTATGATAGGCTAAAGTCTGAGCTGGATTGCACGGGCTGACCTGGCTGCTAAAGCTGCTGACTTTGTGAGGGTGGAGGCTGAGAGGGATGCTGCTAAGGCTGAGGCAGATTCAAGTAAGCGGCTTTTGCAGGAAGCTTTGGACATGAATGAGGAGCTCACCCAGGAGAGGGATGACCTGGAGTTCAAGCTAGATGATGCTTCCCTCTATTTCTATATTAAGGGGAGGACTGCTGCTATGTCAGAGCCTGTCGAGGCCCAGGGCGAAGTGGAACCCTGAAGCTGAGATGACTTTTGCTGCTTCAAAGTATCCTGACCTACAAAACATGGGAAATGAACAGGAGGTTGATTCTCCAGGGGAGAAGGACGTTGATGCTGATCCGGCTAAGAGCGGGAGTGCTGGTACTGTTTCTAGGGAGAAGCAGTAATTTGATTTCTTTAGTTGATATTTGGCCCATCCAGGGGGGGTGTCTCTGGATGAACAATTTTTATTTTCTTTTTCTGTCTTTGTCCGGGTCAGGGAGACTATCCTTGGCCTTTATGAATATTTTGGTGCCTTTGCCCCAGGGGGTAAGGGCTTTATTAATATAGGCATGGTGGCCCTTTTTGGCTGATTTTGCTTTTTTTTTTGAGCCTGTGAGTTTTATTTTTCCCATCCTGTTGGACCTGTCAAACATTTTTTTTGATTAACCTGCAAAACATTTTTGTTTTATCCTGTTATTCATGAGTAATTCAACCAAGTATAGTTTTTTGTTATAATGGTTGAAGGGGTGGGAAAACCGGCCTGTCAGGAGGGCTTATGTCCCCTGCCTAGCTGGAGGGCTTGGTATTCGGCCTGTCAGGAGGGCATTTAGACTAAGTCGTTGGGAGAGAACACCCTTTCACCTGTCTTGCTGCGTCCAGCCGATTGTAATCTGTGGCAGTAAAACTAGTCAGGTCAGGCAATTATTTCATGCCTGATTGGTCCTGACATTTATTGTATCTGGTGGTGGTTACCAACTCGTCAGGCAGAGTTAAGTGCAAAGTTTTGTTTCAGAAATATATAGTAGAGTAGCCCTCAATCCTGAATATTTATGCATATAATCATTTATCATGTATAATTGTTCAGGATTAAAGAAGTGAATAAATGGGTTAGTTGAATACATAGATATGAATTGCATACAAGGCATGTAAAACACGTAGTTTTTCAGGTAGCACATCAGGTTGAGTAGTGATTGAGTTTATACCTGATTGTAGCCTGATTTGATCTTTACATATGGAATAATTTCAAATGGGTTACATTCCAGGATCTTGGGATCATTTCTCCTTCTAATGTTTGGAGCCTGTATGCTCCTTGTCCAATAATTGAATCAATTAGGTAAGGGCCGTCCCATGTGGGGGCCAGCTTGCATGCTGATTTTTCTTTTTTGTTTGGAAAAACTTTGCGTAAAACGAGGTCTCCTTCTTTAAAGACTCTGATTTTGACGTTTTTGTTGTAAGTCATGGCAACTGCTTGTTAGTATGACACCATTCTAATCTTGGCAGCGTCTCTTAGCTCTTCTATTAGAACCAGGTTATCTTGCATCAGGTCTCTATTTGCCTCAACATTATTCAGACTGTACCTTGATATTGGTACTCGTACTTCTGCAGGAATGACAGCTTCACAGCCGTACACCAGAGAGTAAGGTGTTTGGCTTGTTGATGTCTTTGGAGTTGTTTTGTCTTCCCATAGTACTAATGGAAGTTCTTCAGCCCATCTGCCTCGTCTTCTTTTTAGCTTCTTTTTTAGGCAGCTTATGACTACTTTATTGCTTGATTCAGCCTGGCCATTAGCTTTTGGGTATCCAGGAGTTGACGTTACCAGGTTGATATTCCATTCTTGGAAAAATGCTTGGGTCTTTTTCCCCACAAATTGGGTTCCATTGTCACATACTATTTCTGACGGGACTTGCAAATGATATTTGTCCTGATGAAGGATATTACTTCCTTTTCAGTTACTTGCCTGAAAGAATCAACCTCGATCCATTTGGAAAAGTAATCAGTCATAGCCAACATGAATACTTTTTGTCCTGGAGCTACGGGCAGTTTTCCCATAATATCCATGCCCCCACTTTGTGAATGGCCAGGGTGCAAAAAGTGAGCGAAGGAGTTTAGATGGCTGATGTATGATTGGTGCATGAATTTGGCAGGCTTCGCATTTTGAAGAGTTTTCAGGCGATCGGCCCTCGGTGTAGACCGATGTGCTTTGTCTCCGAGAACTTTGCTTGCCAGGCTCTTTCCTCCTTTGTGGTTGCCACAGTGTCCATCGTGTATTTCTTGAAGTACTAGTTTGGCTTCGTCAGGCTCCAAGCATCTTAGGTAGGGTCCAGCCTGCGATCTCTTGAATAAAGTGTTATTGATGATAGCATAAGTTGAAGCTCTAATTTTAAAAGCCCTTGCCTTATGTCTGCCCTGAGGCAGTATTCCTCGGAGAAACCAATCATAATTGGGTTTAGTCCCAAGAGTTATTATCTTGATTGATAGGATTGACTTGTCCAGGCTTGTTGATGGCTGGCTCTAATAAATGAACAATTGGTATTTTGTCGAAAACTGTAGGGGTAAAATTTGAACCTAGGCTGGCCAAAGCATTAGCCTTGGTGTTCAGGTCTCTTGATATTTTATCTTTAGGTTTTGAACACCGAGGTCTAGACATACCTTTAAGCCTGCTATCAGAACTTCATATTCTGCTTCGTTGTTTGTAGCTTTGAACTCACAGCTTATAGCCTGCGCTATCATATCTCCCTGTGGTGATTTAAGCACTAATCCTAACCCTGTCCCCCTGGCGTTGGATGCCCCATCTATGAACAGGGTCCATTCTTGGTCTGGGGTTTTATTTTCTAGTTGGTTGACCTCTTTTTTCAGGTCAAGTTCCAGGTTAGGGCCAAAGTCAGCCACAAATTCTACTAGGGCCTGCGATTTAATCGCTACCCTGGGTTCAAAGGAGATATCGTACGTGCTAATTTTCACTGACCATTTGGCCATCCTACCTGATAGTTCAGGCTTACGTAGGACAGATTTTATGGGTAAGTTGGTCCTGAATATAATGGGGTGGCTTTCAAAATAAGGTCGCAATTTAGTACATGACATAATCAAAGCTAAAACATATTTCTCAAGTAGTCCATACCTCATCTCAGCATCCAGCAGGCTTTAACTTACGTAATAAATAGGGTGTTATTGGCCATCCTGTTCTTTTACTAGGACTGCACTAACTGCTGTGTCAGTAACGGATAAGTATACTGATAGGGGTTCTCCCTTTTCTGGATTAGCTAGTAAGGGTGGAGATGATAGATAAGATTTCAAGTCTTGAAAGGCTTTCTCATGTTCATCCGTCCATTGAAACTGTTTATTCTTTCTGAGGAGGTTGTAAAATGTTTTGCATCTCTCAGAGGATCTTGATATGAAACGGTTCAGGGCAGCTACCCGGCCCGTCAATTTTTGGATATCCTTGACAGATTTGGGTGACTGTAGTTCCAGGATAGTTTTTATCTGTTCAGGGCTGGCTTCTATGCCTCTCTTTGTAACCATGTATCCAAGGAATTTGCCTGCCGAGACTCCAAAGTGGCATTTTGCAGGATTGAGCTTCATGTTGTATTTCTCCAATATTTCGAATGCTATTTCCAGATGCTTCACGTGATCTTCTGCATTTTTAGATTTTACCACCATGTCGTCTATGTATACTTCCATAATATCCCCTATTTGGTCTTTAAACATCGTGTTGACCAGGCGCTGGTACGTTGCCCCTTCATTCTTCAGGCCGAAAGGCATTGCAGTGTAACAGTCTATGCCTCGGTCTGTAATGAATGCAGTACTCTCCTGGTCAGCAGGGTGCATCTTTATTTGATTAAATCCACTGGAAGCGTCCATGAATGTCAGCATTTCATGGCCTGCTGTGGCGTCTACCATGGCATCAATATGTCGTAAAGGAAATGGATCTTTGGGACAAGCTTTGTTCAGGTCAGTGTAGTCTACACAGACTCTCCACTTTCCATTCTTTTTCTACACAACAACCACGTTAGCCAGCCACACAGGGTACATTACTTCCCTGATCATTCCCATATCCAAGAGTTTCTCTACTTCCTCGTTAATTATGGTATTTCTTTCAGCTGCAAATTTCCGCCTTTTCTGTTGTACAGGCTTAAAAGATGGGTTAACATTGAGTTTATACGTAATTATATCAGCGCTAATTCCAGTCATATCAAAATGTGACCAAGCAAACCAAGATGATTTATTTTTAGGGAACTTTACCAGTTCAGGCCTGATACTATCTGGGGCGCCATATCCTACTAAAACATACCTGTCAGGGTACTCAGGATCCAGGATTACCTGATCTGTTTCCATTCTGGTAGGTGCTACATAAGTGCTCCCTGACAGGGTACTTGTAATTGCTATGCAAGGGACTTACCTGCCTTGGAAGGCTTTAAGGCCCTTGTGTAGCATTCCTGGGCTGTCTTGTGATTCCCTTTGACTGTGGCTATGCCCCATTCTGTTGGTATCTTGATACACTGGTGATAGGTTGATGGTACGGCTTTGACATTATGAATCCAGGGTCTACCCAAGATCGCGTTGTAAGATGATAGGCAATCAAGGACCCCAAATTTCTCATAAGATGAGACTCCTTCAACGTAAGTTGGGAGGTGGATTTCTCCTAGAGTGCTCCTAGTTTCGCCACTGAATCCTACTAGGACACTGGATTTTTTGGTGATTTGGTCCTCGTTGATCTTTATGGCTTTCAGCACGTCAAGCATGATCAAGTTTACTAAGCTGCCTCCGTCTACCAGGATCCTTCTCACTGTGGCGGTTCCAATCTGCATAGAAATTACCAGGCCATCATGATGAACATCAGGAATACCTACCAGGTCACAATCATTGAAAGTGATTGTTGGGATATGGTCTGGTTTGCAGGGTGAGACAGTCCTTGGCGTCCTGGCTATCTTTTTTGCTGCTGAACTGGTCAGGCCACAGATTTCTGATCCACCAGATATGAATTTTACTTCATAGATTGGAGGTGGCGGAGGGAGACTACGATCCTGCTTATGCTCCTGATTCTCTTTAACCTGGTTTGCATTCCTGCCTTTCGTCTTGATCAGGTCTTTTAGGTATCCGGATTTCAGCAGATAAGCCACTTATTTCCTCAGGGTGAAACAGTCATCCGTCGTGTGTCCAATGTCCATGTGGAATTCGCACCCTTTGGAATTGTCCCTTCTGAGGTTGGGATTTTCCGACTTCCTGGACCATCTGACTGCTGATCCCATGTTGTCAAGTCTCTGGATTAATCCCTGCAATATCAACACTGAAGTTATGTTCGGAAATAGGTGGATAAACTTTAACCTTACCTTGATACTCATGAGCCAGGTTAACTTCTGATTGATCTGGCCTTGAAATATGGAGTAGGCCTATAGTTGTTTCCTTTATTGCTCTTCCTACTGCTCCTTTCGTAATCCTTTGGTCTACTGGGTGATCCAAGTTTATAGCTTTTATCTTCTTCTAGCCTGATAAAGGCAAGAGTCTTGGCCTGGACGTCCTCGAAGGTATGGCAGGGATACTTAGTGAACTCGTTGTACAAGTAACTATATGGTAGCGACCCCTGCCTGAATGCCTCCACTACTGTTCCAACGTCACATCTGGGAATGGATACCTACTCCTTGTTGAATCTTGCAAGGAATGTCCTGAGAGTTTCATCAGACTTATGTGTGATTCGGTAAAGGTCATTGGATCGTTTCTCCAACTCTCTGCTACTCGCAAACTGCTGGTTGAAGCTGTTGATCAGGTTGGCGAAGGAATGGATGCTCCCAGTTGGCAGGTTGATATACCATTGCAGAGCAGGGTCGTTCCAAATCCCTTACACATGCAAACTTGTCTAAATTCGCTTGGGATAGATGCAGCCAGCATTTTTTGTTTATAGAGAGCCACGTGATTTTGTGGATCCGTGGTTCCATCATAGACCCTCATGGATGGGACCACAAACTTCTTTGGTAAATCTACTTTTGCTATTTCGTCTATGAAAGGCGAATCAGCATAACTGTCAGGAGCAGCTTCTTCCATGCTGGTAGGTACTCCAGGTATCTTATCAAATTTTTCATTGAGTTTCTTGATCTCCTGAACCACTGCCATCATGATGGCTGCTGCAGATTCATCAGGTTTTTCATTGTCATTCTTTGGTTCACCGTCATCATCAACATTAATGAATTTAGAACCACTTGGGCTCCCAAAACTGGAGAAATTGATGTTTTTGATGATTGATGCAAATGGGGTTCTGTTTTGGAATCTAGAGCTGCTCCTTGGGTTTTCTCTAATTTTTGTTTGTAGTGACTGATTCTCTTAGTTGTAGGATTTCTGCTTCAGTTTGGGCTACTTTTTCTTAATAGCTTTCCAACTCAGCGATTTGCTGGAGAGCTGCATTCAATTGTTCCTCAACGGTAGGCTGGGCCATTTTTGTAGGATTTTTGAGTTTTTGTAAGATGAGAAAAAAGGATTTAAAGAGCTAGATGCCCCATGGTGGGCGCCAATTGTTTTGGGTGGATTTTGCGCAAGGCGAAATCGGGTCAGGGTAGATTTGAGTAGGGTTAACTAGCTCTATATGGTCCGTTAGTCAGGTCGTCAGGGTCAAATATATGGCTATAAATATAATAAAAATAACAACAATAAAACCAAAAGTTTTGTACGTGGAAAACTCTTGAATGGGGAAAAACCACGAGCACCAAGCCAGGAGAGGATTTCACTATGTAATTGGGAGAGTAAAAGTGTGATAATGACAATATTTGTAGTATTTCTCTAAGTATTGTATGTGTAGAAGTATGCTTTGTCTTGTGATGATGATCTCCAAAATGTTTCCCAAATGTTCCTTATATAAGCTCTAGCTGAACGGCTGCCTGGTGCTGGAATTAATGCGGATTATTCTCCTTAATTGCCCATAATAATTGACAATATTATTCCCTTAATTGCTGCATTTACTGCGAGATCTTCCCATTCAATGCTGCGTGTATATTCCTTTTATAACGTGAGTTCCTGGTCTAATATCGTCTTGATATTTTGACCGTTGTCCTCTCCATGGCCTGGCGCCTATCTTCATGTGTCCTGATAGCCTGACGTCCTGACAGCCTGATAGTCAAGTTAAGATGAGATACTGATCAGGGAGGTCTGCGGATTTCCAGGCCTAACAGTGGGACTAGGGAGACATCACAGAAATTGGAAGAATGCCTAGTTTCAGACGTCACTTGCTGCAACTGTCTACCAGTTATGGGCTGAGAGGAATGCAAGGGTGTTTCAGGGGAGAAAGACTTTTGGTCCTAATATAGTTAGAAGGATAAAATTTCTAGTGTCTGTGCGAATGTTTATGTGGAAATGTCATCCTCAGTATAGCAACATTGTAGCTAGGTTATGTTCCTAGTCTAGTACTTGGTTGTGATATAGTGGATAGCTTTTGCAAAACTCATGTAATTTCATCCTTTTTTTGAATAAAATGATAACTTTTTGCAATATATATATATATATATATATATATATATATATATATATATATATATATATATATATATATATATATATAGTTGAAGTGTTATATTTAATCTCATTTTTTATCAAATCCCACATAGACGTATAATTTTTAACATAGAATTATCTACTCTTAACATTGGTTTTGAAATGATTAATTATTCAGTGAAATAAATTCATAAGATTGAAGGTGGGTTGTAGACTTGTAGACAATTTAACACACTTTGCAATTAAATGAGAAGAACTAAACCCACGTTTTGACATGGGACCGCCTATTGATTTTTTTTTCTTTCTGAAATTCAATAGCCAATAGGAACTCTCCAAAGAATTTAGCTTTCATACTAGGTAAATTGACCTATTAAGTCATCTATTTAGCATTCCAATTACTCGATAACCTACTCATTTACTTATTAGTTCGACGAAGTACCCATTAACCCACCAAATACTATACGAATATAACTAAAAATTCATCACATCTTCATTATCATGTCATGAATCATAACATGTGTTTTTAATAGTAGTTTGTGTTTATTAAAAGTGATTTGTGATTCTTCTCATATAAGAAGGTGTTAAAGCACTAATGAGCCGGAATAAAGGTCAAAATACGGTTGTTTGATAGTGATTAAGTTAATGAAGCCTTAAACGAGGTCGTGATGGAAAAATAAGTAAAAAGTTTAGGGATACAATGTAGAATATATAAAAAAAGAGGAGTACAACATAGAAAACCAAAAAACTCAGGGGGTACACCGTAGAATATCCCTATTATTTTTTTGATTACCTTAACCATTTTTTTTTTTGAAAGAAAAATCAATTCATTAATAAAACGTCAAACGACACTTACAAAAGATATGTACAATCGAAAAAGAAAAAAAATTAACAAAAGTCAAAGGAAAATCATTTTCCAAAATTAGGAATCTCAAACCATGATATGACAATTCGACTCGTCCTTATATCACAATCTTCATGTAACTTATAAGGGGAACCTTCGTTTGATTTATTAATTGAGAATAATTACCTTTTGTTGGCATCAAAGATTGCTGACGAATAACGCTTATCCATTGTAGAAACGTATGACGAATCATTAATAAAGGTGCCTTATCTATATTTCCAATAAAACTGGAAAATACTCCGAAAATAGAGACTGGCAAATGAATCTCGTGAAAAGGGAGACTTTTATTGATTATCTCATAACTTTTCATACTATAGTTGCTAAATAAAACTAATTTGGGGCTTACCATCTATTAGTTCTCGATGGAAGCCCCGAATTTGATTGATCAAGTTTAGGGTTTTTAAAGAGAAAAAAGGAGGAGAAAGAGGGCATATCTTAACCAGTTTGGAATCATAGGAAAACGATAAACGATTCTCAAGCGTTACTACGTTCTTTATTAATTTTGTTGACTTACTTAATACTTAAGAAGAAAGTTTGGAATAACATTATATTTCTGTGTAGTAATCTTTCAGCGTACGTGTCGTAAAAAAATCGTAAATTTCGAAATAATCATTTAGGGAGACGACTTTTATGTAAAAAGCCATTTGAAAGTTCATTGTTTGCTCCTTGCAAAGCAGGTCGTTATGTCTGATGAAACTTCAGAATTTTCCGTTGTAATTAAGCGATTTATTTCAGATGCAAGAAGACATCAATTTTTTTTCCATATTTATCGATTCAAAAAGATATACTCCCTCCGTCCCGGTCATTTGTTATCCTTTCGTTTTGGCACAAAGACCAAGGAAAGAGGAAATGACCAATTACTAAATGACATGTGGATGAAATTGAGTATGAATGATCAAATTGTTCATCAAATGCAATCCTAAAATAAAAAGGACAACAAATGATTGAGACACCCAAAATGGAAAAAGACAACAAATGACCGGGACAGAGGGAGTATTTATTAATTTGTGCAACAACTAAGAAACAAATATGATACATTATAATCATTAATAAAGATGTCATTTTTGTGGGTTGTCCGTTGAAAAGTAACTGATCTATTCCTTATATAACAACTTCTACGCCGAATGATGAATCAAAGCTTTTATAGTTTACCTTATCTAATTTCCTGTTATCCCGGCAGTAAATGACAACATTATCGCCCGTTATTACTTCCCTACTTATACCAGGTTAAAATGAGAGGTTTGAGGTCGTTTTTCTTCTTAAAACGTACTTAACACGTTTGAGAAAATTTTGGAATAACTTTATATTTCTGCGTAGTATTCATACAGAGCACGTGTCGTAAAAACTTGTAAATTTTGAAATAATCATTTAGGGAGACTACTTCTATGTGATAAGTCTTTTAAAAGCTCATTGTTTCCTCCTTGTAAAGCAGACCGGTATGTCAGAGAAGCTTTAGATTTTTCTATTGTAGTTAGATGATTTATATCAGTTGCAAGAAGACATAAGTTTTCCTTTATATATGGATGCAAAGAGGTATATTTATTAGTTCGTGCAACAACTAAGAAACAAATATGATACGTTATAAGCATTGACAAAGATGTCGGTTTTTGCGGTTTGTCCGTTAAAAAGTAATTGTCCTGTTCATTATAAAACAACTTCCACGTCGGATGACGAATCAAAACTTTTATTGTATAGTTGGCTATTTGTAAAAAAAAGCGTATTACCGATTTTAAGATATTGAGGGTTTTAGCGTGTTTGACCAATCAATATCTTAATTTTAGTATTTGGTAAACAACATATTGAAACAAGATATTTGGGGTCAATATCTTTGTTTTACAATATCTTCTTTACCCAAAGATATTGGTTAGCATATTGTAAAATAGGAAATCTTTCTCCATTTTACAAAGAAAAGTAACAATCTACTAATCGTAATCTGCCAATTACCAAACACTCAAATTAATTCTGCTAATTATAATATGCTAGTCAAACCTTCTGATAAAATCTGTCATTTATAATCTGCTTTTGCAATCTTCTTATGCTGAAATTAACCCGCTATTGACCAAACAGGGCCAAGTTATCTAATTTCATGTTATCCCGGCAGATTCCCTACTTATACCAGGTTAAAATGAGGGGTTTGAGGTTATTTTTCTTCTTAAGACTTATATTTAATAAGTAAGAGGAAATTTTGGAATAACTTTATATTTATGTGTAGTAATCATTCAGCGCACATGTCGTAAACAAAATGTAAATTTTGAAATAATCATTTAGGGAGACGACTTTTACATGATAAGTCATTTGAAAGTTCATTGTTTACTCCTTGTAAAGCAGACCGTTATGTCAGATGAAGCTTTAGATTTTTCCGTTGTAATTAGGCGATTTATATCAGATGCAAGAAGACATCGATTTTTCCTTATTTATAGATGCAAAGAGATATATTTATTAGTTCGTGTAACAACTAAGAAAGAAATATGATATGTTATAATCACTAACAAAGATGTCATTTTTTTGCGGTTTGTCCGTTGAAAAGTAACTGTCCTGTTGATTATAAAACAACTTTCACGTCAGATGACGAATCAAAACTTTTATTGTTTACCTTATCTAATTTCCTGTTATCCCGACAGTAAACGACAACACTATCACCCGTTATTTCCTTACTTATAGAGGGTTAAAATGAGTGGTAGATGTCATTTTTCTTCTTAAGACCAAAGTCATTGAAATATTATTAGGAGTCGTTTGGTTACATACGAAAACTTCCAATGCTTAGGAAGCGTCATATCATATGATTTTAGAATTCATGTGAATTAGAAAATGTTGTTTGGTTACATGTAGGCATTGTAATTCATGTAGGCATTCTCACTTACCCAGGGGGCCTATGTAAGCAACTTCCTCCATTATGGAGGGATTGAAATTCATGGGAAGTTCAAATTCATGTGAATTGGGGTAACCAAACAACCTACCCATTTTGCAATTCACATGAATTAAGTTCCACTGTAATTTAGTGGGTAATCAAACGACGCCTTAGTCTCACTAAATATAAGCTAGTAGTTTTATAAATTTCATTGGGATAATTACTTGATTATGAGCCAAAAAGGCTACACATACACGAGGTGTATGGAAAAACCATACACGACCAATAACATCGCGACACGTGGCAAATTAGAGTTAGCATCTATTGGTTAGTGTAGGGTTAAGTTAGTAATTTTAGATGTGTGGTTAACTTGTTAAGTTAATCTAATTAACTATATTTAGATAAAAAAAATGTTGTTGATGAGGCTCGAACTCATGACCTCTTGGTGGACCTACACTTACTATTACCATTGTGACACAACCATCTCTTTGTTAAATATGTATGTCTGTTGTTATTTGTATACTAAAAGTCGAGTTAAAATAATATTTTTTTTGGTAGAATGTGAGCTTTTATTAATTATAAAACAATATTACAAAATGATGTTAACATTCTCAACCAATCTTACAACAGCTACAAAAACTTAACAAATTTAGACTTGAACACCTAAGCTAAGTAGCCAACTTCTATCCTTCCTAGGCATAACAGTCTGAACTTTCTGCAAGATGCGAGCCCTCACCATAGACTGTACCTCCATAACCACTTTCCTTGGTGAAGCTAGAGCCGAAGATAATCTGCATTCATTCCTTTGTTGCCAAATACAATACCAACTAGCCATTAAGGCCAAGCTACAAACCTGCTTCTGTAGCTTTGTACAGTTCAGATTAGAACCATACACTCTCCTGTTCAACCAGCTTTCAATCCCAGCAATAATCTGTGATCCATAAACACAGCTGCAAAATAGATGATCATGTGTTTCAACAGCTTGTTCACAGTTCACACAGCTGTTTTTGTCACTAATCTGCAACTGGAAAAGCTTTTCCCTAGTATTCAAACCCTGATGCTTAATTATCCATCCAACTAGAGAATGCTTAGGTATGTTCCAAGAAGCCCAAACACTATTATACCACTAGACAAGGGGGTGTGGACCCTGCAACTAGTGATAGCCAGAACCAATAGAGTAGCCCCTAACATCAAACTGTCAGTGACCACCCACAAAACCAGCACTCAGAACATTTTTAATTTTACATATATTCCTCCAGTTCCAGTTGGAATCAGGAGGTGGTTGATATGTTTGCCAGTCAGCTCCTTTTAGGTAAACATGATCAATCCATAACACCCACAACCTTTCAGCTTTAGTATGTATCCAATTAACCAATTTGCCAACAGTAGCCTTATTCCACACCTCAACTTGCTTTATATCAAGCCCTCCTTCCTTTTTCCTGCAACAAACTTTCTCCCAATCTATCAGAGGGACCCTGTAATATTCAGAATCACCACTCCAAAAGAAATTCCTGCATATGGCTTCAATTCTCTTTATGACTCCTTTGGGAATAAGGAAAATAGAAGCCCAATAGTTATAGAGAGTTTTTAACACAGAATTAATCAAAATAAGCCTTCCTGCATAACTCAACTTCCTTGAACCAATACCTCTGATCTTGTTAAGGTAAAACTCCTTGCTGAAATCCTGAAACCTGTACAACATCCATTTTCACCTCATCTGGGACACCATTAAACACAACCTCTGACTTAGAGGCATTAACCTTCAAACCGGATGTTTCAGAGAAAGTAGATAAGGCCCTTAAGAGTAACATAATTGATTTGATATCACCCTTACAGAACATTAACAAGTCATCAGCAAATAGAAGATGAGTTAATTTCAGGCTCTTGCAAAGAGGATGATATCTAAAGTACCATTTCCCAGTGGCATACTCCATAACTCTTGTCAAATATTCCATACAAATACAGAATATAAGAGGGGAGATAGGATCTCCTTGCCTCAATCCTCTCTTACCTTTAAAGAACCCAAACTGTGAGCCATTTAAGTTAAGAGTATAAGAAGGAGTAGTAATGCAAAGCATAATCAACTTCCTAAAGTGATCAGGAAAATTAAGTGCCTGTAGCATTTGATCCATAAACTGCCACTCAATAGTATCATAAGCCTTCTGTAGGTCAAGCTTAAACATACAGCTGGGTGAGACCATTCCTCTATTATACAACCTTACAATGTCTTGACAAATGAGAATGTTTTCAAGTATACTCCTCCCCTTAACAAAAGCACCTTGATTCTTACTAATAATATCAGGTAAGACCCTTTCCAGTCTAGACACATAATCTTAAAAATTGCTTTATACAGGACATTGCAACAAGAAATAGGTCTGAAATATTTCACACTAGATGGCCTGTCTAGTTTAGGGATTAAGGTTAGAACAGTAGAGTTAACCTGAACCAGAAGCTTCCCAGATTCAAAACAATTGACAACAGCAGCACCAACCTCAGCACCTACAATATCCCATGCATCCTTATAAAACTGACTTGAGTAACCATCTGGACCAGGAGATTTTCCATTAGGTATACTAAAGATGTTGTGCTTTACTTCATCCATAGTAACTGGTTGAGCTAAGATGAGCCAGTGCTCCTCAGTACAGCATGGACCACAACTGACTACATGTTGTTGCACTGAAAGAGTCTGTTTATGAGAACCAAGTAATGATTGATAATAGTCCAAAAAAGCCAACTGGATATCAGACCCCTCAGTACAGAGCTTTCCATCTTTATCTTCAATTTGAAAAACCTTATTCATCATAACCCTCTTTTTAATAGCATGATGGAAAAATCCAGTATTCAGATCCCCCTCAATAGACCATTGGATTTTAGCTTTTTGAGATAAGAAACTATTTCTAGCCATAGTAAGCTCCTTAAGATCACTTGCTAAGTCCAACTCCTGTTGAATAAGGTTCAGATCCCCTGGATGGTCAACTAGAGCTTTCTGAATATTTGCTAGAGCCAGACCATCAATGGCAGTAGTATTTTCTATATCAGAAAAACAAGTGTGATTCAACTTTTTGAGAACAGGTTTGAGAGCTTTTAATTTCTTGATCACTCCAAACATCTTGGTGCCAGTATACATACCCCTCCAAACACTAAGTACACTAGACTTAAAATCTGCAGCTTTGCCCCACATATTAAAATATTTAAAGCTTTTTTTCCCTCCTAAGTCAGCTCTCATATTCACCACAGTACATGGGCAATGATCAAAGAGCCCCTCTGGATGGAAATGAGCAATGTAATCACCATACATAGTCATCCACTCAAGATTTCCCATTGCCCTATCCAATCTTCTATAAACTCTCTCAGAAGCCTCTTATTTATTAGACCAAGTATAAAGAGCCCCAGTAGATGAAATATTCACCATACAACATAATGAGGCACATTCTTGAAATTGTTCCATTTCAATCTCAGTAGTATGACCACCAAGTCTTTCAATAAGTGAAAGAACAGTGTTAAAATCTCTTAGCCAGAGCCAAGGATCAGAGCAATGATTAGCCACCTGTTTAAGAAAATCCCACAGCTCCACCCTTTCATGTAGTCCATTAAAAGCATATATCATGGTCAAATAAAACTTCTTATCATCAGTTTGGGAATGGACAAGCATAAGAATATACTGTGCATTATAGGCTAGAAATTGTATATCAAAACATGAAGGCCTCCAAAAAATCCAAATTCTCCCTCCTTTATGCCATCTGCAGTTACTGATCACACTCCAACCATCACAAATAGAGGTAGGTCTCTTAAGTAAGTTACTAGGTTTGAGCTTAGTTTCCAGCAGACCAAACAGACCAACCCCATTATTGTGCACAAACCACTTGACCACCTTCTGCTTATTCAGGTCATTAAGACCCCTAACATTCCAGAAACCAATACTATGCATTAGTATTAGTCTCTGGAGGGTCCTTTCCACTCTCAACCACTCCCCCTCCAGAAGTAGCATTACTTATCAGTGCATCAACAAAAGTATAAGACTGAACTTCCTAGACAATCTGATTCCATCCAATCCCCCTTGCCTATTAATCCTCATAATCTGCTTGGCAGGTGTAGATTTAACTAGAGGAGTCAGTCAAACCTTGTCCAAGGGAGGGAATGCCTCAGGTGTAAAAATAGATGGGGACTGAACAATAGTCTGAGGCTTTTGCACTGGTCTCCAAACTTGTTTAGGGGAAGCTTGTGGTTTAGGAACAACCCCTTGAACATGTTTCCTCTCTTTTTTAGGAACTGGCATCCTACACTGCTTATCAATATAGCCTATACCATTACAACTGGTATAGGTAATAGGTTTCCATTCATAGACCACAGTTGTAATACTACGTATTTTCTTTGGTGACTACTCGACCGAGTAGAGCCTACTCGGCCGAGTAGTGCTGTTGTTGTGAGTTGTTTTGGTTCTGCCGATGAATACTCGGCCGAGTATAGTGAATACTCGACCGAGTAGAGGATACTCGGCCGAGTATAACTTTACTCGACCGAGTATTCGGTCTGGCGAGTGTTATTTTGACGGTTTGATTAGGGAGTGTTTAAGATTATTTTTATATTCCGCGTCAGTTTTTAAAACATCATTTCAACTTCATCATTTCTACGTTAACCCTAATCTCTCCCTAATCACTCCCTAATCATCCCATAGCTTTGTTGTGTGTGAAATCTTCGGAGTTCTTGCGTATAATTCCTCATCCTACTGTTGGTAAGTTCTATTTCTATGTTATTCGTATTCGTTGGGGTTACTGTACATTTATGGAATTGGGAATATGGGGGTTGTGCAATGTGTAATTGTGTTATATGATTATGGTATAGGAGAAGATTCGTAGAGGAGCCTTTCTGATTGTTCGAGTTCATTCCACTGTTGATTGCTAAGGTAGGGTTTCCCTACTCAGTTTACTGTTCTTTGTAAAACATGCTTGTTGTGATTATTGTTATCTGTTGATCATCGGAGTATGGAGATTGTTGTGACGATGTTGGTGTGAGGGTATTGAGACGGCTGTGATGTCATGTGATTATGATTGTGGTGGAGTCACTTGCGGGAGTGGCTTCACACCCTAGTTCGCCCTCCGTGGAGCCTGCCACGGGAGGGGATGTGCACATTAAGGGACAGGGATTGTTGTCGCTCGTTGAGGGGCTGGACTAGGTGGGATCGGCTGCGGTCACCCACTGACGGCGAGGATTACCTGTTGTGATGGGTAATCTGGCAGGGCTACACACTTCGGTGTGTAGTCGGTACTGTGTGAGAATGGATGATTGGGAATTGGTGATGATCAGTTGATTACTTCGTTTGTTTGTCTTAATATTTGAGTAATACTGACCCCGTTGTTGTTTGTGGAATCTGCGGTGATCCATTCGGGGATGGTGAGCAAAGCTTGACAGTATTGCTAGTGTGAGCTTGGGGACAGTCATGGGAGTATTGTCATCACCAGTCATAGCATCACCGTCTGAGTCTTAGCTGATTTCTTTTATTGTCAGACATTAGAGTTGTATTTTGTTAAATCAGTATTTGGATTTGGATGTTGTAAACTTTATACCTTGCAGTACTTTAATAAATATGCTTAGTTCAGACGCTTTTGATATGTACTAACCTCGGGCAACCGAGATGGTAACACACTTTCATGGTAGGGTGGTCCTGGTAAGGCACCTTGGTATGAGGGGGTGTTACAAAGTGATATCAGAGCCGAAAATTCCGGCACCTAAACTAATGAATTTAATGAACCTAGGGAGTCTGAATAAAATGAACCCGGGGAGAGTTGTTTGGAGCTACCACAAAGACTCGGGAGACGTCCCGGAGTCGCAAATTGGCCCTCATTAACTCGAGCCGGTGACATGAGGAAGTGTGATGAGAGTTAGGTTTGGTATGTACATGTATGTGAAGATGCATGTGGTAATAGTTGATAATTGAAAAGGGTATGTGATGAAATTTGTAAGTATGGTGATTGGGGAAATGGTGGAGGTGACGGGTTTGTGAATGTTTGTTATGTTGGAATTAGAATATGCATGAATCGTATGTTGGTATGGTTATAACATGGCACTTAAGTCCTTGATGTTATGTGTTTGTTGCGAGAATAGTGAGCATGATAGAGAACTTTAATCCTGTATACCCGTCTATTTTGTGACTCGGCCGAGCAGGGCAGGTACTCGACCGAGTAGGGAGCACTCGGCCGAGTAACCAAGCACTCGACCGAGTATTGTTTGGCAGTGAGTAACAGTGGCTACTGTATGTGATAACTCGACTGAGTAAGTAAGTATACTCGACCGAGTAGAGCCTACTCGGCCGAGTGTTGTTTTACTCGACCGAGTGTTGTTTTTGAGTTTTAGACGTTCGCTTCTGGAGTCGAATACTCGACCGAGTATCTATGATACTCGACCGAGTAGTCGTTACTCGACCGAGTATGGTTGTATACTCGGCCGAGTGTTCTTTTGGCGGAAGGTTGTTACGTTTTGAGCCATAGGCTTTTGTGTTTACGTCTCCTTGTTTCTTGTCAGCTCAAAATGCCGCCCAAAAGAACTCCCGCGCAGATCCAAGCTTCTGAGATGACTCTTGATGAGGTTGCTCGCATGATTGAGCAACTAGTGGCTCTCCTTGAAGCTCTCAAAAATGTGGGAAAGGGGAACGAGAAGTCGATGGATGCTACTCAGCTCAGCATCATCATTGCTCGCTCCAACCCTCCCACATATGATGGGGTAGGTGAACCAAAGCTACTCGAGAAGTGGCACCGTGGGATTGAAGCTCTCATGGAAATGGTTAAGTGCCCCGAAGACATGATTGTCGAGCAGGTAGTGTACTACCTAAGAGGTGAAGCTGCAGTTTGGTGGCAAAACGTCAAGGAAGATGCTAGAGCTTTTTACCAGGCGGAAGGAGCTATTCCGTGGTCTGGGTTGAAGAGTGCTATGAGGGAGCAGTTCGTGCCGGAGCATATCCGACACAAGATGAGATCCGACTTTGATTCCTTCACCATGACGGATGAGATGACAGTCACTGACTACTATCATCGGTTCCTGGAGCTATCTCGTTATGTTGAGGACATGCATCTAGGATAGAGAGGTTTGGGTCTCTGTTTTGAGAGAGGTTTATCTGCTAAGATCGTGAGTCGTATGCCAGCCGGGGTTGCTACTGACCTCAAGGAAGTGTACCTGAGAGAGGGTCAAGCTGAGAGAATGGTAGATCTCTCAAGAGAGATCGATGAGAGGACTGCCGCGGAAAATAGGAAGGCTGACAGTGGAAGCAACAGTCAGTCGACCAACAAGAAGGGGAACTTCAACCATGCTAAGGCTTTTTCTGGTGGAGCTGGTTTTTCGGGGGGATCTCGTGGTTGGGGAAAGAATGGAGGTCGGAGTGTGAGTGACAACTCTAACCTTACATGCTTCAACTGTGGTGGGATAGGCCACAAAATACGGGAATGCACGAGCTAAAAGCCCGGACCGGTTCGGGAGCTCGGTTAGGGAATTTTCTCGGGGCGAGCTCGAGTTTTGCTAGTAACCGACCGGGAGGTTCATGGGGCAATAGAGGTGGACGGGGGGCAGCCGGGCGGTTACAACCGCAGTGGTGGTGGATCATATCAGCGCGAACAACAAAGACCACTCAAGATTCAAGAAGCCAAGCCAAGTACCTCCAATGCTTGATTCGGGGTGGAGGAGGAAAAACAAAGTGGGAAGCTTTTCATGATGGACAAGCAAGAAGCACAGGATGATGCTCATGTAGTTACCGGTACCTTTCTTGTTCATAACGTACCATCCTTTGTTTTGTTTGATTCAGGGGCTACACACTCTTTTGTGTCTAAGAGTCATCTTTGTGTCTATGGGTTTGGGAAGGTTTGAGGTTGTAAAAGATGATGTGTTCATACCTTTGGGGAGTCGTGTCGTGTCTCAAGTTGTATAAGGGAGTATCCATGGTAGTTGGAGGGGTAGATTTACCAGTAGACCTGTTAGAGTTTCCCATGGATGGGTTCGAGGTGATTGTCGGGATGGATTGGCTGGGTAGGTATGATGCCAGGATAGATTGTCGGCAAAAGAGGGTGTCCTTAAAGGGGCCCAAGGGTATTAGGGTGTCCTATAGAGGGTTTGTGGTAAAGCCTAAGTGTAGGTTCATAGCTGTGATGACTTTAAAGTCATGTTTGAGGAAGAAGTGTCCCTTGATTCTCTATCATGTGAGAGACCACCGAGTAGAGCTACCGACAGCTTATGAGATATCTGTGGTGAGAGAGTTCGAAGATGTTTTTCCTGAGGAGATACCGAGTTTGCCTCCCAAGAGGGATGTTGATTTCAGCGTGGAGCTTAAGCCGGAAACGGGTCCTATATCTAAAGCACCTTACCGTATGGCACCTAAAGAGTTGGCAGAGTTGAAAAAGCAGATACATGAGTTGCTAGGCAAGGGTTACATCAGGCCTAGTGTGTCACCGTGGGGAGCTCCAGTTCTTTTTGTCAAGAAGAAAGATGGGAGTATGAGACTGTGCATTGACTACAGAGAGCTCAATCGTGTCACAGTGAAGAACAAGTATCTGTTGCCGAGGATTGATGATTTGTTTGATCAGATAAGTGGAGCAGGTGTGTTTTCCAAGATTAATCTTAGGTCGGGATATCACCAGCTGAGGATAGCAGATGAGGATATTCCTAAGACAGCGTTCCGATCTCGATATGGTCATTACGAGTACGTGGTGATGCCTTTTGGGTTGACCAATGCGCCAGCAGCTTTTATGGATTTGATGAATCGGATCTTTACACCGTTCTTGGATAGGTTTGTGGTTGTTTTCATCGACGATATCTTAGTCTACTCTAAGACTAAGGAAGAGCATGAGGAGCATTTGAGGATAGTCTTGCAGACCTTGAGAGAGAATCAGCTTTATGCCAAGCTATCTAAGTGCGAGTTCTGGTTAGAAGAAGTGGCTTTCCTAGGCCATGTGATATCTAAGAAGGGAGTATCTGTGGATCCTAGTAAGATTGAGGTCGTAACCAAGTGGGAATCGCCGAAGAATATTGCTGAGATTCGGAGTTTCTTAGGCCTTGCCGGCTACTACAGGAGATTTGTGAAAGATTTCTCTACCATAGCGCGGCCTATGACATCTTTGATGAGGAAGGAAGTCAGATTTGTTTGGGATGAGAATTGTAAGACGGCGTTTCAGACCTTAAAGGAACGCTTGACCACAACTCCTATCCTAGCCTTGCCAGAGGGATGTGAGAACTTTGAGGTATATACCGATACTTCAAAGAATGGTCTTGGTTGTGTTTTGATGTAGGAAGGGAAAGTCATAGCTTATGCTTCGAGGCAGCTGAAGCAATATGAGGAGAACTACCCTACTCATGATCTGGAGCTGGGTGCAATTGTGTTCGCTCTTAAGATTTGGAGGCACTACCTTTATGGAGCAACTTTTAAGGTGTTCTCTGATCATAAGAGTCTAAAATATATCTACACTCAGAAGGAGCTTAACATGCGACAGACACGGTGGATGGAGCTGATCGGAGATTATGATATGGAGATCATCTATCACGAGGGTAAGGCTAATGTTGTTGCAGATGCACTGAGTAGGAAGAGCGTTCATTCGCTATGTACAGCTATGTCCTTGCTGAAGTTGAGGTATGAGATGTCTAGGTTGGGGATCTTTATGATTCGAGAGGGGGATACCATCGGGGATTTGACGATCGAGCCAGAGTTGTATGAGAACATCAAGAGTAAGCAAGAGCTCGATCGTAAGATTCAGGAGTGGAAGTCAAGGGTAGGGACCGGAACGGTTTCCAGGTTTTCTATCCATACAGATGGGAGTGTTCGTTTTGATGGGAGATGGTGTGTTCCTGAGGATGCAGAGTTGCGGAGAGTGATCTTGACGGAGGCTCATTGCACCACCTATTCAGTTCACCCGGGTGGTGACAAGCTTTATAAAGACCTTAAGAAGACTTTTTGGTGGCCAAACATGAAGAGAGATGTAGCTGAGTTTGTAGCCAGATGTTTGACCTGTCAAAGGGTCAAGGGTGAACAAAGGAGACCACAAGGTAAGATTCAGTCTTTGGAAGTACCCGAGTGGAAGTGGGAGTCGATCTCCATGGACTTCATTGTGGGGTTGCCTAGGTCACAGCAAGGTAACAACATGATTTGGGTGATTATTGATCGGTTAACCAAGTCAGCCCATTTCGTTCCCATGAAAGATACTTGGTCTAAGATGCAGCTGGCATTGGGTTACAGGAGGCATGTGGTTCGGTTACATGGTATACCTAAAGATATCGTTTTTGATCGTGATGCGAGGTTCATATCCAAGTTTTGGCAAGAACTGCAAGAGTTGATGGGCACTACTTTGAAGATGAGTACAGCCTTTCATCCGGCAACCGATGGTCAGACAGAACGGACCATCAAGACCTTAGAGGATATGTTGAGGGCATGTGTTATGGAGTTTGGGGGCAGTTGGGAAGATAGGCTTGATCTGATCGAGTTTTCATACAATAACAGTTATCATACAAGCATCGGGATGGCACCTTTTGAAGCTTTGTATGGCCGGAAATGCCGAAGTCCAGTTTGTTGGGATGATAGTTCTGAGACGGTGGTTTAGGGCCACAGCTGGTACAAGATATAGTTGAGCAAGTCCAGTTAATTCGGCAAAAGATGAGAGCAGCCCAAGATCGTCAGAAGAGCTATGCCGACTTACACCGCAGGGACATTGAGTTCGCGGTAGGTGACAAGGTTCTTTTGAAAGTGTCACCTATGCGGGGTGTTATGAGGTTTGGGAAAAAGGGTAAGCTAAGCCAAAAGTTTATAGGTCCTTATGAGATTTTGGACCGTGTTGGCGAGGTAGCTTACAGGTTAGCGTTACCACCAGCTTTGGATAGGGTACACAATGTTTTTCATGTATCTCAACTTCGGAAGTATGTGAGCGATCCGTCGCATATCCTTGAAATGGAGAACATCGAGCTTGATGAATCCTTGTCCTACGCTGAGATTCCTAAGGAGATTCTTGATCGCAAGGTTCGTAAGACCCGGAATGGTGAGACGGTCTTACTCAAGGTTCTTTGGTCTAATCATAATGTGGAGGAAGCCACATGGGAACCCGTGGAAGCTATGCGAGAACGTTTTCCTAACCTTTTTGATCAGGTATGTTTGGTTACGGGGACGTAACCGTTGTCTTTTTAGGGGGGTAGGAGATGGTCGCGGTCGTATTTTGTCTTGTTTTGTTGTTTTGCTTTGAGTCGGGGTAGTGAATTTTGTGGTGACTTGTGTAGTCCTTTGGTGTTATTATATGTGGTTAGTATAGTCTTGTTGCGTTGTGTTGTGCCTGGTTTTAGAGTGGAGTGTGAACTTCGGGACAAAGTTCTTTTTAAGGGGGGAAGACTGTAATACTACGGATTTTCTTTGGTGACTACTCGACCGAGTAGAGCCTACTCGGCCGAGTAGTCTTTGTTGTTGTGAGTTGTTTTGGTTCTCAGCTGATGAATACTCGGCCGAGTATAGTGAATACTCGACCGAGTAGAGGATACTCGGCCGAGTATAACTTTACTCGACCGAGTATTCGGTCTGGCGAGTGTTATTTTGACGGTTTGATTAGGGAGTGTTTAAGATTATTTTTATATCCCGCGTCAGTTTTTAAAATATCATTTCAACTTCATCATTTCTACGTTAACCCTAATCTCTCCCTAATCTCTCCCTAATCATCCCATAGCTTTGTTGTGTGTGAAATCTTCGGAGTTCTTGCGTATAATTCCTCATCCTACTGTTGGTAAGTTCTATTTCTATGTTATTCGTATTCGTTGGGGTTAATGTACATTTACGGAATTGGGAATATGGGGGTTGTGCAATGTGTAATTGTGTTATATGATTATGGTATAGGAGAAGACTTCGTAGAGGAGCCTTTCTGATTATTCGAGTTCATTCCACTGTTGATTGCTAAGGTAGGGTTTCCCTAATCAGTTTACTGTTCTTTGTAAGACATGCTTGTTGTGATTATTGTTATCTGTTGATCATCGGAGTATGGAGATTGTTGTGACGATGTTGGTGTGAGGGTATTGAGACGGCTGTGATGTCATGTGATTGTGATTGTGGTGGAGTCACTTGCGGGAGTGGCTTCACACCCTAGTTCGCCCTCCGTGGAACCCGCCACGGGAGGGGATGTGCACATTAAGGAACATGGATTGTTGTCGCTCGTTGAGGAGCTGGACTAGGTGGGATCGACTGCGGTCACCCACTGGCGGCGAGGATTACCTGTTGCGATGGGTAATCTAGCAGGGCTACACACTTCGGTGTGTAGTCGGTACTGTGTGAGAATGGATGATTGGGAATTGGTGATGATCAGTTGATTACTTCGTTTGTTTGTCTTAATATTTGAGTAATACTGACCCCGTTGTTGTTTGTGGAATCTGCGGTAATCCATTCGGGGATGGTGAGCAGGCTTGACAGGTATTCCTAGTGTGAGCTTAGGGACAGTCATGGGAGTATTGTCATCACCAGTCATAGCATCACCGTCTGAGTCTTAGCTGATTTCTTTTATTGTCAGACATTAGAGTTGTATTTTGTTAAATCAGTATTTGGATTTGGATGTTGTAAACTTTATACCTTGCAGTACTTTAATAAATGTGCTCAATTCAGACGCTTTTGATATGTACTAACGTCGGGCAACCGAGATGGTAACACACTTTCATGGTAGGGTGGTCCTGGTAAGGCACCTTGGTATGAGTGGGTGTTACAACAGTAACAGTAACCACTTTCCCAGACTCATCCAAGAACTTGACCTGGTCAGGCAAACTCTGATCCATTTTCAACTCGACCAAAACCCTAGCATAACTCAACTGGATTTTGTCCGCAGTTGGCCCATCCAGTTGAACAAAGTTCCCCACCAGACCAGCTATCTTAGGCAAGAATTTTCCCCAGAATTTCAGAGGGATACCAGCTAGACGAATCCAAACAGGTACCACTTCAACTTTGTCTTTCTCTAATTCATGGGAGATATCCCAAGGTTTAATTACTATGGGTTTGTTATCAAACAAATAGTACCCAGATTTCAACAGTGCTTCCCTACTACCCTGTTTAGAAAATCTAACAATGAATATCCCATTGTCTAAAAACGAGACTCTGTCAATGCCAAACTCACCCCAAACACGGTAAACATAGTCCTCTATAAGATTCCATGGTGGGTTAGCACCCAAGACATAGCAAAAGACTGAGTTTTTCCAGAATTCTACCTCAGGTTTGATGTCCTCCGATGTAAATTGAAGCATCTCCACCAAATCCTCCTCCTCTGCTATAGGCTCCATCACCGGTATAGCCTTACCACCTCGCCTGAGTAGCCATCCATCCTGTTGGTTCACTTCTTCTTCTTCTTCAGTCAAGTTAAGGACAGGAATCCCATTCATCTCTTGTAAAGACCTCGTCTTCGTTGCTTCTGCTGACATAGGACCCCTAAAGGTATCAAATTTAGGACCCATATTCGATGAAACAGCTCCATCAGTTCCAAGAAATGAACGTTTGGCAGCTGACACAGAAGATGAAGCTTTTTGTAATGGCGAAAAACGATTTTGGTTGTTGTGTTTAACGACCGTCATTATTAGGTTTCCTAAAATTTAGAGCTTTTCTCTCTCTATTTTATCTCTCATCTCTTGTAGTTAAAATAATATTTACTTATAATAATTATTAGGGTTATTTCACAACAATAATCCATCCTATGTCCCCTCTTCTCATATTAATCTATCCTAACGTTTAACTGAGAATAATCTCATCTTTGACATCATTTAACTTGTATTAGACCAACCCTATTTTTGACCTGTTATTACCGGTTACTAAATAGGTGACCATGTAGGGCCTTTTATTTCTTCTATTTTTTCTGTTTAATCTTCATAATGTCCATTATCATTTCTTCATCGTCATTTCTGCAATTTTTGTTTCTTCCTCTTCATTTCTTCAACTAATCAAATTTATCAACAACCTAGACACAACCACTAATCAAATAACCAAAACCTAAAATCATTTAAAAGGAGTCTCATGACTTTTCCCAAATAAAGAACAAAACCTATAAATTACACTAACTAAAAACCCATAAAAATCAAACCAAATAAATCCAGAAAGATGAAATAAGAATATCGTGGAAGGGCTTAAAAGCTAGGACTCCAGTTTCTTCATGGGATTTGACAAGAATCCTAGCCTCAAAAAACACGAGTTTCATCAACAATATTTGGACTAAGAAAAGAGCCTTAAAAGAACTCCCATGACGCCGGAAAAAAAGAGTGTTCCCATGTCGACGAAACCAGGATTGAAAAAGACGATTCCCGTGTCCTCTCAAACTTAAAGGGCTCCCAAATATGTTTTCATAAGCCCACTGAAATTGGTCATGCGTTCGGGTCGTCCGCCCCCTTACCCCTCCAAGATCTCGAGCAATCATCCCCCGTGCATGTGCGGTGGCATCCCCCGTTACGAATGAAACGATTAATTTTCTTATTTTTGGTTGATTTTGTCTTCATTTTGGTTGATCAATTCGATCCACAGTTGAATGAGAAAATCAATTTGGGGGAATTAATCTAAGGTTTTTATTGATTAAGAAATTGAAAAGATTTGGCGAAATAAAAGTTAGGTTTTTAGTTTTGTTAATAAGTAGAGGAGTTCAATGGTTAACAGGTTAAATATGAGAAAGGAGTTCAATGGTTAACCGGTTTTCTAGGTAGCCTTTCCACTAGTTTAGTATAAGTTAAATGACGTCAAAGATGGGATTATTCTCATTTAAACGTTAAGATAGATTAATATGAGAAGAGGGTGCATAGGATGGATTATTGTTGTGAAATAATCGTAATTATTAAATATATACTTCTAACTTGTATTTAATGCAATGTATTTACTGAGTTAGTTAAGTATACTTAAAAAACATTGAACAAAATATTTTATTTACTTATACTAATTATCATCTGTACCTTTAGTTTACATTTAACTAGGTTTAGTCCAGCCCCACCGGGCTACCTCTATTTACCATTTAAATTTTATTTTTTTATGAAATATAATTGCGTTAGAATTTTTAACACATACATTTACGATTTATAATATATTGTTCTATGATATATCTTGAAATTATGATGAGATTAAAATTTATCAACAAATTATATGAAACACATTCACTTATTCTCCCGCCGTTGATATTATTACGTCCACAACATACCCCTATTAATACTATTACGTTTACTACTCCTTCGGTTACTGTTATTTCTTTGACTATTCCCGCTATTTTTATAGTTAAATTCACTATTCCCGTTAATTTTATCAAATTTATATATTTAAATAAATAAAATATTTTCCTTAAACCGAATTTTTAGCTACCTTTCTCCATTGTTCATACCGTTACTTTTATAACATTTGTTGTCACTACTGTTACTTTCACTACTCCCGCCATGTTTATTTATTTTTTTCACTACCCCGCCATATTTTTTTTCACTACTCCCGCATTTAATACTGTTAATTTTACTATTCTTATCCTTGCTACTATGACTTTCACTATTCTAGCTGCTATTATTGTCACTTTTACCACTCAAACGGGTGATTACTATCATATTTATTACATCAAATGTTGCTACAATTATTTTCACTATTAATAGAGTTACTTTTGCTACTTACACACTTTTATCAGGCTTATATATTTAAATTAGAGGTGGTCAAATACGGATTTAGGTCGGACGTGAGCCGGCCTAGCTTGATTTCTTGGCCCACAGTCATGTTAGCAGGTTTTAAGCGGGTTCGTGGACCGGGGCTTTGTAAAATTTGGAAAATACGTTGTCCAAACCCTCTTTGTTAGCGGGAATAGGCTCATCCCGTCCATGAACAGTTCTAATTTAAATAAATATATCAAATATTTGTTAAATCTTTCTCTTGCTTAATTTTATCAAATCAAATTTTATATTAGTTTATTATATGAATTTATTAGAGTTATATATTTAAATAAATATGAAATATTATACTAAAATATTATTTAAGAGCGCTCATTATTATTCACTAACTAAAGCACAAATCTAATGTATTATGAAATATTGCATATGTTGGGAATTTTTATTTTATTTATCTCTTTATAGTTTTGATAACCCAATTCATTTACCATTAATTTAGTTCTTTCAAGTATAATAGTGGGTGTAATTAAACTTAATTTATTTATTATTATTTATTATATTAAAAAAAATATATACTTAGTTTACAAAAATACAATGACACACTAAAATAGGCTCTAGATGCGTGAAAACGAGTACTAGTTTCTTGAAAAGTGTTACATACATGAAAATGATTAGTAGGTGCATGAAAATTAGTAAAATGTATTTCGCCTCAATTTCCTTCTATAATTTAACCAAGAAATATATTATCTAGACATTAAATTGTACGTCGAATCCAAATATGTCGTTATTTTAAAAATAAAATTTTGTAAAGGGGAGTTCTCACGGTTCTCATTATCCTAGTGGTTCTCACCGGATCCCAAATCTATATATGTACCCTTTATATATCTAAGATGCACTTAATGAGTTAATGATATATATATACATATACATATATATATATATATATATATATATATATATATATATATATATATACACTTGATAATTAATTGGAATATACATGACATGTCATATAGGTATATATTATGTACCTCCAATGGAAATAAGATGTACCTTTGGTATAAATATATTTTACGTACATACATTTTCCGTTATAATAATATGTTATAGAATGTAAATTTTATCTTATTTATGTAAATTATAATTACAAATAATAATTACCATATGTACATTTAGTTTAATTTTTATCAAGTACATTTAACTAATCAAGTATGTACATTGATTTAATACTGAAGGTACATTAAATATAAGTTAGAAGTACAATTAATAATTATTATATGTAAATATTAATTTAACTCAGGTCTTAACAAAGATATATATCAAAAGATATGAAAAAAATGACAACAAGATGGATATGTCACAGTGGTAATAGTAAGGGCTTTCAAACCCAGAGGTTGTGGGATTGAGCCTCATTAATGACTTTTTTGAGGTTTGACTTAATAATAAATCTAATGAATAAAATAAAGAAATAAAAAATTTCCATAAATATAGTTAACTAGATGTAGTTAACAATTTAACTACAAATGCTAAATTACTAACATAGCTGTTAAATTACTAACATAGCCTTAAACTAACTAATGGAGGTTAACTTTAGTTTGCCACGTGTCACAATGTAATTGGTTGTGTATGGAAAAACTCATACACCTCGTGTATGTTGGGGACCATTGTCCTAAAAAATTTAGCTAATCACAAATTCTCATTATAGACGGCGCATATCTATCTATAAGTATAGACACGCCAAATATTCACCCACTTTAAGACACTTTGTTAGCTAATAGCCTTAACTCGAAAGTCAAACAAAGCAATCCAAAACTAGAAAACAATAAAAAGAAAAAAAGAGAGGGAAGGGAAAGAGAAGAAAGAAAGAAAGAAAGAAAGAAAATGCAGAGGAGAATCTAAAGGGAGAGGGAGGTTAAGTTCACTCAAAATTGCTCCCCCCTCCATCCCCCGTATTTTCCTCATCTTTCTTCTCTTCTACTCTCTTTTCTGCGTTTTAGAGAGCGTTACATATACATAATTACTATATAATCCCCCTCAATATCAACTCCTACTTCCATCTCAAACAAAACAATAGTAGTTCATAACGTATATACCAAGTAGTATAGTAGTAGTAATAATAATAATAATAATAATAATAAGAAGAAGAAGAAGAAGAAGTTATAGCAGCAATATCTTGATTGCTGATATAATCCTTCATTTCCAATCAAAATGAGTGAGCAAATACAATAAGGTTTGCATTTTTTTTTATTAATTATTGATAGACCAATCAAATACTCCTCTGTTTCTTTTTTCTTTTATCCAATTCGTAAGTCCAGTCTCTTTCTTTATAATTCTTTTCTATTCATGTTTTTTCATTTCATTTCTTTACTTTTTTCTATGTGGGCAGATCTAATGTAACCCACTTCAGCATGTTCTTCATATGCCAATTTTAAAAGATTGCACATTTTTCACCTTTATTGCTTTTTTTAAATGTTTTAGATTGAAATGAAATTTTTGGATTCGTGTGATTGGTTAAATGATTTTCCGATATCTCTTGATGGTTTTTGATTGTTTGTTTGAATATAAGCATTGGGTGTTCATCAAATTTTTATGGGGTTTTGATATTTGATTAATACTTTCAACGTTTCAATCATTTGTTTACCTTTGATCAAAATACAGCTCACAAAAACTACAATAGATAAATGAATGACGGGGACGGAGAGAGTATTTTAGCATTCCCAAATGAAACAGCTAGGTTACAAGATGGATGAGCAACTGAAAAAATTGATTTTTTTTTTGTTGGTTCTAAATTGTGATGCAGGGAATTTTCAAGTTCTGGATAGTATTGGGTGGAAGGCCTTGAAGTAATAATCAAGAAATGGAGGGTTTTTGTTAGTTACAAATCCAAATTCAATTAGTCGATTCAGATCGGTATGTTGTCGGCTTTATCCTTCGATATGTCTATATGAGTTATTAATTCTCCATCAAATGATTATATGGAGTAAAAGTTAGATAAATAAGGAATTTTACATGTTATTTGGGATTATTCAATAGGTACTTTGGCAAGTCGGGCGCCTCAAATAGCTCTCTTTTTTCTCATTGATTTCATTGTATAGAAGGAGAAATCATTGAAGATTTTTGGATTGAATAGAAATTTGTTGTAAAATTAATTATTGTTGTTGCCCTCATTGGGTTGAGTTAGCTTAGACATGTTGGAGGGGAGATCTTTCTTGGTTTCAAGAACATTGCCTAGCTCTCTTGAGCAAGAAAATAAGTGGACTTACACGACTTGCCGAGTAGGAGCTGAAGTTTCCAATGGAAAACGTCCTTTTGAGCTTGATCTCGAAGAGGAAGGGGGGTTAAGGAAAGCATCGAAGGTGTCTGACCATGAGGAAAACCTCCCTAGAGCTCAATTTGACAGGCTCTCATTGACTCTTGCTGCCCCGATTGACCATGCTTATAATCAACGTCAATCAAGCGATCAAGCAGACACTAGCTCTCTAATTCCCCCTATAGGCCGTGACTTGACCATTAATTGCCTCCTCCAATGCTCGAGGGCCGATTATGGATCTCTTGCCTCTTTGAACCGGAGTTTCCGGTCATTGATCAAGAGCGGTGAAATGTATAGAATAAGGCAACAGAACAAGGTGATTGAGCACTGGGTCTACTTCTCTTGCCGCCTCCTTGAATGGGTGGCATTTGATCCAGTTACTCAACGTTGGATGCAATTACCTAGGATGAATTCCAACGAATGTTTTATGTGCTCTGATAAGGAGTCCTTGGCTGTTGGCACTGAACTTCTTGTATTTGGGAAGGATTTGATGTCCCATGTGATATATAACTATAGTATCTTGACAAACTCATGGTCATCCGGTATGAGCATGAATTCTCCTAGGTGTTTATTCGGGTCAGCAAGCCTTGGTGAGATTGCAATCTTTGCTGGTGGTTGTGACTCCCAGGGCAACATTCTAAGCTCTGCCGAGCTTTATGATTCCGAGAAGCAAACTTGGGTAACTCTTCCTAGCATGAGTAAACCTAGGAAGATGTGCTCCGGTGTTTTTATGGATGGCAAGTTCTATGTGATCGGTGGGATTGGGGGCAGTTCTGGCAGGGCATTATCTTGTGGCGAAGAGTTTGATCTGAAGACGAGAACCTGGAAGGAGATTCCTCACATGTCACCCGGGAACCATGGGTCTTCCCCCGGGAATGGCATGCCTTCTCCGGCTGAAGCTCCACCGTTGGTCGCTGTTGTAAATAATGAATTATATGCCGCTGACTATGCTGACATGGAGGTGAAGAAATATAGTAAAGAGACAAGGGTGTGGATCACAGTGGGGAGGTTGCCTGAACGTGCTGGGTCAATGAATGGATGGGGCCTCGCTTTTAGGGCCTGTGGTGAACGGGTGATTGTCATTGGTGGACCCAGAGGTCAAGGTGAAGGAATCATAGAGGTTAACTCATGGGTGCCTAGTGAAGGCCCTCCTGAATGGCGCCTTTTGGGAAGGAAGCAGTGTGGGAGTTTTGTCTATAATTGTGCGGTCATGGGTTGCTAAGGGATATTGACTATTCATTCAAGATGGTGCTAAACCGTCAAAGATAATTCTTGCTAATGGGTAATATCATTGCTTTTCTTTTTTCTTTTCTTTTTTTTTCCCTTTTCTGCTGGGGCGGACAAGGGAGGAATTTCGATTTTACTCGAGGTTTCAATTGGATGTCTTACCATTTAATCTTGCCCTTCCCCAGTACAGTAACCATGAAAGCAATACAGACAGTTCAATAATTTCAAATACAAGGGTAGATTTACAAATAGAATTTTCTCTAGCTTTTCTAAAGTTACAGAATTATCTATATGAGTTTCATGATCATTTATTTCAATGTCATTGTCTCTGAAACATGATTGTGTATTTTTCAGCTCATACTGCGCGATGCCGTCTGCCCATTATTTGCTGCTTTCATTTGTTTTTGTTTTAATGTTCTGTTATTAATTTATCGTCTAAGATCAGTCTGTTTACGAAAAATTCTCCCCATGTTGATAAATTCTCTTACGTTAACCTGCATCACCAACAAATTAGTAGGGGAAAACTAAAGGAAATAAAAAGTCATTTCATTATGCTTTTGCAGTTTATGGGTGTCCTATGAAAACAGATGTATAAACAGATTCATATTCCTCTCACCATTTGCCACTGATATTTACGTGGTGTCGTCGAAATCATATGTTCTTCTCTTTGTTCTATAGTTTTGTGCTCTAATTATTCTTCTCATAGGGACATTTCAGAAAATTCTTGGGTTTCCATTTGGGTCAAATACTCGCCGTTATTTTTGACTCTGAAATGTGATGGTATATAGAAGTATTCGATTTTTCTGGTTGTTGCAAATCTCGGCGCAGTTTTCAACATGGTTTATTTGGAAACAATATCTTAATTTGTTGCAGGCGTGTGTGTTTACGACAATGAGGTAATGTCGCCGTAGTACATTCCGGGGGAAAATAGCATATGCTTTTGATGTTAATGTCCAACCATAGCACGTGGAATTTCATGGTATCAATAAGTTCCTACTTTACATATTGAAGTTCCAAGTCAGGAATGATATTTGGGATGTTCTTTAATGCTATTATTAATTTCCTTTTTTTTTTTTTTTTTTTTTTAATTTCCTTTTAAATAAGGAAAGAAACTCCATAGATTTGGTTTGAGTTCGTGATCTAAGCAGGTTGTCCTGAAAACGATGGCAACTTGTGTGAACCAGGGGCGTTTAATTTGTGTCAGACGACAACAGTCTCCTGATTTTTTTCTTCTTTTGTTTCGGTTACTTGTACATTTAAGACTCTGGCTTCTTGTGTCTGCTTCACATTTTCAAGACGTTAGACCAGCTATTTATTGATGCATGCATGATTAATGGATATGACTTTTTTTCTTTATTAGATCTGGTAAAACTGATCCTATGCATCGGCGATCACTACGAGAACGGAATGTAATTACTAGAAAATGACCGGAACCTAAATTGACATTATCTTTTTATTGATTTTGATTTTAATAAATGGATTTGCAACTATAATTCTCTTAAGTATGGTAATCATGAGTTGGGATCTCAATTTCTTATGATAGATATATTGATATAAATCTTTCCTAATTGACATCTTAACATCTACCTATTGGGCACATGCTAGAAAAATCCTAAATAATAACATATCCAAACTCTTACCTGAAATTGATTTTAGGGATATTCTATGGTGCCTTATCGAGTTTTTCGGGTTTTCTATGTTATATCCCCACATTTTTAAAATTCTACCCCTGAACTTTATACATTAGTCTATACTACTCCCTCCATTTTTCTATATATGAGTTTCTCACATTTCGAGACACACACTTCTCCCTTCAATATCTCTCAAATTATATGTTTAAATATAATGATATGTATACTCATATGAAAGGATTTTTCATAAGAAATTTAATGGTATAATTTTTATAATTTTTTACCAAATATATTTTTGTAAATATTAAAGTCAAAGGCTCGCCTCGAAAAAACAGAACGTCATATATTAAAAAATGGAGGGAGTATAATTTTATTTTTTGTCTTTGCTAAGTTAGTTTCTTAACTGACCTATTAAGTCAGATATTTACCATTGTAATTACTCGATAATCTACTCATTTACTTACTAGTTCACCGAATTACCCATTAACCCACCAAATAGTATACGAATCTAACTAAAAATTCATTTTCACATAAGATGGTGATACACAACATTAATGAGTCAGAATAAAGGTCGAAATACGGTTGTTTGATAGTGATAAGTTAATGGTGAGTTAAACGAGATTATGATAGAGAAATAAGTAAGGAATTTAGGAGTACAATGTTGTATATAAAGAAAAGGTTTACAACAAAGAAAACCACAAAACTCAGGAATACCCCGTAGAATTTTCCTTGATTTTAATTGAACCTGGATGCAAGCGTAATCGAGGTAACTTGCCCGATAATTGAGTGGGGATCCTCTGTCCCATTTGGTGTCCCAATGTGTGTACCACTCCAATCACCTTCTAACACATCAACAAATTAATATAATTATTGCAATATTTTATTTTGCAATAAGTGATGTGTCAAAAGGTGAGTGGGGTGACACACAGAATGGGACACAAAAATGGGACAGATGATCCTTACTGCCGATAATTGACCCGAGCTTCCTATTCTCCATGCTTATATTTCTGTATCCGTGGTATAAATGGCATATCTGTTATTTTTTGAATAACTCTTGCCTAACATATCGACGTGTTATTTTCAAGGGCTTGTAGAAATAGTTGAGAATTATGTAGAGTGAAAAGGACAGAAGATGAGATTTATCCGCTTTTGGGTGAATTGCCCTGGCTTCTTATGGGTGAATATGAAATAAGCTGGTATACAATTAACAAGTAGTAGCATGCAAATTGTGAACGTGCTTATAAAAAGTAGAGTTAGTTATCTTGTGACGGATTGGATAGTATTATATTATTGCAAAATGGTAGAAAAGTCTGATATGGGTAGTGTATAACGTAAGCGGCATTGATTAGGAAAGTAACACCTTGGTTAATAAAAAATAATGGGTTATTCTACGCGGTAACCCTGTGTTTTTTTGAATTCTAGCAGGTAACCCTTCATTTTTCAACCACCCACATGGTAACACTGAACTTATCAAAAAAAATTCTCTGTGACTTAACTTTTATTAGTTAAAAAGCTAGTTAGTTTGCATGTTTATTGGGACTTGGGCTTGGTTTTTAGACTTCAAATGCTTAAATGACCAAGTAACTATGGTCTTCTCAACTCAATTAAATAAATAAACCCCAATTTTTCCTAACAAATAATTATATTCTAGGTGTGGTAAGACTTAAGAGTATAACTCATAATCTTTTTATTATCATTATTATCATCATCATCATTTTTATTGCTTAACAAAGAATATTAAAGTAGTAAATATACCGATCCACATCTTACCTTTGGTTTTGTTATAAAAATAATAATAATACAATATCAATATTAACAATTATAATCCAATCTAATTTATAACAAAAATAAAAGTAAGATGTGTTTTAATATATTTACTACTTTAATATTCTTTGTTAAGCAATAAAAATGATAATAAAAATGTTATGAATTATACTCTTACCACATCTATAATATAATTATTTGTTAGGAAAATTCGTGGTTTATTTATTTTAATTGAGTTGAGAATACCATAGTTACTTGGCCATTTAAGCATTTAAAGTGTAAAAGACAAGCCCAAGTCTCAATAAACATTCAAACTAACAGAGTTTTTTAACGGAATACAAGTTGAGGGGCACGGAGAACCTTTTTTGATAAGTTCAGGGTTACCATGTGGGTAGTTGAAAAACGAAGGGTTATCAGCTAGAATTCAAAAAAACACAGGGTTACTACGTAGAATAACCCAAAAACAATTTATTACTCTATTGACAGTCACTTTATTACTTTTCCAATACACCATTTTAACCCCAAATTGAAAAATCACAAATGAACCTAATCCTATCCCTTTCACTAGGGATGTCAATTTCACCCGCATCCATCAAAACCCGATCCACCCGATCCTAAAAGATGGATGAACACCCGATTTAAATGGGTGATGGATGGATGACGGATGAAACGGATGATGGATGACGGATGACGGATGGGTTGGATGAAGAAATTCCACCCGCCATCCATCCATCACCCGATTATATTATTTTTTATTTAATTTTTTTTTACATATAACACATTATTAAGATATAAAATATTTAAATTTTCATATTTTTCTACTCTCAATATAAATATTTTGTGAACCTATCCACTAGAAAGTTAAACTAAAATAATTATCTAACTTTATTTTTGTAGAGAAAAAAAAAATCATCATTTTTTTTAACTTTATTTTTGTAGAGAAAAAAAAATCATCATTTCAAACTTTCATATAAATTAACCAAAAATCAAAACATTAACATATAAATTGGCAACATGGCAAAGAAAAAAACAGCAAAAACGACACCACCTAAGAAAAATACTAGAAGGACAAATGCAAGCGACGATGTCGGAGGAAGTATTCTCATTTTCATAAATTTATATTTTTTTTTCAGTTTATGTGTGTTGGTTTTCGTTTACGGTTTAATAATGGGATGCATGCAAGTGATCCTTGTCGGTATATATATATATATATATATATATATATATATATATATATATATATATATATATATATATATATATTTTCTTGTTTTGTTGTTTTGGATGTTTGGTTTAAAATTGCTTTATTCATTTTTTTTGGTTTTAAATTGATTTATATTTTTTTTTTCAGTTTATTCATTTTTTTGGTTTGTTGGTTTTCGTTTTCGGTTAACGGTTTAATAATGACACACATGCAAATGATCCTTGTCTGTTTATATTACTTTTTAGTTTATATGTTTTGTTGTTTTGGGTCTTGTTTAATTTTTACGAACACTTATATTGTTTGAATCTAATTTTATGTTTCATATTTACAAAGCATTCTAGGGTTTTATGGTTATTTTTGGGTTGTTCATGATTTCAAATTTTGGTTCAACCTTTTTGGATTTGGTGTTTATTGCTTTGAATGGTAACAGAATTTACTGATTTCGAACATGTTTTAAGATGGTAACCATTTAATCAATAATATGGTACAATATGTCTGTCTAATATTATAACTAGTTTTGCGACCCGTGAAAATCACGGGTTTGACTTTTGTTGTTGTTTTGTTTTCGTTGTATTGTTCGTGAAATTGTTTTTTTTCGGATTTTTTTTTTTTTTTTTTTTTTTTTTTTTTTTTTTTTTTTTTTTTTACTTGGAGATATATTATAGCTAGAGGTATTTTGAAATTTTGTGATATGAGTCAAAACTATGTAATGAGGAATGGCACCAAAACCCCCTGAATCTATATGATAGTTTTTTTTTTTCTTTTTTTTTTTGATTAGGTAAGAAAACTAGGTTGACCCTCTAGGGTAGGACCAACCTATCTCATCCTTTCGAATGAGCGAGGTAAGCTGAAGCCACCGGCTATCAAACCACCTCGAAAGAGTTGGACACGAATGTCCAATAGAAGCCATGAAGTCAACAACCTTGTTGGCTTCACGAAAGCAATGTTTAATTATCACTTCATCGAAAAAATGAAGGTCTAATTTCACATCCTTGATAATACTAGAAATTTCCCAAGGAATTTGCCAGGTACCTCGAATCGAGTTAATAACACATAAATTATCCCCCCCACAATTAACTTTGAGATTCCTAAGTATTTCGCTGCTAAAATACCTTCTTTTAAAGCGAGGGCTTCCGCAACAAGGATACTATTGGATCCGCACCTTTTTGCTCCCAACAAAACGACTTTACTGTTGTGATCTCTTAAAGAATATCCTAAAGCGGCTTTATTACCTTCTATCCTCAATCTATCAAAATTTAGCTTTAGGAAACCGTTTCTAGGTTTTCCCTACCAAATTTCTTCCTTATTAGAATTGTTTCTAACTGACTCTTCTATCTCGGGATTGTTAAGATCTTTAAATCTCGTCACATTCCAGGTCATAGTACTATTCTTACATAAAGTAATAAGTTTGCTAATACTTAAATTAACATTATTAAAGATAATATCGTTTCTATGATAGTTTGATTTGTCTTAATTGTTGGAGCTTGTGTCCTCCACAATTAGTGTGATAACATTTATAAATCTCTTATAGGTTCACAAGGGTATACTTCGTATTTTATCAGTTGATTAACGATTACTTAATAATGGTTGGCTTGCTAGAAAGTTTGACGTTATTATCATACTGATGGCGGTGATCAACTGGTCCCTCAAAAGTCACACCTAAATGATGTGTTTGAGAGATGCGATTATATAAAAATATAATCACATTGATGTCTGACTAAAAGGTTAGTCCAAGTATTTGACTAAACAGTTAGTCAATGTGATGATGAGACGATTATTTAATACAATTAAAAAATACTAGCTGAAACGAATTAACTGTCAATTCGTAAATTGAATATAATATGTTATATTTAATTAATGTATATAATGTTAGCTTAAACGAATTAAGATGTTAATTCGTAATTAAACATAATCGGTTATATTTAGTAAATTATAAATATGCGATATTTATAGTTAATGGATATATTATACGATATTGTCAGTGTAAATGTTGACAGACCGGTATTAATAAATCGACTGCAAGCTGTTGTGTGTGGACTTATTAACACATGTCGACATAATTGACAATTTATAAAAGATACACATTTTATACATTTATAATAAAACTAAAAATAAGAAGATTTCTCTCCTTATTTTGGTTGTTGGTGAAACCGAAAATAAGGAGAAAATTCTCCTTATTATTTTCGGTTGTTACACACAAAAAAAAAGGGAAGAAAATATCTCCCCCTATTTTGCTCTTTTACACGGTTTTAAAGAGGAGTGGGAGATCATTTTTTCTAACCTAATTTTTGACCTAATTCTCTCATCAAACAAAACACAAAAACCCTAAATTAATTAGTGAATTTGGGGATCTATTCTAGCAAGAACAAGAGGCATTTCTCATCACATTTTGGGTGCAACGATTAGGAGAATATCAATTCGATATTGTTCTTAGGCCTAATTTGCTAGGACCAAAGGTTGATTCTTAATCTCTACTATTTTGTTTTATGCAATTTCATTTATGACTAGTTTTCATAATCATAATTTCGTTATAATCCTAATAATCTTAAAGGAAGTATACCGATATTTCCTACAAGTGGTATCAGAGCCAAGGCCACGAAATTATTTTGTATGATTTTCATAAATGATTTAAACAAAATTGAAGAATCGAAAAAAAAAAAATTCGGCCGAGAAGAAAAAGTTTTTTTGCCGTATGAAATTTTTTTTTGCCGAGTTAATTTCTGTTTTTTTTTTATCTTTTGTTTCCATTTTGATTTTTCATATTGTTGTTTTAATTAGTTAAGATGATAATATGATAATTTGTAGATGTTTTGATTTAATTAAAATTAAATTAAATTGAAATGTAAATGGAAATTGTTTTGATTAATGATGTTCAATTGTTTTTGCTATATGGTTTTTGGCAAACAAGTTAATTTAACATTCAAATCAATTGTGATGATCGGTTTAATCATGATTTAGATGTTCTTTTTAATAAGTTAAATTGAATCATCAAGTTTGAATATATGTTTAAATTAAAAAGATGATTATGCCAATCTTGTTCTAATAGCAACTATAAACAATTTTGTTCATCTTAATGTTTTTGGTTTTGATAATATTTTAAAAAAAAAAAATTAAAAAAAAGGGGGCTGTTTCGTTTTTTTTAATTCAGCCGAGAGAGAAAAAAAAAACTGTTTTTTTTAAACTAGGGCAAAATGCCGAGACAAATTGAAAAAAAAAATTCTGTTTTTTTTCTTTTGTGGTTTTGCCGTGAGAAATAAAAAAAATTATGGTTTTTTTTTTGTTATGCCGAGAACAAAAAAAAAAAAAAGGGTTTCGTTTTTGTTTTTGTTAGTTTTTGGCCAATAATAATTATACATTACATTTATAATGTATGATGTTTGTTGTGAAAAGGTTCACAAAATTAAAGATACCTAATTATTTTAAAGAGGTTTAAAATAATGTTGGATTAATTCATATTACAAGATTAATATGTATTAAGATTAAAATTATTGTGAGTAATTGAGGAATTGTCACATAATTTGATCATTTAAATAGGTGGTTTGGATAAATTACTCTACATAATTAAGGAATTATGTCTTGAATGTTTAATTTATAGTTGATGCATTTTTATATAGTTGAATGAATCGTTGAATGATTTAATTTACCTATTTTTGCAATCGGTTGTAATTTGTAATAACTAGTGTGGCCTTAGTTAAATTATGTTTTCGTAATGATGGAAACATAATTTTTATGTAATTTTGAGATCTCGAATCTCCTTTAATTTTCTTTAAGTATTATGGTTTTGAAATTAGAATGTAAATAGGTTTATTATGTAATTTTTAAATTGTAATTTTTGAGAAGACTAAAGATGGAGATTGGATTGCTCACTCCCGCTACATGGACCAAGATAGAACATCAAGACAAGCTTCTCGGGTCCAAGGATGGATTTCAAAGTTGTATTTATGTTCATTTTGGTAGATAGGCCACACTAGGACTTTATTTTTGTTTTACGTTTTACCATTCTTATTGCTTTTCACTCACATGATAGTTAGTGCATCATATTCCGCCTAAACCAAACCACCTACTAAAATGCATGAAAATTGACTCATATAGATTGGATGTTAGGTTTCATAGACATACAGATGTCACACAATTGTAAGCCATCATCTTAGTTAATTCATTCTCGCATGCTAGATATTAGTTCACTTAAAATGAATTAAAATAAAGTTGATGAGATCTTCCTCTAAAACTGAAATTGAGACTAGTCTTTATAGGCCAAACAACTATGAATCCCTTCTTCGTCGGTAGGCATATAGGACCTTACTCTCCATATGACCCCTTCTACGTTGGGTAAGTAGTTTGTGTTGACTTAGTTTACCTCAACATTATAATCCGAAGAGTTTCTCGTGATTATGATGGACTAAAGATAGAATTTACAGAAATTTATCGACCGAAAATTCTATAAGTAGAATTAGCCAAGAGGTTGGCTTATCAATTTACAGATAATTGAGTCTTGGGATCATTTATATAATTCTTGAGGGAGGTCAATTGTATAAATGCTTGAGTCTTCGCGTTATAACAGTATTGCATTAGACTTAAATCATAAACGATGAGTATGCTTATTATATTTTTTCTTCTTTTCGCAGTGTAGAATAGGTTTTATTTTGATAATACTGTTACAACAAATGGCTGGAAATAACGAAATCCCTATGCCAAGTGCCATACTTGGACGCGAGTCCTGGCTAAAAGCTTTCATGGACCACATGAATCAGTTCACACGTCTGAAAAATGACGGGTCCAACTTTTCGGATTGGGAGGCATCATTGCGGAATGCTACCATTGCTGACGGTAAGCTCAAGTACTTAGCTGAGCCAATACCGGTAAACCCAGGCCCCAATGCAGGAGTTAACGAGTCACTTGCTTATAGTGACTTCGTCATGGAAGCGGGTGCGATAAAGAACGTACTCATTTTTGCAATGGAAACCAATTTGCAAAGACGCTTCATTGCCCAAGGTGCAAACAAGATTTTCACCACGCTCACTAATGAGTTCTCAAAAGCACCGAGAATCGTTACTTATGAGCATACATATCGCTTATTTGATACGAAACTCCAGAAGGGCCAACCGGTTAGCCCACACATTCTTAACATGATTGAGAATGTCGAGAAATTGGAGGCACTTGATTGCAAAATCAGTGAGAGCATAGTCATTGACCGTATGATTCATTCACTTCATGATGGTTTTGCCCTCTTCAGGGCAAATTACTATATGAATGACATGAAGAAAAGTCCTCATGAGCTACACTCACTTCTCGTACAGACCGAGAAGGATATGAAATTGAGTGGGAGCATGAAGCAAGATGTTCTCATGATTTCCAACAAGAATAAGGGTAAGGGCAAAGCTTCCGGTGACCTAACTGTAGGAAAGCCAAAGTTTAAGAAGCCAGGAAACGGTAAGAGTGGACCTGGTGAGACTAGTGGCTCACAAGGTAAGACAAAGAGCAAGGGCGGTGACATTGAGTGCCACCATTGTCACAAGACTGGACATTGGAGGAGGAACTGTCCCATGTACCGTGAGGACATAAAAAGCGAGCCGCGTCACTCTGTTGGTATGTCATCTTATATTCATATGATTGAGATTAACCATGCAAGTTTCGGAACTTGGGTACTTGATACTGGTTGTGGTTCTCATCTGTGTAATCATTTGCAGGGCCTAAAAAACATCACACCTCTCGGAAAGGGTGATGTGGACCTGCGAGTCGGGAATGGAGCTAGAGTTGCTGCAGTCTCAAAGGGAACATACGTAATCCAACTCCCAAGTGGTTTTGAGTTATATTTATATAACTGTTACTATGTACCCAGTTTATCTAAGAACATTATTTCTGTTTCCGTACTTGATAAAGACGGTTTTTCATTTTCAATAAAGGATAATAGCTTTATTTTCTCTTTCAATGAAATGATTTATGGCAAAGCAGTTTCCATGAATGGAATTTACATCTTAGATCAAACCACGGATATATTACATGTGAATAATAAGAAATTAAAGGTTGGTGACAAAGATCAAAATTATCTATGACATTGTCGAATGGGACACATAAATGAAAAACGTGTAAAGAAACTCGTCGAAAATGGGACTATTCCCGCATTCGATTTTTCTACTTTTGGCATGTGTGAATCATGTCTCATCGGCAAAATGACTCGAATTTCCTTCAAAGGTGTTGGAATGCGCGCTAGTGACCTATTAGGACTCATACATACTGATGTATGTGGACCTACGCCAATTACCGCTAGAGATGGCTATAGATATTTTATCACTTTCACGGACGATTTGAGTAGATACGGATATGTCTACTTAATGAAGCATAAAAGTGAGTCCTTTGAAAAATTCAAGGAATACCAGAATAAGGTTGAGAACCAACTGGGAAGAAAGGTTAAAGCACTCCGTTCAGATCGGGGTGGCGAATATCTTTCAAATGAGTTTGATCAACACCTTAAAGACTGTGGAATCGTTTTACAGTTAACTCCACCTGGAACACCTCAATTAAATGGTGTGTCCGAATGGAGAAATCGAACATTACTTGATATGGTTCGATCCATGATGAGTCACACGGTAGTACATGATTCATTATGGGGTTTTGCTCTTTTGTCAGCTGCTCTTATACTTAATCAAGTCCGACTAAAGTCGTCGACAAGACTCCATATGAAATGTGGAAGGGAACGGTCCCTAACTTGTCCTTTATTCGGGTTTGGGGCTGCGAGGCTTATGTCAAGTGGAGACACGAGGATAAGCTCGGCCCGCGATCGGTCAAGACATACTTTATTAGTTATCCAAAAGGAATGTTTGGTCATTACTTCTATTCGCCTACCGAACATCGAGTTTTTGTTGCGGCTAGTGCGACGTTCTTAGAGAAAGAATTTCTCGAGAACAAGTCAAGTAATAGAACCTTCGAGCTATCGGAGATTCAAGAACCAACAACCGAGGAACAGATGGAGGAAGTTGTTCCTTCAACTGATGATACAATTAATATTCCTCAGGAACCCAGGAGGTCGGGTAGAGTCTCTAATCCTCCGGACAGATACAATGGTATGGTCGAGGAAAATGACGTTTTGCTCCTAGAGAGTAATGAACCTATTACCTATAAAGGTGCCATGGCCTATTCCGACTCAAAGCTATGGCTTGAAGCCATGCAATCCGAGATGGACTCCATGTATGAGAATGACGTATGGGATCTTGTTGATGTACCTAATAAGGTAAAACCTCTACAGTGCAAGTGGCTTTACAAAATAAAGCATTCTGTAGACGGGCAACCAGATACCTATAAAGCACGACTAGTGGCAAAAGGTTTCACTCAAGTGCACAGATTGCATTATGATGAAATTTTTGCACCCGTAGTTATGCTGCGTTCCATTCGGATAATCTTAGCGATTGCTGCTTTTCATGACTATGAAATTTGGCAAATGGATGTGAAAACCGCCTTCTTAAACGGTTATTTGGAGGAGGAGTTGTACATGGTGCAACCCGAAGGTTTCATAGATCCTGAAAATCCTAAGAAAGTGTGCAAGCTTAAGCGTTCCATTTATGGACTTAAGCAAGCTTCTCGGAGTTGGAATCATCGTTTCGACCAGGTGATAAAAGAGTATGGTTTCACTCGATCGGTCGAGGAACCATGCTTATATATCAAGTCGAGTGGGAGCAAGATTGTTTTCTTGATATTGTATGTCGATGACATACTCTTGATAGGGAATGACATTCCTCTCTTATCTTTGGTTAAAGGATGGTTGAAGAACCATTTTCAGATGAAAGATCTGGGTGAGGCACAACGCATATTGGGAATCCGTATCTACCGAGATAGATCACGACGGATGTTATCACTGAGTCAGGAGTCTTATTTGGATAAGATTCTTGAAAGGTTGATGTGACCATAATTGGCGCATATTTAGCCCCCGAATTACCATTGTTTCTATGCTTTTTAGTGCCTATTTGGGTCATTTCTTATCTTTAGTTCTTTGTTTTGCATATTCTTTGAGATTTTGATCCCTTGGTAGGAAAGGAGTAAGAATCTTGCATTTTCATGGCAAAACAAGGCTAAATTGATCATATTCAATGACCAAGCATCAAGGAGAGACAAGACTAGAAGGCCTTTGTACATAGCATAGTAGAAGAGCATTGTTGAGAAAAGGATCCTTGAGTCCCCAAGGAAATCCCCAAGGAATTCATGAAGAAAAGGGAAGAAAAAGAAGAAGGAAAGTTCTTTGAACTACAATCCGAACGGATTGTAGAGAATCCGTCCGTCCTCGCCAATCCGAGCGCCCCGCAAAGGAATCCGCTCGGATTCCCCCTCGCCGATCCGAGCGTCTTGCCCAAGGATCCGCTCGGATTCCTCACCCAGATCGGCCGTCCCGACTCCCATCCGCACGGATCGCAAAGACAAAGACGTTTTCATTCCTCAAGCATCGATAAGAGAAGCCCTTCTCTCGGATAATCCCGGAGGCTCCTTGCTCAACTTAAAAAGTGTAATTACTAGTTTAGCCCTTAGTTAACCCTAATGCATCCTCCCTAATTTTCACTATAAATACCCCATTAGTCTAATTAGAGGGGCATGTTCTTCTTATCAATAATTAGTGTAGTTAATATCAATCAAATCTCTCTTCAATATTGTAATCAAATATTAATCAAGTTTTAATCCAAGTTTTAGTTCTTTAATCTCTCTCTTGTTCTTACTTTATTTTGGGTAATTGAAGATTATTTGGGTTATTATTGGGAGATTGACAACCTCTCAATCTAGGATTCAAGTACTTCTATTATTCTTGCTTTATTATTGGAATCATTAGTAGGTATAATCTCTTAATCCCTTTTTAATTATTGCTAATTACTTTCATTTATTCATCATGTTTCATTATGTTAGTATGATTGACAACCTTTCTAGCATGATCAATATGATAATGAGTGAGTAGTCTCTTAGCTAGGGTTTAATGGGTGATTAGGGGAAACCAACATGGGGAATGATTCATGCTTAAATTAATATGCTTTCATATCTTATTTGCTTGCTTGTTTTGATCTTAATACATGCACATGTTATATTTGATGAAATGCTAAGCCTATGAATCCTTGCATTTACTATCATCTTCTATCCTTTCAACTTGACTTGTAAGACATAACCCAACTCGAGTCTTGTTAGACCATGCATGTGTTAAGTAGGGAAGATTAAGTCGACTTGTAGGTGTTGTACAATCCAAGAGATTCGGCTCAGGGACCCAAACTTTCCTAGGATTGTAAGATATAACCCAACTCAATCCATCACAACAATAATTGCTTGCTTATAATTTGAGAACATGTTTGTATGATCATATCCCATGATTCCCCTATGAACCCATGACACCTTAGTGCTTTTAATCAATTGTTTACACCCTTATTTTATTTATCTTGTTAGTTTATTTTCATTGCTATCTTAGTTTAGTAACCTTCTACATCAACCCAATTTGTGACACCCCTAGACACCGCTAGTTACAATAGAATCTTCATTTCAATACCCGTCCCTTGGGATCCGACCTTTACTTGCCTCTTTACTAATTGTAGAGTTGTTTGTGAAGTATAAATTGTGTTTTGTATCGACCATTGACCAACGACCACATATGCTTAATTGTGAACACGAAATGGCTCCGATCAAAAATGGCGCCGTTCTTGGGGACGGTGTTTAATTGATTTAAGATTTCTTTTATTGTTTTTAGTTGTGTCTTTCTTCACCTTGGGGAAGTAAAACTCCTCAAGGTTTGTTCTAATTGTTTTCTAGTTGTTTGATATTTTGCATGTCTAGAAGGTTACAAAGAGATTTGTTACCTTTTGACCGTGAAATCGAAAGAACCTTGACGAATAATAGGAGACTTGTTAGGAGGAATTTGGGAGGTGTTGGTGAAGTTGTTCAACCCACTAGTGAGTTTGTCAATCCTTTCGCAATAGAAGGAGAAGAAAACCCATTAAACAATACCACACAAAATCCACCTACAATGCCTAAATTCTCGTCACACTCTATACCCACCGAGGAGGATCTACCAAATGGTACTCCTACCCCACAACATCTTACCGGAAACTTTATTGCCAAGTCCGCCTTCATCCAACTAGTTGAGAGGAGCCAATTCGGGGGAATGCCTAGTGAGGACCCTCATTCTCATATGGAAACATTTTGTGATTATTGTGAAGCTATCTCTCAAACAGGCGTGACTCAAGACCAAATAAGATGGGTCTTATTTCCTTTTTCGTTAATCGGCACCGCAAAGCAATGGTTGAAAGGCCTTGATAAGGCCACCCTTGGAATAGATTCTTGGAAGAAGCTAGCTCTAGCTTTCTACAAAAATTCTACCCACCAGGAAAAGACCAATATGCTAAGAGCTCAAATTACGGGTTTTAAGCAAAGGGATGAAGAGTCTTTGTATGAAGCTTGGGAGCGGTTCAAAGGTATTTGTCGCTCATGTCCTCACCATGGACTTAGCGAATGGTTTTTAGTGCAACAATTTTGGAATGGTTTATATGAAGATTCAAGGAACATTCTCAATATGGGATCAAATGGAATGTTCACCGAAGTTGATGACAATCAAACATGGAACAAGATTGAGGAAATGGCGGTCCATAATTCGCAATATAGTAGGCCTCGCAAGGCTACTAGAGGAGGAAAGTATGAAGTGGACACCGTTACTCAATTGGGTGCTCAACTTAGTGCTCACATTGACACAATCAACTTGAAATTTGAACAAGCTATGGCTAGACTTGAGGAAAACTCAAAATCATCAAAGCATCATGTCAATGCCATGACGGCATCCTCATCAATCCCAAGCGGGATATGTGAGAATTGTGGAACCTTGGGTCATGACTCAAGTGAGTGTAGGGGAACAACCGAACAAGTTAATGCTTTCCAAGCTTACAAAAGTGGTACCCCTTATTCAAATTTTTACAATGAAAACACCAAGTTCCATCCAAATCTCTCATACAAAAGCCAAAATGTTCAAAACCCTCAAACAACATACACTCCACCACCCATGAGAAATCAAAATCAAAGACCCTTTTACAATCAAAACCAAGGTTACCAAAATCAAAATCCATATAATCACCACAATGACCAAAGTTTTGATGTCCAAAAAGCGGTCCTCCAAATGCAAAAGAATCAACAAGAATTTTTCACCCAAATGCAAAAAGATAGCCAAGCAAAAGACACCACCATCAACAACATTCTAGCTCACACCAAGATGTTGGAAACACAATTGACCCAACTAGCATCTTCGAGCTCACAAAGACAAAAGGGGCAATTACCACCACAAAGTAATCCCCCTAGACATGAAACAGTTAGTGCCATTCACTTGAGAAGTGGTACAAGGTATGAAGCATCGAAGGAGCAAGTTGAGGATGAAGTTGTGAGAGCTAGTGAGAATGAAGTTGTGGTGCAAGGTCCCAAAGAAGGGGAATCATCAAAAGAAGAAAGCTCAAAGAAAAATGAAGACAAAGCCAAAGAAAAGGAGCCCATTGTGATTAGACTTCCTTTTCCAAGTCGTCAAGCCAAGCCTAAATTTGATGATCAACTTGGGAAGTTCATGGAGATTGTGAAGAACTTAGAAGTCTCAATTCCTTTCACGGAATTAATCAATCACGTTCCGGCCTATGCAAAGTACATGAAAGATATCCTCACAAAGAAGAAGTCGATCCAGAAACTTGAGACTATCGCCTTCACTAAGGTGAGTAGTGCAATACTTCAAGGAAGTTCACCTCCAAAGTTAAAGGATCCGGGAAGCTTCTCAATACCGTGTACCATTGGCGACACAACGATCAACAAAGCCTTATGTGATCTAGGGGCTAGTGTGAGTGTCATGCCGTACTCGGTAAGTAAAAGGTTGGGAATGGGAGAGCTTAAATGTACCAATATCACTCTTCAAATGGCCGATAGATCGACGAAGACACCGCTAGGGATATGGGAAGATGTCCCCGTGCGAATTGGGAAGTTTTTCATCCCGGTGGACTTTGTCATTGTTGATATGGAGGAAGATTCCAACATTCCAATCATCTTAGGAAGACCTTTCCTACACACAGCGGGTGCGGTGATTGATGTGAAACATGGAGAGCTCACTCTAGAAGTGGGAGATGAAAGTATAACTTTTAATCTTGACAAGACCATGAGAGCTCCTCGTTTGCATGAGCCATGTTTCATGATTGATCATTATATAGGAAAGATGAGAAGAAGAAATCGAATTCCAATGGAGGAAGAAAGTTGAAGATGCTCCATTCAAAGAGCAAGTGAATTTTGACAAGGAAAGCTTGCAAGGCTCATCAAAATCAACCAAGGAAGAAGATGATGGCCTCATTGGCCAAGAAAAGAAATTGGGAGAGTTGTCTCCATCCAAGCAAGAGATTTTCAATGATCAACTCAATGAAGTTTGTGGTCTTTGGGACGACGAATTTGAAGGGATCTTTAATCCCTACATTGGGCATGCCATCGATCATGATCAACAACAAGGGCCACGGTCTATTGAGGACCTCTACCATAACAATGAACAAGCTTTTGATTACTTCTTCAAGGTGTTGAGCAACATCAACAACACCTTGAACATGCCTCCTTGACATCTCATCAAGAATGAGAGTTTGGTGGAGTCCTCCCTAAACCACCACTTGTAAATATTTCTAACTCCCTAACTTACTTTTCAATTTTTGTATTGCATTTTTGTCATTTTTGGATTTATTTTTACTTTGATCAAAATAATTGTCATGTAAGAGAGAAGTGAGGGAGGGACTAATGATTTTAATTGATGTGTAGTGCTTTACCTTAGTGTGGGGATGGCAATTGCCTAGGCTATTCATGCCTTAGTAGTGCCCCCACAATGAAGAACACAAGATTTGAAAGAAAGAAAGAATGATAAGGGAATGCGTTGGTGCACGGATGGGGCGAATCCGTGTACACAAGGACCAATCCGAGCGGATTCCCGAGAATCCGCCCGTCTGCAGAGGATCCGAGCGTCCTGCTGAGAAGACGCCCGTCTTGGGCTGAGCTGAAATTGCAAAAATTCTTGACTGTTGAAGAATCCGAGCGGATTCCTGGAAAGACGCCCGTCTTGCAGCTGAAGAAAAACAAAGAAAAATCTCTGGACAAGAATCCGTCCGTCCTGCACGAAATCCGCCCGTCTCAACTCAGAAGAATCCGAGCGGATTCCCCAGAATCCGCCCGTCTCTAGGCGGGATTTTTGAAAATTTGAAGCTGAAGAATCCGAGCGGATTGCGCCTAATCCGCACGGATTGCCCCTGCGTCCTAATATTGTCGAGTTCTTTAAATACCCATCCCACCTTCATTCATTCATTCACTCATAAACACTACCCACAACATCAAAACCCTCATCCTCTCCATCTCAAAAACAAAAACCCTCAACAAAACTCACCAAAATCAAATCAAACCATCTTTCAAATAACAAATCAATCACTCCATCTTCATTAACAATCAAAACCAAGAACAAAATCTTCACCTTTGAATCGATTTTTGTTCTCATAAAGGCAAAGCCTTTCACCTTCAAAATCGATTTGGGCATTCTACAAATTGAAGATTTTTGATCTTTTTCTTGGTTAGCTCATCAAATGGCAAGAACAAAGGGAGCAACAAAAGCAAAAGCAAAGGCAACAAAGGCACCAAAGGCTACAACTCTCTCTCAAAGGCAAAAAGCTCTACAAATGAAGAAGGCTTTGGCAATGGTGGTATCAACACCAAGCTTGGAAGTGCAACAACCTCAACAAATTTCTATGGAAGCATCACCCTCTACTCTGGTAATTAATCAACTCTTGCATTATCCGGAGGTAACATTCATTTTCGATTCCCATAGAAATACATTTGTCAAGTTTGCTATGAAACAAATTCAATCCACCAAATTCATATGCCAAGATGCTTTAGAGAAGTTGGGTGTTCTTGAACAAACAAGAGTCTTTTTCAATGCCATGGGTTTAAAGAAATTGTTTGAAATGAAGGAAGTAACATACCCCTCCGTTGTCTTGGAATTCTTAAGTTCTTTAAAAGTGACAAAAGTTGAGAATAGGAAAATATTGAGTTTCGTCTAGCTAACACTAGTAGACGCATTACCTTTAGGAATTGGGTGCAATTTTGGGTCTTAGCGATGAACATAAATTTTATAAGCAATATGGGAAGTATGATCCCGAGCCTCTTTGGGAGGCAATCTCCGGGAAGAAATTTGAAGATTTTAAAGCTTGTCGTGCTCTTTTGGTCCATCATCCGGGCATAAGAATATGGCACAAAGTTGTGGGAAATACCATAATTGCTAGGAAAGACACCAATCATTTCACGGGACTCGATTTTATTCTCCTTGAATCAACTTTGAATATTGGAAGAATTCACACCAAGCCTTACAATTCTTTGAGGCTATTGGTTGATAGATGGCTCCATGTAGATAGTGGGAAGAAGGGTCAAACCGTAATTGTTAATGGCGGCCTTGTCACGGTCCTAGCCAAGCACTTTGATCCTAATTTCAATAAGGATAGCAAGTACACGGCTAAGGATGGTGGCCATCTTATTGATATGTCCATCTTGATTAACAAGTTTAAGTGGGTTGCTCACAATCCCCTTGATACCAAGTATGGGTGGCTTACAAGTGAGGCTCGATCATTCACTCTACCCGCAAAGATTTGCCGTCTTAGTGTCCACCGGACCAACTATTTACTTCCCCTATCCAAGGAAGCCGAGTACATCATTCAACAACAAAAGGGTGATCATGAAACCCCCTCCTCTTCCATTGTTATACCACCTTACCCCTATGATTATGAAGAGTTCAAACCGCAAGGAGTTGAAATTGGGAAAGACTATGTAACTCTTCTTATGCAAGCCATGCACAAGAAAGCTTATGAAGATCGGAAGAATGCATATTTGGCTCAATATCCTCCCCTCCTACATCTAGCTAGGCAAGGACTCCTCGATCCATCTTGTCCTTTGCCTAGTTGGGCGGATAGAGAAGCCTTATTTCAAGGGTGCATCAAGGGACATGGTGGAAGACAATGAGGTTGTTGGAAATGATGAGGAGATTGATGACAACATTGAGGAAGAAGCAAGTGGAGATGAAGAAAGAGATGGTGAAGATAATGATGAGGAAGATGATGGTGAAGAAAGCAAAGAAGAAAGTGCCAAGGAAAGTGGCAATGTGACCACTTCTCATGAGGGAAGTGGTGATGATAATAGCATGATGGAAGACTAGCCTTGGAGACTCCTACACTCCCACGGTTTGTCTATATCTCTTTGTATTTTATTTCATTTTGATCATTGTTGGTTTAGTCCTAGCAACATCAAAGGACTCACACCTCGGTTCCTTTGAGGTGTTCTTTATTGTTCCCATTTTTGAAAATCCAAAATGACAATCTAGTTTCATGCATAGCATAGTGTGTGCATGAACTCCCCATGCTTTGACATTAGCAATAATGTCTTACTTGGTTTGGGGAAGTTAATGCATACGCAACGGGAGGTAATTTAAATTATCCTCTCCGTCATAACAAAAACCATGCATCATGTAGTATAGCTTAGTGTAGAATTGCATTTAGTATAGAAATCATGCATCATCTTTGCATAATTTCCATCATTTTGGCCATTGAGGACAATGCCCATATTAGTGTGGGGATGGGAATTCTAACACTTAACTTTTATTCAAAAACCATAAAAATTGAAAAATTTCAAAAATCATAAAAATTTGAAAAATTGAAAAACCAAAAACAAGTTCATTTCCTTTGTATATATTGTCTTGTATATATTGTGTTTGTTCATCCTTGTTCACTTTGATTGACTACGCCACATCCGAGACATGAGGATATTGAAGACCGCATGGTATGATCTTTCCAATCTCCTTTTTCCTCTTTATGTTAATGACTATGTGGCTTTATTTTGATTGATGCGGTAAAAACAATGTGAACTTAGGATTGCATCTAGTTTATTTGGCATATTAGTTGGTAGAATCATTTGCATTAGGATGTTTATATGTTAGTTGCATCATGGCATTTAGTTGCATGATAGAAAAATTTTGCGAAACCGTCTATTTGGGAAGCTTGACAAATGTATATAGGCCCTAGTAGATGCTTTTTTATTCTTAAGACTTTGCTTGTTAGAATACTTGTAAAACACCCTAGGATGTGTCATGCTAGTATCCTTTGACCCATGGTTTAAGGCCTAGTCAAGAGTACCTTGTGGTGTGATAACTCCTTGGCTACCGTTTATTCCAAGGTGACCCTTGAAACCATGCATACTTCTACCAATTCATCCATGTTCTACCATATTTTTGTCATCAAAGGGAATGGGCACAAAAAAAGAAATCAATTTGAGTTCAAAGAAATGAAAAGTGAAAGAAAGTTTGCAAAAATGCATCAAATGAAAAGAGGAGCAAAAATAGAACTCCTAAAACTTCAAATACAAGGCACCCTCGTTACTAATTGGGGTGACTTTGAAAATGTTCAAAAGAAATGCAAAAAGTTGTCAAGTATTGAAATGCCAAAAATCAAAAGAAATGGCAAAGAAAGTGTTCTCAAAAGTCAAATACCAACGAAATTGGGGGGAAAACAAAAATGAAAGCAAACTCCCAAAATAAAACTCAAATATCTATTGATCCCTTTATCCACCGTATCCATTTTTGTGCATGGTAGAGAGGGAACGACCCTTCTTCTTGTCTAGGCAAGAGGGGGAATTCCGCGATCCTCCAGTGTTTCTAACACCATAGGGAGTCTACTCTTGACAAAAACATTTAACGATTGAGGACAAAGGTACCCTAGCTTGACACATTTTGGAGGTGATTTATTGGTATCCTTCTAGGCTTAGTAGTTTGAACAAATTGCATCTATGAAGGATTGTGTACCCTTGAATTGCTTCCCTTGTAGATAATTTCCGCCACTTAGATGAGGAAAGTGGCTATTCTTTTTGTAGATGCATCCATTATGTGTTTTTGTGTGCTTAATGATTGGATGTGTCGCCATTTTGGCAAGACCCACCTTGCCTTGCAAGAAGGCATCCTACCTCATGGTTGTCTTGTTGTGAGTTGAAGGGGCGGAGTGAGACCCGCTAATTGTCTCATATCGGCTATTATTATTAGGTTAGGTTAGTTTTGGTCCTAGTCTTTGTCACCTCTTTGCTCGGGACGAGCAAAGGTTCGGTTTGGGGATATTTGATGTGACCATAATTGGCGCATATTTAGCCCCCGAATTACCATTGTTTCCATGCTTTTTAGTGCCTATTTGGGTCATTTCTTATCTTTAGTTCTTTGTTTTGCATATTCTTTGAGATTTTGATCCCTTGGTAGGAAAGGAGTAAGAATCTTGCATTTTCATGGCAAAACAAGGCTAAATTGATCATATTCAATGACCAAGCATCAAGGAGAGACAAGACTAGAAGGCCTTTGTACATAGCATAGTAGAAGAGCATTGTTGAGAAAAGGATCCTTGAGTCCCCAAGGAAATCCCCAAGGAATTCATGAAGAAAAGGAAGAAAAAGAAGAAGGAAAGTTCTTTGAACTACAATCCGAACGGATTGTAGAGAATCCGTCGTCCTCGCCAATCCGAGCGCCCCGCAAAGGAATCCGCTCGGATTCCCCTCGCCCGATCCGAGCGTCTTGCCCAAGAATCCGCTCGGATTCTCAGCCCAGATCCGGCCGTCCCGACTCCCATCCGCACGGATCGCAAAGACAAAGACGTTTTCATTCCTCAAGCATCGATAAGAGAAGCCCTTCTCTCGGATAATCCTGGAGGCTCCTTGCTCAACTTAAAAAGTGTAATTACTAGTTTAGCCCTTAGTTAACCCTAATGCATCCTCCTTAATTTTCACTATAAATACCCCATTAGTCTAATTAGAGGGGCATGTTCTTCTTATCAATAATTAGTGTAGTTAATATCAATCAAATCTCTCTTCAATATTGTAATCAAATATTAATCAAGTTTTAATCCAAGTTTTAGTTCTTTAATCTCTCTCTTGTTCTTACTTTATTTTGGGTAATTGAAGATTATTTGGGTTATTATTGGGAGATTGACAACCTCTCAATCTAGGATTCAAGTACTTCTATTATTCTTGCTTTATTATTGGAATCATTAGTAGGTATAATCTCTTAATCCCTTTTTAATTATTGCTAATTACTTTCATTTATTCATCAGGTTTCATTATGTTAGTATGATTGACAACCTTTCTAGCATGATCAATATGATAATGAGTGAGTAGTCTCTTAGCTAGGGTTTAATGGGTGATTAGGGGAAACCAACATGGGGAATGATTCATGCTTAAATTAATATGCTTTCATATCTTATTTGCTTGCTTGTTTTGATCTTAATACATGCACATGTTATATTTGATGAAATGCTAAGCCTATGAATCCTTGCATTTACTATCATCTTCTATCCTTTCAACTTGACTTGTAAGACATAACCCAACTCGAGTCTTGTTAGGCCATGCATGTGTTAAGTAGGGAAGATTAAGTCGACTTGTAGGTGTTGTACAATCCAAGAGATTCGGCTCCGGGACCCAAACTTTCCTAGGATTGTAAGATATAACCCAACTCAATCCATCACAACAATAATTGCTTGCTTATAATTTGAGAACATGTTTGTATGATCATATCCCATGATTCCCCTATGAACCCATGACACCCTAGTGCTTTTAATCAATTGTTTACACCCTTATTTTATTTATCTTGTTAGTTTATTTTCATTGCTATCTTAGTTTAGTAACCTTCTACATCAACCCAATTTGTGACACCCCTAGACACCGCTAGTTACAATAGAATCTTCATTTCAATACCCGTCCCTTAGGATCCGACCTTTACTTGCCTCTTTACTAATTGTAGAGTTGTTTGTGAAGTATAAATTGTGTTTTGTATCGACCATTGACCAACGACCACATATGCTTAATTGTGAACACGAAATGGCTCCGATCAAAGGTTCAGCATGACCAACTCCAAGAAGGGGAACCTTCCAATGACTTCTGAGATGCATTTGAGCAAGTCTCAGTCACCCACGACGCCTGAAGGGATTGAGCGCATGAGTCGTGTTCCTTATGCATTAGCCATAGGATCAATAATGTATGCCATGATATGCACACGTCCAGACGTGACATATGCATTGAGTATGACGAGTCGGTACCAAAAGAATCCAGATAAAACACACTGGATAGCTGTTAAAAACATCCTTAAGTACCTACGGAGGACTAAGGATAGGGCATTGACTTATGGAGGAGATACTAAGTTATGCGCAATCGGTTACGCAGATGCTAGCTTCCAAACGGATCAAGATGATTCAAAATCTCAGTCCGGGTTCATCTTTACTCTTAATGATGCTGCGGTCAGCTGGAAGAGTTCCAAACAGAATGTTTTAGCAGATTTTACCACTGAATCCGAGTACTATGCCGCTTCGGAAGCAGCAAAGGAAGCTATATGGATGCGTCAATTCTTACAAGGACTTACGATAGTTCCTAGTTCGAACGACCCGATCACCATCTATTGTGACAATAGAGGTGTCATCTTCCAGGCTAAGGAGACTAAGTCTATCAACAAGTCTAGACATGTACATCGGAAGGCTCACCTGATCCGTGATTACGTGGAGCAAGAGGAGATAGTGATTGACAAGATAGCTTCGGATGACAACATCACGGATCCTCTCACTAAACCGTTGAATTATGATAAGCATGAAGGGCACGTTATTTCCATGGGAATTAAATGTGTTCCTGAGTTGTAGTAGTTGATTATGGATTCGATACATTATCCTTTTCATATACTATTTATAACTTCATCGTTTTATTATAATATTTTGTTTTTCATGTGGATTGTACGACAACATTGAATGCCACAAAGTGAACTGAATTACATTATATTTGTTTTGGTCCGTAATCGCCTACATGAGCTGATAACTCTGGCTATTATATTGTGCAGTCGATTGATGGTGGGTTCAACGAGCCATAAGTCAAACGGTTGGCTGATCGATCACAGATACGATTTATAACGATACCTCGTAGGACAATTTTTGTGACAACGTAATGGAGTCCTAAATGTTTAAAACATTCGGTGCCAGGTCGTGGATTGGACGTCCATTGTGTTCCTAGAGTCGATTATTTTGACTATCGACTGTCTCTTGAGATTAAGGCAGTTTTTGGGTGACTTTGGTTTCTTTCTCATGGTCTGCCGTAACAGGAGGCTAAGCAGATTGTCACTGGGTCATTTCATACTGTGCTTATATCTGCAGGATTCGAGTTGAAGAAAATATCCAATCTTTATCAGGTTTAGTTATTTCTCAGGGCCACTCGAGGAGTTGTAACTGAAATGCATGGCCATGCTCGAATGATGATTCGTTTATCAGTTAAGTTACTCTCTAGTCGGGAAAACCACTCTTGATATTGATCACTTGTAAAATACGACCTTTGTGAATACGGATTTTGCAAATTGTTTTACATTGAGTGGGAGACATTTTAGGATATGAGAATCGGTTATCGCACATACACTTGTGAGGACAAGTGGGAGTTTGTTGGAGCTTGTGTCCTCCACAATTAGTGTGATAACATTTATAAATCTCTTATAGGTTCACAAGGGTATACTTCGTATTTTATCAGTTGATTAACGATTACTTAATAACGGTTGGCTTGCTAGAAAGTTTAACGTTATTATCATACTGATGGCGGTGATCAACTGGTCTCTAAAAGTCACACCTAAAGGATGTGTTTGAGAGATGTGATTATATGAAAATATAATCACATTGATGCCTGACTAAAAAGTTAGTCCAAGTATTTGACTAAACAGTTAGTCAATGTGATGATGAGACGATTATTTAATACAATTAAAAAATACTAGCTGAAACGAATTAACAGTCAATTCGTAAATTGAATATAATATGTTATATTTAATTAATGTATATAATGTTAGCCTAAACGAATTAAGATGTTAATTCGTAATTAAACATAATCGGTTATATTTAATTCGTAAATTATAAATATGCGATATTTATAGTTAATGAATATATTATACGATATTGTCAGTGTAAATGTTGACAGACCGGTATTAATAAATCGACTGCAAGCTGTTGTGTGTGGACTTATTAACACATGTCGACATAATTGACAATTTATAAAAGATACATATTTTATACATTTATAATAAAACCAAAAATAAGAAGATTTCTCTCCTTATTTTGGTTGTTGGTGAAACCGAAAATAAGGAGATAATTCTCCTTATTATTTTCGGTTGTTACACAAAAAAAAGGGAAGAAAATATCTCCCCTTATTTTGCTCTTTTACACGGTTTTAAAGAGGAGTGGGAGATCATTTTTTCTAACCTAATTTTTGACCTAATTCTCTCATCAAACAAAACAAAAAAACCCTAAATTAATTAGTGAATTTGGGGATCTATTCTAGCAAGAACAAGAGGCATTTCTCATCACATTTTGGGTGCAACGATTAGGAGAATATCAATTCGATATTGTTCTTAGGCCTAATTTGCTAGGACCAAAGGTTGATTCTTAATCTCTACTATTTTGTTTTATGCAATTTCATTTATGACTAGTTTTCATAATCATAATTTCGTTATAATCCAAATAATCTTAAAGGAAGTATACCGATATTTCTTACATTAATGACAACCCCTAAGTTAGTATTCCATTTTAATATTTGAGGATTAAAACCACTAAATCAAACTTGCTTAAGGAAAAAATACTTGGTATATGTGAAATAAAAGTAGAAAGAATGAAATATTAATTGTTTATACCTCGACATTTCACGTTTAGATCCTTGGTAAGTACACTTTGAAAATAAACAAAAATAATTTAGAATCCAATTGAATAGAGTGTAAAAGACTAAACAAAAGTATGCAAATAAAAACTTATAGGTGAATGGAAGTCCCGCCTCCTTTTTGTGGTCTTATTTATAATCTTGGGTTATATGGGTTTTAATTGATATATCTCTTGAGTTCTCGGTTATAATTGATCTCAATAAACCTTCCTAGTGCTAATGATAAATTAGAGCTATTGAAATTAGACTTTAATGAATTATAAGGAGTTATAAGATGTAAAAATCATTTTAATGAGTCAATTTAACCAATTTTTATTTTTTGTCTTTTTAGTTGTCAAGATCATTAATGATGGAGTAATGAAAAATCTAGTGCATATTTATCTTAGGGAGTTTATGAAGGTTCTTACATCACTTAGTCATTTATTTAACCAATTTTTATTCTTTGTCTTTATAGTTACCAAGATCATTACTCATGTAGTTATGAAAAATTTAGTGCATATTTATCTTTCTTTGTCTTTTTAGTCTCCAAGATCATTATTCACGGAGTTATGAAAAATTTAGTGCATATTTATTTTAAAAAATTTATAAAGGTTCTTAAATGATCACTTAGTTAGAGTAAGATGATGTCACTTGACACTTAAGGAATTGCTCAAAATAGCATTTTTATGTTATTGTATAGATAATGATGATGATAATAATTTATGAATGAATGGATTATAAAAATGTCATGTGAAATAAAATTAAATGGTTTAGGTAGCCTTTTGATTGTATATATAATAATTATATCGTACGAATTAATATATTATAAAAATGTCATTTGAAATAAAATTAAATGGTTTCGGTGGCCTTTGTTTAACTTTACCCTTTTAATTATAATTATTAATAATATAATATTTTATGGATTAATGGATTAAAAAAATGTCACGTGGATTAAAATTAAATGTTAGAAATGCCATGTAAAATAAAATTAAATGGTTTATGTAGTTTTTTACGTAAATTGTATAGATAGATAGATCATAGATAGATAATCATAGGGGAGCGAAGTTGGTATTTTCGTGCCGGAGGAATTAGAAGTGAAATTGGATGAGGTTGGGTGAAATGTGAATAATAAACTACTTTGTTTTTGTCATTTTTATGCTTTTCCATTTCTTTGCTACTCCTTTTTATGCTCTTCTTTTTAGCTTGGTAATTAATAAATAAATTAAATAATTAAAATGTATAGAAAGTAAATTAATTGCTAATCCTATGTGGAATTAAATTAATTGCTAGTGACATGTGGAATATAATTAATTGCTTTTACCTAGCCTTTTAATTATATTATATAGATATAGATATAGTTATAGATATTTGGTAATCATTAATATTTTTGTAATTAGTAACACATGATTGTGTCATTTAATTAGACATTCAACATACATTTTAATGTTATTATTAGTTTAATTTCCCGTGAAAATCACAGAACTTCTCTAAATTCTCATTAATAAATGTAATTTGCTGCTTTTTGTACTGACTTGATATTCACATCGTTTTTTTAGTGTTTTTTTTGCTAGTGAATCTTATTTATATTATTCTCATTTGACTTTTGCAGCCTAATGATATAGTTTTTAAGATCTAAATAATATTTCTATTAGTTTATAACTTTATTAAAATGATGATATTATAAAAATACTAAGTTGTATTCACCATAGCTATATACATATTAAAATGATTACTAATAATGTTTAAAAATTAAAATATTATTCATTCGTTTTCTCTTAACTGTTGCAACGTTAATAAAATAAAAACAATTTAAATAAGGTGAGCATAATAGTTAAAAACAACATTGACATTCATGCAATCCAAAAAATCTTCACATACTGAATTATTTCTTCATCACACAAGCAAAGCAAAATAGAGTAGTATTCTCAATTGAAGATGGCTCAAGAAAAGAGCTTGTAGATATGTCATTATTTTTTGAGGAAATCTTCACAAGTACAATTTCGAGAAGCTAATTATGACCCTCTCAAGTCTCAACATATTATTGTGAATTTCGTACCTATTTATATATAGTCATTTTATTTTTTATAATTACTTATACTTTTTTACAACTTAGAGTACCATTTTTTCTTAAACTTATAAAATGATTTCACACTAAAATAGAAGTTTGTTTTTAATTCTTATCAAGTATTCAAGTGCGATCAACATTCAAAGGTGATATATGCATCTCTCTTCCATACTAACAAATCTAACAACATAACCGCGACCACACTAATTTTAATAAAGGAAACAAAATGTTACTGCACTAAACTGTCGAAATACTAAGTATGAAATATTGCTGGCTAAATATTGGAGTTGGGTACAAAAAATAGTGTCCCATTATTCGCTTTCGAATACGAAGCCACCAATGAGTTAATTACCTAAATAATAAAATGTTGAATTATGCTCCAAAAAAACCTTGAAAAGTCCTTTCCCCACCATGGTTATATGATGCGTGTATTTTATATAAGGTTTTTACCTCATTTTTACACGCATTTCTGTACTATTTTACGTGGCATCTAGCTCCAAATACCCCTGAATAGTCTACTTTGGTTCGTCTTGTGTAAATTGAAGGTACAGACCGGAAAGAAGATAAATCGAGCCCAAACTCGTCCCATTTGCATACATTTATGCAGAACAAGGAATCGGAGCTTGGAATCTAGCACTTTGAAGATGCGTGAGCTGATTTCGGAAGGTGTCGAAGTGCCTTATGTGCTAATATAGCTCGATCGACCACTTTTCTAGTCGATCGAATGCTTTATACCATGAAGATCACTCGATCGAGTAGTTTTTCTACTCGGTCGAGAAGGCCATTATACGGAGTTACTTGATCGAACGGTTTTCCCATTCGATCGAGGGGATTTGCTGCATAGTTACTCGATCGAGTGGTTTCATTCCATTCGATCGAGATGTTTTACCCTTCAGCCATGTTTTTGCCTTATTTCTTATGGGCTTTTGTAATTAGGCTTATGAATTAGGTCTAGGAGTAAGTTTCTCGTGTGCTATTTTACACGGAAGACTGCAAGACTCTCATGATCTCTTCTTCCTCACTTTCTTCTCTGGACTTTTGACTCTCTACTCTAGACTACTCGGATTCGGAATTTTTAATCGGTACATTTTACTCCTTTTATTTCTTAATCATAATTGCTATTTTAATTCTTCCCTTTTCATGTTGATTTTCATTATTGCTTTATTCGATCTTACTATTCTTATTGTTATCATGTTTAATTTATGTTATCTATGCATTATTATTGTTGATTCGATGATGCTACGTAGCTAATTCCCTTTTGCTAAGACTAGGGAATCCATGATTACGAAGGAGTAGTAATTGATTTATTAGGTTAATGCTTGTGTAGTTTCTGTTGTTAATCGCTGCAATTAATTGCTTCTGTCTAATTGAGTCGATGCATTTAGTCATCTAATCATAGTAAACCTTGACCTGGACCGGAAGGTTGGAAAGGGTGAGACTCGTAGCGAACATTAGGGCACCGTAGTAAGGGCGGAAGCCAAGCTATTTGTGCTTTAGGGCGAATTGAGACCGGAAGGAGATATTCACTGCCCCATAGACCATACTTGCATTGACCTGAGACCTAGATTGCTTGACTGAATGATCATGGTGAACCGACTGTCTTAGCTGCTTTCTCCTTATTTGCTTGATCTTTATTCTCTAGCCTTTTTCTCTTCCTTAATCTCTTTAGTTTAGAACAACAAATTCAAACCCCCAATTTGGTTACCGTGACGAACTTAGTAAAGCTGACATTTTCCCATCTCTCTGTGGAGATCGACCTGACTTCCCTAGCTATATTAGTTAGAGCCAGTTGGTTATTTTTGATAGGTATACGACTGCCCTGTCAAATTTTGGCGCCGTTGCCGGGAGGTGGCGTAATTTTGTTGCTTTATTTAAGTTTGTCTTTCGTCTCAAGGAATGAATCTCATTTTTTGGCAAAGTTTTTGATTAGTTTGCAGGATATCTGTTCTAGAAAGAGAACATTGTCATACCTGCTCCAGTCTGTAAATTCTATCTGCCAGGACGCCGAATATAGCCAGCCATTCAGAGCCAACGGTGGATTCCCTTCCAAAAGGTTTCTTACTACCCACTACTAAATCGGAAACCTTTGGAATCCACCCATCTTACATACAGCTGGTCGAGAGAAACCTCTTCAGGGGGGTACCTGGAGAAGATCCCGTGCGAGCATTTAGAGCTATTCTGATCGCTCCACCATTCCTCTTCTTCTTTGGGCAACATAAGACAGAGTGAAGGGAGTTCTCTTTCTCTTCTCTTTAGCTGATGATGCCTGGGAATGGTTGAGGGATTTAGACAGGGAAGCAGCCAGTGTAACTGACTGGAATTCCCTTGCCTTGGCCTTTTACAGGCGATATTTTCCACCACAGCACACTAATGCGTAGAGAGCCCAGATTACTGCATTTAAGCAATTACCCAATGAAGACTTGAATGGGGCTTGGACTAGGTTCAATAAGCTCGTCCGTTCTGTGCCTTATCACGGTTTCAAGCGTTGGTTCCTATGTACCCAATTCTACAACGGGATATATCCGGACCAGAGAGCTATCCTCGATAATGTAGCTAAGGGGAGATTCACGAAAAACGTAGAGGATGATCAAGGGTGGCGTCTTATTGAGGAGATAGCCATCCATGTTGCCGAATATGGAAATCCCCGAGGAAGTGGGCAAGTTAACGAGTTGGTGACAGTTGAGGTGGAGAGTCCTAGCAAAAGTCTAGGTAGTGCGGAGATTACGGAAACTATGGGTGAGCATGCACAAGTTTGTGCTATTACTGAGCATGTGGAGGTATGCGGTAGATGCGGCATGGAGGGGCATGACCCCATTGGTTTTATGGCAAGAATAGAGCGCGTCCTTGCTTATCAGAAATATAAGCAAGGAGTTTCTTTTTCTCAATTATATGAAGAAATGACAAATGTTTCTACTCCTTATATGCCAGTGCCGCAGCCAAACCCCCCTTCTGCAAATGAGGAGATTGCCGAACTGAAATCCTTAGTTTTGAACTTAACACAACAGTTTGGGGAGAAATGCAACAAGGATAATACCGCTATCGTGGAGTTAAGATAACAAGTCGCGCAATTAACACTCGCGAAAAACCAAGCTAACCATCCACCGTCATGCGACCCAGTCAATGCCATAAAACTCCAAACTGGCCTTGCTTATGAGGGGCAAAAAATGCCAGAAGACGGGATTGTGACAGCGGAAAATGCCCTGGAAGATGATTTGGACGAGTTTACGGACGATATCCCTGCTGGATATTGTCCAGGTACTCGATCGAGTGAAATTTCAACTCGATCGAGTGAAATTATCGATCAAGATGCTCGATCGAGCATAAATTCTACACGATCGAGAGGTGCTCAATTTGAAGAACTCGATCGACCAATAAATTCCTCTCGATCGAACGTTCTGACAGAAGAAGTCACTTGATCGAACGTTCTGACAGAAGAAGTCACTCGATCGAGTGAAAATTGTACTTGATCGAGTGAACCTGAAATACAAGAACTCGATCGAGCTATTAAAATACCTCGATCGAGTAAAGCTCTAGACAAAACCACTCGATCGAGTGAGGAAAGTGCTCGATCGAGTGCCAGAATCAGCGGAGCCCCTATTTTAGCATCTAATTCCGCTACCGTGTCATGTTCCCCTACTGTGAAGACGTCACGTGCTGATAAAGGTAAAGAGAAAGTCGCGGGTCCACTCATTGCTACCAGAGTACCCTTTCTAGGACGTCGAAGACGCGCAAAGGTTGAACGACGAAGACGGTAAGTTTGTGGACGTTGTGAAGAACCTCCAGGTAACTGTCCCTTTTACCGAACTTATTACCCAGGTACCTACTTACGCTAAATTTATGAAAGATATTGTTACGCGTAAGAGAGAGCTAAGTGAATTTGAGACCGTTTCATTTTTAGAAGAGACTAGTAATTTACTTTTAAATAAGGCTCCACCTAAAATGAAGGACCCGAGTAGTTTCTCTATTACCTGTGTTATAGGCAATGAAGTAATTGATAAGGCTCTTTGTGACTTAGGAGCCAGCGTCAGCGTCATGCCCCTATTTATCTGCAAGAAATTAAATATGGGTCACCTTAAATTGACTAACATTACCTTACAGATGGCTGATAGATCTGTTAGGCGACCCTTGGGTGTTTTAGAGGATGTGCCTGTGAAAATAGGCAAGTTCTTTATACCAGTGGATATTATTGTTTTAGACATAACTGAGGACACCCGGACCCCAATTATACTAGGAAGACCGTTCTTATGTACAGCTGGGACCATTATTGACGTCAAACAAGGGCGTTTGACTCTTGCAGTAGGGGATGATGCGATTACTTTCAGTCTGCCCCGCACTTTGGCTCGGCCAATGATAGAGGAAATATGTTATTCTGTTGATATTATTGACGAGTCTATTTATGACTTCTGGTCAGGTACTTTTATAAAGGACCCACTAGAGGCTCTTATGCTTTTGGATGAGTGTGCAGATAACCCAGATGACGATGACGCTGTGTTGGGTTTGCTTAAAGATGATTTAGATGAGCGTGAACTCACCGACACTGAGGGAGAGCAAGTGGAATAGATGATCAGTACCCTTTGCTCCATTGAGGTAAAGGTACCTGAGCGTAAGCCTCTTCCCTCTCATCTAAAATATGTTTTCTTAGATGATACTGAGTAATATCCAGTCATTGTTAGTGCTAAGCTTGATGATAATCAGCTGACTTCTTTGTTAGCTGTGCTTAAGAAAAACAGGAAAGCTTTGGGTTATTCTTTGGATGATATCAAGGGGATTAGTCCCGATATTTGTATGCACTGGATAGAGCTGGAGGAAGATCACAAACCTTGCAGAGTGGGTGGCGCACAATTTGAACCAAAAGATGCAAGATGTTGTGATGGCTGAGGTAATGAAGCTGCTCGACGCAGGTATTATCTATTCTGTTGGTCATTCTAAGTGGGTGAGTCCAGTGCAGGTAGTTCCTAAGAAAAGAGGGACTACCCTGGTTAGGAATGACAAAAATGAGTTAATACCTACTAGAGTAGTGACTGGTTGGCGGATGTGTATAGACTATAGACAGCTGAATGCCGCCACAAAGAAAGATCACTTTCCCCTTCCTTTTATTGATCAGATGGTAGAGAGGTTAGCTTCTCATAAGTTTTTCTGCTATTTAGACGGGTATTCAGGGTTCTTTCAGATCCCTATTCACCCAGATGATCAAGCTAAGACTACTTTTACTTGTCCTCAGGGCGTGTTTGCTTATCGTAGGATGCCTTTTGGTTTATGTAATGCCCCTGCTACCTTGCAAAGGTGCAGGATGGGGATATTTTCAGAGTATATTGAGTCTATTATGGAAGTTTTCATGGACGATTTTAGTGTTTATGAAAGTGATTTTTCTAATTGTCTGTCTAACCTTGATAAAGTGTTGCAGTGCTACATTGAGGTTAATCTTGTGCTTAACTGGGAGAAGTGCCATTCCATGGTCAACGAGGGAGTTGTCTTAGGGCACTTAGTTTCTGATAGGGGAATAGAAGTTGATAAAGCGAAAGTGGAAGTGATTCAGCAATTACCGCCTCCTGTTAATGTTAAAGGAGTGAGGAGTTTCCTTGGTCATGTCGGCTTTTATCGCCGGTTTATCAAGGATTTTTCAAAAATTGCTAAACCACTTACACATCTGCTACTTAAGGATGCCCCTTTTGTATTTACTGATGAGTATCTTTCTGCTTTTAACAGGTTAAAGCAGGCTTTGGTATCTGCGCCGATCATACAGCCTCCCGATTGGAATTTGCCGTTCGAGATAATGTGTGATGCCAATGACTATGCACTAGGAGCGGTGCTAGGCCAAAGGAAAGACAAAGCTTTAAATGCAATCTACTATGCGAGCCGAACTCTGGATGAGGCTCAAGTGAAGTACACCACCACTGAAAAAGAGCTGCTAGCTGTAGTTTATGCCTTAGAGAAATTCCGTTCTTACTTGATTGGGTCAGAAGTCACTGTTTTTACTAACCATGCAGCTTTGAGGCACCTCCTTGCTATGAAGGAGGCTAAACCACGGCTATTGAGATGGATACTCCTTCTTTAGGAGTTTGATTTGCAGATAAAAGATAAGAAAGGAGCTGAGAACGTTGTAGCTGATCATCTGTCGCGACTGTCACGACAAGAGGGAGAAGATTCTTTACCTATTGATGAGTCTTTTCCTGATGATTCTTTATTTGCCGTATTGTCTTCTAATATTAACCAAGAACCTTGGTATGCAGATATATCTAATTACGTTGTCAGTGGCAAGCTGCCGCCTGACCTTTCTCATCAGCAGAGGAAGCGTTTTTTGTATAACGCTAAGCAGTATTTTTGGGATGATCCTTATTTGTTTAAGAAATGTGCAGACGGTCTCTATAGACGGTGTATTCCGCAGTGGGAGGCTAAAGTAGTCCTGGAAGGCTGTCATTCATCCTCTTATGGTGGTCACCACGGTCCATCGCGCACCGTGGCTAAGATACTTCAGTCTGGTTTTTACTGGCCTTCTTTGTTTGCTGATGCTAAGGCTTTTGTTTCAGCTTGTGATGTCTGCCAACGATCAGGGAATTTTTCAAAGAGATATGAGATGCCACAAAATGGTATCTTATAGGTTGAGGTTTTCGATGTCTGGGGCATTGATTTCCAAGGACCGTTCCCGTCTAGTAAAGGTAACAGGTATATTTTAGTAGCTGTTGATTATGTGTCTAAGTGGGTTGAGGCAATAGCTTCACCCCATTGTGATGCCAAGACCGTGATAAAGATGTTTATAAAAATCATATTTCCCCGATTTGGTGTCCCTAGGGTCGTCATTAGTGATGGGGGGAATGCACTTTAAAGAAAAGAAACTAACTTTCTTTCTGTCTAAAGTTGGTGTTCAACACCGACGTGGTTTAGGGTATCACCCCCAAATTAGTGGTCAGGTTGAGGTCTCTAATCGCGAGATTAAAGAGATCTTGTCTAAAGTAGTTTCTAAATCACGGAAGGATTGGAGTCTTAAATTGGAAGACACATTATGGGCTTATAGAACTGCCTTTAAGACACCGATTGGTGCATCACCTTATCGGTTAGTTTATGGGAAATCGTGTCATTTACCTGTTGAGTTGGAATGCAAGGCTTGGTGGGCAATTCGTGAACTTAACTTTGATCCTAAGTTGTGTGGTCAGAATCGCCTTTTGCAGCTAGATGAATTGGAGGAGTTTAGGCTTAACGCCTATGATAGCTCGCGCATTTACCAGGAAAAGACGAAGAGATGGCATGACAAAAGGATTTTACCTCGGAAATTTCATGTCGGGCAGAAGGTGTTGCTGTTTAACGCCCGACTGCGATTGTTTCCTAGCAAGCTGAAGTCCAGGTGGAGTGGTCCTTATACGGTGACAGCTGTCACTAAATTTGGATCGGTTGAGCTAGAAGGTCCCGAAGGAAATCGGTTCAAGGTGAATGGGCAATATGTGAAGCAAATGAAGCAGACAATCGTGTTGAAGTCTTGTACTTTGACGAGCTTGACGTGCCAGTTAATTGATGCCAGAAAGGTCGTGCGAGACCTCTTAAACCTGCGCTTTCCGGGAGGCAACCCGGACTGTTTTATTGTATTTTTGTTGAACTTATTTCTTCGCCTTTAGTTTTTTGCTGAACTTTAAATGCTGAACTATGCATCTTTTGTATTTCCTTTGCTCCTTATTCGTGTTTTGCAGGTGCAGTAACTCGATCGAGTGGTTTTTCTACTCGATCGAGCACTTTTTCTATGATATTCGTTCGATCGAGTAACTGCTGTACTCGATTGACAAGCTGCAAATTCACGATCACTCGATCGAGTAATAAACTCATTCGATCAAGCGTTTTTGACACCAAACCACTTGATCGAGCTGTTCTGAGTTGCTCGATCGAGTTGTTCCGTCTTCCAGCCGCTAGTTTCCGTCTGTTGAGTTGCTGTGTGACTACCTATGACCTCCCATGTTCATGGTCGGTTTGGGGAGGTCCCTCTTCATGACGTCTTGTAAGTATTCCGACTCCAGTTATCCTCTTCTCCTTAGTTTGCATTTCTTCCCTATTTTTGGTACAGTGAGGGCATTGTACGGTTTGGTTGGGGGAGGTATGCGTCCATATCTGTGTCTGCATGTTTTCCTACATTTCTGTTTACACGTTTATTCATTTTTGCATGCATCGTTGTTTTTATTTCAGAAAAATCACATAAAATTCAAAAATTTTCCCGTTTATTTTGAGTCGGAACGTTTGAATTTCGACGCTACTTTGAATCCTTACCTCTGCCCTGCATATTCTTAACATATTATTGGCATGATAATGTGCATAATCTACGAGTTTTTTTTTGTTTCTCTCTTATCTGAACGAATAGACTTGACTCATATATTGGCAAGCTACATTACATTCTGAGGTTAGAGCTTTATAAACTGGTGACATTCATACCCGGTTTCATTTAGGATATAAGTAGTACTCTCTGTAAGGCATGTAACATCAATTTGCATAAGCATGAACCTAGTCTTCTTAATACCTGTATGCATTTGGTCTGTGGATGGTGACGCATGTTAGGAGAGGCAGCTCCTTTTATTTCATTCTACCCATGAGCCTCACATAGCCAAATTGCCTCTTTTGTCTTATCAGCTACAGTCTATAATTTTGCCTACCCTAGCCAAGCTAGTGATGAGTAGCCGTTTGGAAAGCTTTAGTGCAGTTTGGTTATATATCTAATTTCAGAAGTCGGTGGAAGAATTGAAGGGAATGAAAAGAAATTGAAACGTTGTGAAAAAAAAATAGAAAAAAAGAATTGAGAAAGAATTGAGAAAAAGAAAAAAAAGAGGAAAAATCATATGAGAAAAATGAAAAATTGTATAGATGATTTTCACTCCCATGTCTTATTTATATCTTATGGGGAGTTGACAAGTTTATGGTGTTTTGTGAGTTGAGTGCATCTAATTTGCACTGTTTTGTATCGTTATATTGAGTATGAAGTTGGGATGCAATTCAATATTTGGATCCGTTGTTGCTAGCCAGGCTATTAACTCCACATTTCCAAATTCATTTTAGCCCCTTCTTACCCATTACCTCACTTACCCAAATGTAAGTCCTCGTCATGTGTCTTGGTCATTAGTTCGGTTGGAATGCGTATGTACGGTTGTAGAGACTTTATTCATGTTATATTGCATGCATGTTCTTATAGGTCGAGTTAGGTAAGTGTCTTTACTCCTTTCTATCTTTTACTTATATACTCACCCTGTGCTTAAATTTGAGTGATGAGCGACCCGTGAGAGTCCGATATCTTTGAGTCTTGCAAGGTCGACAGTTCAGTAAGTTTGAAACATTGATTTAATTCGTTTGCACTTATCACTTGCCACTTTGTTAGTTGTTGCATTAAACTGGTTTTGGCGGATGATTTGTAGCTGATGCGTTGGTCCCGTTCCACTGTTTATTCTTAGTTGCATTCAGAGTTTGCTTGGGGACAAGCAAAGGTTTGGTTTGGGGAAATTTGATGCGTGTATTTTATATAAGGTTTTTACCTCATTTTTACACGCATTTCTGTACTATTTTACGTGGCATCTAGCTCCAAATACCCCCGAATAGTCTACTTTGGTTCGTCTTGTGTAAATTGCAGGTACATACCGGAAAGAAGATAAATCGAGCCCAAACTCGTCCCATTTGCATACATTTATGGAGGACAAGGAATCGGAGCTTGGAATCTAGCACTTTGAAGACGTGTGAGCTGATTTCGGAAGGTGTCGAAGTGCCTTATGTGCTAAAATAGCTCGATCGACCACTTTTCTAGTCGATCGAATGCTTTATACCATGAAGATCACTCGATCGAGTAGTTTTTCTACTCGGCCGAGAAGGCCATTATACGGAGTTACTCGATCGAATGGTTTTTCCATTCGATCGAGGGGATTTGCTGCATAGTTACTCGATCGAGTGGTTTCATTCCATTCAATCGAGAGGTTTTACCCTTCAGCCATGTTTTTGCCTTATTTCTTATGGGCTTTTGTAATTAGGCTTATTAATTAGGTCTAGGAGTAAGTTTCTCGTGTGCTATTTTACACGGAAGACTGCGTGACTCTCATGATCTCTTCTTCCTCACTTTCTTCTCTGGACTTTTGACTCTCTACTCTAGACTACTCGGATTCGGAATTTGTAATCGGTATATTTTATTCCTTTTATTTCTTAATCATAATTGCTATTTTAATTCTTCCCTTTTCTTGTTGATTTTCATTTTTGCTTTATTCGATCTTACTATTCTTATTGTTATCATGTTTAATTTATGTTATCTATGCATTATTATTGTTGATTCGATGATGTTACGTAGCTAATTCCCTTTTGCTAAGACTAAGGAATCCATGATTATGAAGGAGTAGTAATTGGTTTATTACGTTAATGCTTGTGTAGTCTCTGTTGTTAATCGCTGCAATTAATTGCTTCTGTCGAATTGAGTCGACGCATTTAGTCATCTAATCATAGTAAACCTTAACCTGGACCGGAAGGTTGGAAAGGGTGAGACTCGTAGCAAACATTAGGGCACCGTAGTGAGGGCGGAAGCAAAGCTATTTGTGCTTTAGGCGAATTGATACCGGAAGGAGATATTCACTGCCCCATAGACCATACTTGCATTGACCTGAGACCTAGATTGCTTGACTGAATGATCATGGTGAACCGACTGTCTTAACTGCTTTCTCCTTGTTTGCTTTATCTTTATTCTCTAGCCTTTTTCTCTTCCTTAATCTCTTTAATTTAGAACAACAAATTCAAACCCCCAATTTGGTTACCGTGACGGACTTAGTAAAGCTGACATTTTCCCATCTCTCTATGGAGATCGACCCGACTTCCCTAGCTATATTAGTTAGACCTAGTTGGTTATATTTGATAGGTATACGACTGCCGTGTCATTATACTTGCATAAAAAACCAGTTAGCAAAGTGGCGCAAATTTAACATGCAAGTCTCTGATCGGGCCTTTACCGTACCCTTATTCTCCGTCACCAATGATCAAGAATCATTGCAAATAGTGGTTCAAATTGTACTACCTGCAGTTCTTTGATGATTTGCTTGTAATTGTTCTAAATTGTAAAATATTATCAATTAATGGTGTGTTTGGAGAGAAAAGAAAGGGAGGGAGAGTAAGGGGATTTAAAATCCCTTCTTTTTATAACAAATAAGGGTGGAGAGAAATGGAGAGGGAGGGATTTGGAGGAACCTATTCTCCCTCCTCCAAGGCAAATCAAAATCTCTCCACAATAGGCAAGATTTGGATGGAAATTGTATCCAAACAGCCACACCCCATTCCCCCTCCCCTTCCCTTCCCTCCCTTCTCCTTCCGTCCTTCCTCCTCCCCTCTCTTTCCCTCCACTTTTGCTATCCAAACACACCCCGAAGGGAAAGAAAGGGGAGGGGGGAGGAGGGAAGGGAAAGTGAGAGAAGGGAAGTGGAGGGGGAATGAGGAGTGGGTGTTTGGATACAATTTTCCTCCAAATCTTACCTATTGTGGAGGGATTTTGATTAGGCTTGGAGGAGAAAAATTGAATCCCTCCAAATCACTCCCCCTCCATTTCCCTCCACCCTCATTTGCTATCCAAATAAGGGATTTTAAATCCCCTACTCCCCCTCCCTTTCTTTTCCCTCCAAATCTTTCAATCTAAACACACCCTAAGTAAATAAAGGAACCTTAAAAATTAATATAACCAAGGTTGGATAAAACACAACACTCACAAAAAATATTAGTAGTGAAACAAAATAGTCCTGATAGATTATATGAAAAGTTACAATGCATTTCTAAACTCAAATATTCGAGAAAAGCACCGTAAATAAGACATCTTAGAATCCATCATCTCGACTTTATCCGTCATTGTTCCATCTAAAATATCCCTGCATTTACATGGAAAAAGAAAATTAAAATTAGACAACTTTTAAGTTTTCTTTAAAGTTGAGGGCTTAATACATTGTCAGCCATTAAATAGTAAATCATGAGAATAGACAATTAGATCAAAATAGCAACTGAACAAAAAAAATGTGGTTGTTGCCTTGAAAAACGAAATGCATGTTAAGAAATGTATAAATGGAGATTTCAACTTGAATTTGACATTATATAATAGTGCACATAGCTACTCTTATTACAAAATTGAATTTTATATTGAAGGGCTTATAATGATCAAAAGTTCATTTAAGGCCCTGTTCTTTCTGGCTTATTTTTAGCCCATTTTAGTTCAGCTCAGCTCTATTCAGTTCAGTTCAATTCAGCTTCATTCAGTTCAGTTTAGTTTAGTTCAGCTCCATTCAGTTCAGTTCAGCTCAGCTCAGCTCCATTCGGTTCAGTTCAGTTCAGCTCCATTAAGTTCAGCTCACTTTAGCTTTACTCATCTTAAATTTAATAGTTATTATTAATTTTGTTATCAATAATACTATTTTTTTTAATATTATTATTCTTTATTATTATTATTATTATAGTTAATAATATTGTTAATAATAATGTTATTAATAAATTATTATAACTACTATTATTATTATTATGAATATTATTATTAAAATGAATAATAACGTTGTTGTTGTTGTTGTTGTTGTTGTTGTTGTTGTTGTTGTTGTTGTTGTTGTTGTTGTTGTTGTGAATAATAATGTTATTATTATTATTGTTGTTGTTGTTGTTGTTGTTGTTGTTGTTGTTGTTGTTGTTGTTGTTGTTGTTGTTGTTGTTGTTGTTGTTGTTGTTGTTGTTGTTGTTGTTGTTGTTGTTGTTGTTGTTGTTGTTGTTGTTGTTGTTGTTGTTATTATAATTATTATTGGTATTATTATTAAAATTAATAACATTTATTATTAATATTATTGATGGGGCATGCTCAACCGACTTGACCCACTAGCCAATACGGGATCATACAAGTCAACACGCTTGCAAACATGGTTACAGATTCGCTTGATATCCTACGAATCACGAATCGTTAAAAGCGAATTCTATCAAATTGATTACTGAAAATACATATAACACATTTTCTATAAGCGAATCGCGAATCGCGAATCGGTAAGGCGTATTCATAGCGAATATGGTAACCATGATTTCCAAGCCATCATTTGAGGTACACATAGAAACCTATAAATACCTCATTATTGACCAATCAATGGCAAAATACTTCTCACCAACAACTTCCTCTCTCTAGAAGTTAGACTACTCGAGCTACTATGAGAGGGCACAAAGACCTTAGCTTCAAGCAAGGTCTCAACTATCCACCATTACCATAAGGCACCAGAGAAGGACTTATTGCGAACCCTTCGAGGCCCTATTTGTTACGCGTAAAAGATCCATCCGGAGAGAGCAAGCATAGGTTCGAGGTGCCATCGTCTGAGAGGAGCGCGTTGACCCGACCCGGATTCGAGCAACGCTTACTTGAGTGTTTTTATTCGAAACAACTATTTTTACTAATATCATTATTAATATTGACATTATTATTTATTATTGTTATTAAGAATATTATTAGTAAAAAATTACTATTTTTTCATTATTATAATTTATGATTATTCATATATAATATTATAATTTTTTTCTTAAAATTTTTAGTATTAATATAAATAGTATTATATTATGAATATTAGTATTATTATAGTTGATAATAACAATAATATTAAATATTATTATTATTAATATTAATATGATTATTTCGATTCGATTAAATTTCAATTTGACTTTATTGATTTAGTTGATTCACTCTATTCATTCGATTCAGTCCATCTTAACTCCATTCATTGATTCACTCCATTGATTCGATTCGGCTCGATAACGGTTCAACTCGGCTCCATTCGGTTTAGTTCGATTGATTCGGACTCTAAAAAGCGAAAGAACAGGGCCTTAAGTTGCAATTATGGATATAGGAGATAAGAAGAGATATAAATGTGCTAGAATGTGGAGAATCAAGGTCATGAAGTTGGAACAATGAAACGTCCACTTTTAATGGGCGTTTCATAAAACTTTCTATCTAGTCGATTTCTAAATTTAATAGTTATAGAGGGATTAATGATTATGATATATCAATTTATTATTCAGAGATTATTATTATTATTTATTTATTAATTAGCCAAAGATTTTCATATGGAGTGTTTTTTAAAGGTCTTATGATGATATGATGCCACGTGTCTCAATTATATGCTCAAGGTAGCCTTTTAATATTATTTATAGATTAAAAAATATGCTACTCTGGATAGTCAAAATATGGATGTTAATCGACTTCATAAAATATATAAGAGAATATTATACATTTATACTTACACTAAACTTGCATTAGTCGAAATATATTGTTAATATCTATCGCAACAAATTCACTACACATTATCAATTAGTGAATACGTTAAAAATTTCCCCAAAACATTCTATAAATATTAAAATATGAGACTGAAAAGTTAAGGTTACAATTGATCAAACTAGGATTTCCTTCACAAAAGTTTGACGTCCCTTTGCCATTATGGATGGTCTTATTCGATCATCGACGATCTCAAGTGCCTTCATCAACATTCAACAATGCCAAGAATGAACTATACACTACAAATGCTTGTCATATTCTTTTTGTTCTTCTATTTTTCCTCTTATCTTTTCATTTCTCGTTCATTTTATTCGAACTCACAACAAAAGTTTTGGAAAATAAATAAAACTATGATAAATAAGTGAAAAGAAACAAAATTCTCCATTTTTTTGTTAGGAATGTGCTAGCGTTCTTATTTTGATCTTTTATAGGTAAAATTTGTTAAATTGATTTCATAATGGTAGAATATGAAAAATGTGGCATTAAAGAGTGAGAATTGTGATTATAAATTGGAGTAATGATTGGAAGATGATGGTTCACATAAGATAGTGATTAATTTATTGATTACTATTTTGTCTTTTCATATTCTTTCAATTATTAATTATTAATTTTTATTTTTTATCTAGCATATAATTGTAGATTGCCATGTCTAATCTTAATAACTAATCAATCTAGCCTTTTTACGTTATTGTATAGATATATGTGAGTAAAATGGTAACATGGTAATATGTGTATAAATTGGTAATATTGCAGGATACAAGTGGTGACATATCTGCAACATAATACGAAAATATCATATAATATTATGGTGAAATGTGAGTTTGTGTATATAATGTTACCATATTAGTTAGAATTTGTAACTGATTTACAATATGAATTACAATATGTAACCATATTAGTCAAAATGTAACCATATTAGGCGATTTATGTAACCATTTTACGATATGTTTTGATTAGATTTGATTAAAATAGTAACATGTAAAAATATAAAAGGTAACATGGGTGTATGTGTATAAAATATTACCAACTCAGTTAAGATAAGTAGTCATTTTACAATATGAGTGTAAGTGTAAAAATGAAACTCTAGTGGTGACATATTATTTTGAAATGGCTACATATTAAGCAGAAATTTTGACATATTGGTTATGGGTGTTTGTTTGTAGTCGATGAGTGTTGAAGAAGATGCAACAACTTTAAATGGCAAGTTCACCCAACGTTACACTTACACTAGAGATGGGATGATAAAGGGTGTCGCAAGCGATGATGGTGTTGGAGTCGCAAAGGGAAACGGTGAAGCCAAAAAGCGCAGAAGAAGTGTGGATGGGGAAATGGGATGGTAGTTATTTGTATTGAACAATGTAGAATATTATGATCATGCCATATATGAATAAATATAGTCACATGTGACCACTTGTATAAAATGTTACAATTTTAATAAGTATATTAACCATTTTAGACAGAATATGAATAAAAAGGGTTTAGGGATTAGAGTTTATGCAAACCATTTTAGTCAGAAAATACAACCATTTTAGTCAAAGATATGACCCTTCTATATTACATTTGTCTTTTTTTGTTTTTTTAAAAAAAAAAGAATCTTAGAATGCTATGATAACATATCTAAATCAAAATGGTGACATAGGATATTTGAATGAAATGTTATCATTTTAATTAGAAAATATAACCATTTTATACTATACTTGATTTAATCTGAATGAATCTTATCACCTTAACATATATGAATTAAAATAGAGACATATTAGACAAAAAATTATTTGTCTAACACAAAGACTCTGGAGAGACCGTCTCACAATAAGTTAGCGAGAGACGGGCCTATTAAGATTGTATTGGATTCAATTAATACCATATTAAAATATGGTTATTCTGATTTTTTAATTTTCTCAAATAATGCAAAATCATAATCAACATATCGCACTAATTACGCAGTTACCTTTGTGACACCCCCATATACCAAGGAGCATTACTAAGACCTTCCCTAGCATATAAGGACATCACCATCTCGGTTGCCCGAGGAAAGTAATCATCAAAGGTCAATAAAAGAACGTCAAACTATTTTACAAGCGTTACAACCAAACTGTTACAACTCATCACTTTATCCTACTTCCTGTCATAACTCGTGAGGACTCATCCCAGCCCGGACTCCAGCAATCATCCAAGACAACACCTGTTAAGACTGACTGCTCACCATAAGGGATCACGGCAGACACAACAAAAACAAACAAAACAAACCACACAAGATCAGTAACCGAGATAAGACACGACAAATATAACCAACTATAACAACCACAACCAAGCACGCCCACAGTCACAACCACTGTAATCAATCTCCGTCACCGACCGTCCACTGGACCAGCCCTGCCAGTGGGGGACCGCAGCCGTTCCCACCTAAGCCCCGCTCATCATATCGAGCGATAACCCCGTCCCATTAATGTGCACATCCCTTCCCGTGGCGGGTTCCACGGAGGGCAAAACTAGGGCGTGAAGCCACTTCCGCAAATGATTCCACTCAGCCGAGGACGCACCTCGAGAACCAGAGACAATCAATCACAGACAGCTGCAAAACAATAACAACCTACAACCTGTATACACCAATCGATTACCGCATATACTCTACCACACACACTCACAACAACAACAACACCACAAACACGACACAACAACCGACACACTAGACCAACCACAGAATTTGAGTAGGCGAACCTACCTTTAAGCGACTGCAACGGTTCCATGTCCACACACGCAAGACCCAGCAATCAAGCAACATCTATACACAATACAATCATCTATCACTACCATTCTAACCCTAACTGAAAACACAAAGACACGGATGATGATGACGACATACCTACATGAGGAAATCTGGCAAATGACCGCTACCCGACTCAAGCTATACACTCCTATGGCACAAGGAACTTCAAAGGCTCCCATGGAAGGTATTTGGTGAAGGGAAGAGGAAGGGACGACATCTAGGTTTAGAAGAAAGAGGCGGAAATGATATGCGAGTTTAGGAAAACACGATTATAAACCCTCGCTGAAAAGACGCTACTCGATCGAGTAACTAACGTACTCGATCGAGTATCCAAGCTACTCGATCGAGTAGCCTCTACTCTATCGAGTACCACCCACAAATCAAGACACAAGATAACTTTGGCACGTATTCCTAAGGACTATTACTGCTCCCAAGGTCAGTCAATGCTGGTCAACGGGTTCCTAAAAGGGCGGGTATTACAGTCTTTCCCCCTTAAAAAGAACTTCGTCCCCGAAGTTCGACTCACCCTTCCCCAACACACCAGATACGGAAACAAGATCGACGACACCGCTCTTCCGACACAGGTCACTACTCCCCAGAAATATTATCCCTCATGTCATCATCATCAACTGTCTAACACACCATGTCTAACACACCGTATAGATCGACTTCTACAACCTACCACTTGAAGTAACAACCTCACAACTCGGACCAACACAACCAACGACTACACTGCTGTTCCCTACCCTTAACCATGTACTAAGAGACTATACTTTTACTAGTACGCAACTATCAACACGAAACATGTCACATAACACAACTATGTTTCCCAACGGTTCTATTCCAACGCATGACATCATAACTCTCTCTCTATGACCGTCTTTTCATAGCACATTATTCAACTTTTACTTCAACATACAAATTACACAACAAACAAATGAAAACAATTATAGTTTCATACTATAAATGTAACAGAAATACTAGAAAACGTTATAAACAAATAACAAAATGATTGTAATATCGACCTTTTTATTTTGCGACATTGCTCTTCCTCTCAAAAAGGAACTTCGTCCCCGAAGTTCACCACCGAATTATTAACCACATTACAAGAACTTACCTCTTGTCATTTATCCAATACATATAATGCCTTATGGACGTTACTCATTAATCATACAAACATTAATTCATAATCATTTGCTACTTTATTCGAATAATTAGCCACAGACACGAATACATGTACATATCAATTGTATATAAGGGAATACGCGAATCCTGTGAAATATAACTAGTAGACGTTGAGGATGTAAAATGAATGCAATAAGAACCAACTACTACTTGCACTATTCGTTACGAATCCGCATTCAAAATCCAAACACGACTTCCAACATATCAACTTAACGGTCCAAACATATTACTAATCGTCAACAACCATGTTAAACATCAAAACATGCAATGATATAACCATTAAAACAATTTTAATTAACGAAATGTTCCTGTAACAGTGCTACTCGATCGAGTAAATAGGGTACTCAATCGAGCTGACCCTACTCGATTGAGTGTCTTAGCTACTCGATCGAGTAGCCTCAGATCAGAATACTCCTTCCCTGTTACACCTGCAGCTACTCGATCGAGTGAGGGGCACTCGGTCGAGTGGCCACAGGTCAAAACTCTTCATAATCCTCCTGTTATAACAATATATATATATATATATATATATATATATATATATATATATATATATATATATATATATATATATATATATATATATAACGTCACATAAGAGCGAGTCGGGATGACAACCCGACCCCAAAATCCTACAAACTAGTTTAATCTTAGCAAGTACGGCCTTATGGCCGTCAATACAAACCAAATGTGAGGAGTACCAACCGAAAAGACTACCGTCCAACACAACCAAAAACCATAAACAAAGAGAAAGAAAAGGAGTATCACTCCTGCTGCTGCTCCTCCTCCATCATCTCATCCCCAGCTCCATCACATCCCGAGGTGCCTGCTCCTGATGCCCCAAAACCCGCGTTAACCCCTGCTCCAGCCTCTAGACTCTCATACCATGGGGTCAAACCGCCGAAAGCAAAGGACTGTGGTGTCCCCCACGCGGACATGTCCACCCCGTAAGAGTGGAAAACCCCGCTGTAGTCCCCAACTCCGCTCCACCACACTGGATGTGGTCCCTCGGTCCCAATACCCTGAGTATATGCCATCTCATGCATGTTCCGGAGCGTCAAGGTAGAGGACACTCTCTCTGCCAAGTAGCTCGAACGTGTCTCTAGGGTATCAAGGTAGGGATAACAAGGAAATGGGTACTGTGGTGGTGCTGCTGGCTGTGGTCGGGTCTCAGCCGTCCTCTCCCTCACCCGACGTGGTCCTCTCCCCAACCTGGGTCTATCCTCCGTCGCTCTCACATTCTCCCCCTTCTTCGGCTCGGGCATAACCTGAAGGATCGTATCATCAATGAGGTATGTCTGTGTCGGCCGAGGTGCATCCTCATCCTCCTCCTCATCAGAATCAACCTCATCCAAAGGCTCAGTCGGTGGGAGGTGCTCAGGAGCCGGTATCCACATCCAGCTCATACCCCACACCCTCCATGCTAGGCTACCATCCGCCAAGGTTCTCAACCATTTCAAGTCGAGGTAGTAATCTCTGTCCATGGTAGGCACCAGGCTGGCTAAGGGAACGTACTCAGAGGAAGCCTCAAAGGAGGTTAGCTTTTCAGCTAACCGAGTGGCAAAAGCACCACAACTCAAGAACCTAGTGGTAGAAGAAGCCATCAAAGCTAGGCTGGCACAAACCATGGCGGGAGCATTAAAGACTACCTTCTCGGTCCGCTCCGGGTTAAGATAAGCCATCAAAAGCAATAACTCGTGAGAGTTTAACGTACTCATATCAGGCCTCTCATAAAGAAGATTCGATATGGAACGAAGAAAGATCCTCAAAGTAACATGTTTAACATCATTAATCAACATGTTGCTGGCGGTGGGAGCTGACTTCCCAGTAAGGCAAGGCATAAGGCGGCAAACCCCGCACTCAGCTGGAATGTCACGGAGAGATTCCTTGGGAGGCTTGGCCAACCCAAGGTGAGAAGCAAAGAGGTCCATGGTTAAAACAAAACTCGTGTTCATAAGACGGAACTGGACAGACTGCTCAGCCGGCTCGTATTTAAACGAGCTCATGAACTCCAAGGTCAGAAAAGCATAAGAATGTCTCCGCAAATAGTACAACCCAGTGAATCCTAAGGTCTCAAAAATATGACGGACATCCGTCTCAATCTCCAGGTCCTCTAGAAGTGTGGTGTCAACACAACGGATGGGTCTCATCTTTCGGGCCTGTAAAGCTACAAACCTCTCCCTCTGCTTGTAGTCCACAAAGACTACCAAAAGGTACTCTGGTACCGATGGTACTACTGGTCCGCTACCCTCCCCAACTTCGGGCTGAGAAGCCCTCCCCCTCTTACTTTTTCGGGTTCCCAAGTTTAGTCTCGACATCTGTTTCAGCATATAATTTAAGTACACACACACACACACAGGCACCAAAACATGTAATTTACACAAATTAAGCATGGATTAAAACATCTATGTACGCACTATCACCAACAATTTCCCAAATTACGAGTAAAATTCAAATTTTCCAACGTTCAGACGGTCTTTACAGCTGCGAAAAATTTAGCATAATTATCATGAATTATTCAACTACTACAACTTTCAACACATGGCTCAAATACAACCACATATATACTTGTAATCACGTAAAATATTCTTGTATGCTCATAGAAAAGAGTAACCAAGCACACACTATCACTGACAATCCAAACTATAAGTAAACTTCTCAATTCTAGTCATCAGACGGTCTCTACAGCTGTAACAATTTTGACATATTTAGCATGAATTAACATCACTACTACTACTTCAAAGGTTTAACCCTTAACACATAGTCATATTCAACACAAAATTCCAATCATAGAAAACGAATTTCAATTTGGGGAACTTTTAAGAAGGAGTTTTAAGGCAAATTTCGAGGTGAAAATCACAAAATTCAACTTCCCACATGATATATGCAACATATACTACTCGATTTCATCACTCAATCATGTAAAAGACACTCAAAAATAAATTTGATTTCACAAACCCTAGAAAATTCGTCCCCAAATTTTGTAATTTCTATTCAATTTTTTAGCACAATAAACAACAATAATCATAAAAGGGAAGCATGTGGATCATATTACAACAATTACAAGCAACTTTTCTTCCATATAAATCAAAGTTTCAGATTATTCTACCATTCCAATAGTTTCTAAGTGATGAAAACATTAAAATAGGAAAGAAATTCATACCTTAATCAATTAGGAAGTGCAAGAACGAATCAAAGCAATGAAAACTATCCAAATTAATCACCACAAACACAAGATACAAGAGTTTTAGGGAGGTTTAGGAGATTAGGGTTATGAAAGATGAAGAAGGAATAAGAAGAATGAGGAAGAAAAGGGATTTATGAATCGCACAGAAGTCCCTGTACTGTAGCCTACTCGATCAAGTGCCTCAGGTACTCGATCAAGTGCCCTCTACTCGATCGAGTAGGCGTTATTTCATTGAGTAACCGTAGGAAATTCCTACGTCTCGACGTCATAGCTTCCTAACTAGATCGAGTGAGGTCTACTCGGTCTAGTAAGCACTTACACTCGGTCAAGTAAGGTTGAGTACATGGTCAGAATTACAAAATTAACTGAAGATTCCTGCAAAACAATATCACGTGTCGATTCCAAATCAAGTTTGGAAGTCGTCACTGGTTATCGTACTCATTCATATAATGCCATTACTACTTTACATATATCGTACGGTCTCATCAAATAAGATTCATATCACATTATGCTACAACGAACTTCACACAACATGATTTACCTGCTACCGAGTCCTCCACGTATGCAATTATCTCATTATATCATGTCTAACTTGTTTTACTACATTGTTAGCAAACTTATACTCACGCTACTTGAAACACATAATTAACAATAAATTTCCATGTATTGTCCAAGTGTATTAGCAACATATTCATGCTTCAACATAAACGAATTATTCTACACAAATTAATCACCACACAAGCGAAAACTTTCAACTATTAAGCATTGCATATACCCATTACTATTTCGACAATTCTCATACTAATTTGACAATTCCTTAACTATCACTATTATGGTTACTGTAAGATGTATTAACCCGTATAAAATCACCATTACTAACCGCCTAAAGCAAACACAGACATTACCACATTCCATATCATTGCACACACTTCTACACTTTTCACACACTTCTATCGTATAAAACCTTCCACGTTCCTTATTATCATCACATACACACACACACACACCAACTCTTTCAAGTTCTCACCACACACAATTCAAACGCTACTATGATGCCTACCTTAACTTCAACAAGACTCAACCATTAGCACTACCAGTTTAACCATCCTACACATTGAACACATATTTGCCGACTCCACATTCCCATACCCAGTGACTGGCTTAAGCACAATGGGGCCAAGATTTTGAAATGAGGGCGCCTACTCACCCAAAATCTAGCATCAGCTGGGGCTCCCATTACAAATACACCAGGTTCATTTTATTAGACTCACTACGTTCATTAGGTTCATTTGTTACAGGTTCCAAAATCGTCGCTCTGATACCACTTTGTGATACCCCCATATACCAAAGAGCCTTACCAAGACCTTCCCTACCATATAAGGACATCACCATCTCGGTTGCCCGAGGAAAGTAATCATCAAAGGTCAATAAAAGAACGTCAAACTATTTTACAAGCATTACAACCAAACTGTTAAATGAAAGATACAACTCATCACTTTATCCTACTTCCTGTCATAACTTGTGAGGACTCATCCCAGCCCGGACTCCAGCAATCATCCAAGACAACACCTGTTAAGACTGACTGCTCACCATAAGGGATCACGGCAGACACAACAAAAACAAACAAAACAAACCACACAAGATCAGTAACCGAGATAAGACACGACAAATATAACCAACTATAACAACCACAACCAAGCACACCCACAGTCACAACCACTTTAATCAATCTCCGTCACCGACCGTCCACTGGACCAGCCCTGCCAGTGGGGGACCGCAGCCGTTCCCACCTAAGCCCCGCTCATCATATCGAGCGATAACCTCATCCCATTAATGTGCACATCCCCTCCCGTGGCGGGTTCCACGGAGGGTGAAACTAGGGCGTGAAGCCACTACCGCAAGTGACTCCACTCAGCCGAGGACGCACCTCGAGAACCAGAGACAATCAATCTCAGACAGCTGCAAAACAACAAGAACCTACAACCTGTATACACCAATCGATTACCGTATATACTCTACCACACACAATCACAACAACAACAACAACACCACAAACACGACACAACAACCGACACACTAGACCAACCACATAAACTGAGTAGGCGAACCTACCTTTAAGCGACTGCAACGGCTCCATGTCCACACACGTAAGACCCAGCAATCAAGAAACACCTATACACAATACAATCATCTATCACTACCATTCTAACCCTAACTGAAAACACAAAGACACGGATGATGATGACGACATACCTACATGAGGAAATCTGGCAAAGAACCGCTACCCGACTCAAGCTATACACTCCTATGGCACAAGGACCTTCAAAGGCTCCCATGGAAGGTATTTGGTAAAGGGAAGAGGAAGGGACGACATCTAGGTTTAGAAGAAAGAGGCGGAAATGATATGCGATTTTAGGAAAACACGATTATAAACCCTCGCTGAAAAGACGCTACTCGATCGAGTATCCAAGCTACTCGATCGAGTAGCCTCTACTCTATCGAGTACCACCCACAAATCAAGACACAAGATAACTTTGGCACGTATTCCTAAGGACTATTACTGCTCCCAAGGTCAGTCAATGCTGGTCAACGGGTTCCTAAAAGGGCGGGTATTACAACCTTATTGAGAGATTTTATCTTATTTTTCCTCTAATCAATCATCAGACCTTCAACCACCATTTTCCCATCCTATTCTCATTCCCAATCTCCATGAAAAAAAAATCCATAATCAATCATCACATTATTCAAGCAAAATTAAACGCCTCGTTTCTTAAATCGCCTGCATCGTAATGGATAACGGACCAGGTTTGTTTATTATTGTTTTATTTCATGTTATATTAGCATGCATCATATTTATGAAATTTCGATTGTCGGTAAATTTGTATGTAGTAGAAGATCGCTCCCAAGAAATTTCTATGGATTTGGCGGAATATGACACTTCTAATGAACTAGAAGGTATTATTGAATAATTTATTTGACATGGTTAAAACTTTTGTATATAAATCAATTTATTTTCCTTGTAAATTTTAGCATTAGCGATGTTGAAAAATATTGACGAAGATTCTCTAATGACAGAGAAAGATGAACTAACAATAACAGAAGAAGAAGGTAAATAATGATTGTGACATACTTGAATTCATTTTCAATTTCATCATTCTTATATTCATTTTGTTGTTCAGTTTATCGTATGCATGTCCATACTGTATTTTCCATTTTGTCATTCTTGTATACATTTTCCATTTCATCATTCTTAGTCAATTTTGTCATTCTTATATACATTTTGTCATACTTGAATTCATTTTCCAGTTTGTCATATTTTTGTTATTCAATGTGTCGTACCATTGTTCATGTATATGTATGCCGTTACTACATTCATACCTCTACTCTCTGGTTACGTCCCTAATGTCATCTACTATGTGTACTATATGTCGTTTTATTTGTCATATATATGTCGCTACTTTATTCATACCACTGTTTGCTTGTTACGTCCCTATTTTTGTCTAATCTGTGTAGTCGTTTTATGATGTAGGTGTGATTGCAGATGATATAGATATTGGAGGTTCATTAGTCGGGGCAAAATGTTAGAAATCTATATCTCTTTACTCAACATATTCATAATGTTATAATTTTAATTTAGTCATAAAATTAAAAGATGATCTTATGCATGCAAACTATAAGTAAAATAAGGAAGAAATCTTCATTCTTACATTGAGGATTTCGGTTTATATGGGCACAAGAGAGTTCTCCTACTCTCTTGTTCTTGAGCTCTCCTTAATGGATGAACAAGGATTCAAGAAGAGAATCCCTCCCAAGGTTTTATACCCAAGATAAAAATGTTAATAAAATTAATATTATTATTACTAGAACAATATTAACTTTGTATAAAAATTGACCCAAAATATTATTTGGTCTCTCTATTATTTCGGTTGAGAGGAAGGGAGAAGGAGGAAGATTTTTATCTCTCTAAAACTCTTATTTTTAGATGAAAATGAATGAATAATACACTAATATTTTTCATAGTGTATATTAGGTAAAATTAGAAGAAAAAGCCATGGTTTTTCTCCTCTAAAAAAACCGGGTAGAAGGGGGAGGTTTTTATGCCCAATGCATGATCAAAGTGCTCTTCACAATAACCACTAGGTTTGCATGGCTAGGTTTAGGCAAATGATTATGTTCACCACTTACTTAATCAACATAATATTTTCCTAACATCACCCTTAATTTCGGTCATATGGAGATAAAATGGGTTCCATTTTATCTTTGTCAAATTGTCAATTTGTCATATGTCACATGTCACATGTCACATAAAATTGTTATGTATTTTTAACATATTAAAAATCAACGTATTAATAAAAATACGTCATATACAAAAATCGACTTAGTAATTCATAATTACTTGTACCAAAATATTTTACCAATTATAAATCACAACATCTTGTATTTATAATAATTTATTCATTCAAATGCAATTGTTTCCTTAAACAATAATTTCATCCAAGTAATAAAACAATTCGATTACTTAGACCGTATCTTATTTAATCAAATTTCAATAAGACACAAAAATATTTCTTCCAAAATCGTCCGTCAATTTTAAGTAATTTAATTGACCCGTATCGTCATACGATCAATTAAATGATCAATTAAGAGTGTTACCCTATAGGTATGACCTAAGAGGATCAACTGGTCACCACCGTCTCACGACAGTAATGTCAAACTCTAGTAAGCCAATCATTACCGATATGTGTGGACCAGTTGACAGTAAAATATTACTTCCCAATTGTATTCTTTAAAATGAGATTTAAACATGTGATCATCATGATCAACGGTTGTGATCGCATTATTGTCGGAGGACACATATTCCAACAATCTCCCACTTGTCCTCGACAAGTGTGCGTCACCAATTCTCTTGTCCTATTACTATCTCCCACTCAATGCAAGGTGTCTTTCAGGTTGTACTTGCAAGTGATCATATCGAGAGTGGTTTCCTCGATCTGGAGAATAACTGATTGACCGAATTTATCCACCATGGATACATTCCGAGCGTGGCCACACATTTCCAGTTCATTACTCCTCGAGTGGCCCTGAGATATTGTTATAACCCTGACTAGGGGTGGACAATTCCTATCGCACTCATTCCCTTCGACTAGCCACAGCCATCATAACCCAAAATATTCCCATTTGACCCCATTTACGAAGGTCGTAATAACACAAATCAAAGTTAATCTGAAACCGTGCCATCTTAGGCGAATAGTCTTTAGTCAAAAGAATCGACTCATTAGAATACTATAGTAGCTCTCGCCACGACCAGGCTATATAAATTTGCCAGAACTCTACAAGCGGTCATAAGGCCCGACAAAGTGTTCCTAACAGTCTGCCTATGTGATCGACTAGTCATTATCTTATGACTCTATGGCACTTAAACTTGCCATCAATCGCATCACATTCTAGTCACTTCGAGACGTCACTTCATGTAAGTAACTATGGGCGAATACAATGCTAATCCGTGTTCACTTTAACGGGGTTCAATTGTCTCTACAACCCGTTTGGATGTAACAAAGTATAAGGTGAGTTAATAATAACTCAAACGACAAATGTCGACATCACATTCGGGTAGTCAATACCATATTACAACCTTGTGATGCATATCGTAAGTGTGTAAACACTTGTTGATTGCAATAGAAGTTTAACATACCATGTGTCCATCTGTTCAAGCTTCTTTTAATCGCATTTTCCTTTACGTTCATGTTATCTATCATAGCATGAACCTTACCAAGTACACATCTAGGTTCCCAACCTCGGTTTCGGTTCTTTATCTTAAAAGAACTTCCTTGTCGATTATCACATAACGAACGAATTTGTGGTGAATGATATAACTTGTACTGGTCAAGTACTCCACCCACATACAATGCACTAGGTATATGTTTCGTAGAGTCTTGCAACAATTGTCAAGATGAATAGCCTAGCACTTCTCACAAGTCCTAGCATAATAGGAAAAATTAATTTTGAGTAACTTCTTATTCAACTAAGTATCTTTCCAAAACTTTTATTTCTCTTTTTAGCTTGAAAGGCTTAGGATTCTCATAAATCCTTACATGTGTTCGAACTGCAATATGTGCAACCTCTTGACACACAACGAGTCTTCTCACAAACATCGAAATCGCTCATCGGATTCTCCTCGAGAATTCATGACGTTTCTTCTATGGCTTCCCAATGATCCATCATGCTCTTATGCATATGATTCATTTTGGACATGTGCATGATTATTATAATGGCGGAAACATTATTAACCTTTAATCATGTCATCAACTATTCTAAGGTTCAAGGAACGACCATGACTGCTAATGGCAATTCCATTTTCATTTACATGAATAACCTACATTTCTCGTTGATTCGATGTGTATGTCTCAATACCTATCCAACATCTCATGATGTAATTGGATTCATCATAGTCCATTTTCATCCAGAATTGAAAACTCAAATACTTCTTTGTGAAAGAAAGTACTAGCTCGTCATTCTCAATGAGTAGTGAGTTGTAAATTTTTACAAGATGATTGCTCCCACTAAATTCCATGTCTTCACATGATAATTTCCAAACTCCCACTTAATTCCACATGTTTCGAAATTGACTACTCAATCGAAACATTCCAAGAATTGGAATATATGCTGCTTTGCAAAGTTATTAAGATGAAACCATATATGTTCCCATCATATCCTTTCAAAATACCTATTTTGAAAAGGTTTCAATCTCAACCTTATGGAAAGAGATCTTAATCTCCAACTCATTCATTTTATAATGATTCGTGGTAATGTCATTATTTAAATATGAATAATATCTAATACACGTCCTTCAAAATACCCTTTTCGGAAGGAGGTTTAACCAATTTATTTTCATAATGAGGTTAAGTAATGACATTAGCGTGGTTAAAACTTAGCTATTGAAGATATCGGTATATCAATCTTTGCAACTTCTAGTCATAAATCTCATTTATTTTCTAGGATGTAACTTTGATTCATTTAGGCTCTTAAGTAAATATCAATGTTGAAACTATTGGTCAAAATTTATCATAAACTAGTCAAAACTCTTGTTAAGACTTTACATTAATCATTTTTCTTCCAAAACTTTCTTTTGGTCTCCTCGTGTAGTTATCTTGAGAAAATATTCTTTTGATTACTTCACTTGGTCTCTTTTGTCATGTAGATCTATTCGAGACCATAGATCTTATCTATTCGTGTATACCGTATAAATAGATATACCTTTATTCAAATCATTCTCCCTTGCGTAGATTTCATTTACACAAGTACACAAATTTATCTTGGTGTTGTGTCCTCATTTTTCTCCCACTCTATCTTTAGAATAAATACACTAGAGATTCAAAGCTAGCATATGAGACACAAATAATGATTTTTGAAGTATAAGGAGAACTATCTCATAGTTTGACTAATAGTTTAAGATTTCGTAAGTGTACTTGGTGATTAACTTTCCTTTAAGATAGTTCATTAACTCAATATCACTTTGTAAATGATCATACACAAGTCTTTAGCTTCTGGTCATATAATGAATCCCATCATTATAGTTGTTTATTAGATCAATTTAAGTGAATAATCATATGTTTCTATGAGCAAGCATGTATAGACGAATTTTAGAACAAGGATAAAAAAATGATAAAACGGGTGACTTGGGTTGCAAACTAAGCCACCATTATCCAAAATACAACCAATTATCCAAAATATATTTCCATGTCGAACACGGAAATCAAAAGGTTCTAAAATCTAAAACATAATTTAAAATAAGACATTAAAAAGCGAAGCTTCATGGAAGTTATTCCTAGCTTCTCAATGGTTTCTCAAGTTTGCTTTTCTTTTCCCTTGTCCTTGCTTGGTGGAGGCCCTATTTACAATAAAAAGGGGATGCATTATCACAACTTTGTATCACAATACCATAGTTGAATTAGAAACATAAAAGAAAGGATAGTCATTTACCTACTGAAGTGATCTTTCCAGCCTTAATATCACCAAGGTATTTGGAACAATTTCTTTTCCAATGTCCAATACCATTACAATAATGGCATTTATCAAGAGGACCCTTCTTGATTTTGGAAGTGCTAGCTTCATAAGTCTTAGCTTTGGTGAAAGTGAGAGCTTGCTTCTTACCCTTCTTCCCATTCTTCTTGAATTTCCCCTTACTTTTGGTGCTAATGTTAAGCACATCCTTGGGTGGGTTGACATTTAACCCCATGTCTCTTTCGGCTTGCACAAGTAGCTTGTGCAACTCTTCAAGAGACACGTCCTTGTCTTGCATGTTAAAATTCGCCCGGAATTGAACATACGCTTCGACCTTGGATAAGAAGTGTAGAATCCTATCTACAATGAGTTCTTTGGGGATTCCAACCTTTTGAATTTTCAAGGTCTCGACTAGCTCCATTAATTTGAGCACATGAGGGCTAACCTTTTGCCCCTCTTTGAAGTCGAGATCGAAGAATGTCGCGGCCGCCTCATATTGGACGATCCACGGAGTTTGTGAAAACATTGTCACAAGCTTGGAGTAGATTTTATTAGCGGTGCCCATTTTAAAAGCTCTCCTTTGGAGATCCGTCTCCATCGCAAAGATCAACACATTTTTCATTGCGGCAGACTCCTTATGGTAAGCCTCATATGCTTCCCTAGTGGCGGCGGTCGACCTAGTATTAGGTTCGGGTGGAGAGGCCTCGGTGAGGTAACGAAGCTTATCGTCACCTTGGGCGGCTAATTTGAGTTGGGCATCCTAATCGGAGAAATTTGACCCATTCTTTTCGAGTTTACATCGATCCATGAAGGATCGGAGCCATGAAGTATTAGCGAGAGGTGTGGCGTTTGGGTTTGGAGTAGCCATTTGTTATGAGAAATAGAAGCGGTCTACAAAACAAAATAGAAGGAGTAAAACAAATGTCGTTTTCATAATAATACTCGTAAAAATAAGTTTAAACAAGTTTTATTGCATTTATCTAGTGACCTCTACCCAACTTGATAAATGATTCCAAGACCCAAATTCATATTAATTTAGGCATCGGTAAAGCCGAAAAACAACCCTTATCAATATAACTCGGTGGATTAACCTTTTAATCGATTCTACTTTTAGAACTCTTGGTCGACAAATTTACATTAAAATTTATCTTTAGCCCGAAACACATCCGGAAAACCATCGAGAATACTTTCGTTGAGTTCAACCCAAATTTCGAATAAATGTGTCCATGATCCAAACTTACATCAACTTGGGCATCGGTAAAGCCGAAAACAACCCTCATCTTAATAAATTCGGTGGGTAGACATTTATCACCCACTTCCCCTACGTAACAAGGTTTGTACCCCGGTAAAGCCGAGTGCACTCCCTCACGAAATAGGTTTTCATGGTTTCTACTTTTTGGTAAGGCTATGTCTCAATTGATTATTTTAGCGAGAGGTCATGTCAATTTATTATCTATCACGTTTTAAGTGAACTAAAGCAGTGAACTACGATAATTCTAATTGACACGGTCGATAAACTCGATTATGAAGACAATGCATGTTATAGTTATGGCGATTTAGCGATGCATGCAACATATAAATAAAATGCAAAACATAAAATAAATCCTAGTATGGCCTTCCTAAAATAGAAAATCTAATTATCTATTACATATTCGGAAACCAACTCCATTGGTCCCTTGAACTTCGGTTGTGGCACGCATCTCGAGGTAACACCGTCTTTATGTATCGCCTTCTTGAATGACACCGTCTTCATGGAACTCCGGAATAAATAAATAAATTACATAACAAATTACATAATTTCCTATTATACATATGTAATTAAAATAAAACAAATCTATTAAATTACAAAACGGTGATACGAGATCACAATAAATTACAACCGAATCGATATTCCCATACATTTCGGGTAATACCAATTAAAACTAAGGCCATACTAAGTAAAAATACATAATTCAAAATTACATAAAATAAAATTATAACAATCATAAATAAAATGAAGCATTATAATATGTATGAACATGCCTAATTTTATGCTAAATCGCCTTTAAGGAGCCAATATCGTATATTACACAGTTTTTATGGATTTGCGTGATTCAACGTTTTATAATCACAAAAATTACATAAATTCATATTTATGCACAAGTTAATTACCCTAACCTCTTAGGACTCAAAATTAGTCTCCACTAACTATTTGACTATAATTAACTCATATTTCTTAAAATTGTTCATTAATGGACCTAAAAATACAACAAAAATGCTATAAACTTCAAATAAATCACAAAAATTCCAAATAAATTCAAATTTTGAAATTTAAACTTATGAACATTCTGGAAAAATACCATAACACTCATAATGTTCAAAAACTTAGGTTAAAAGTTCGTAAAATTATCGGAAAAACTATGTTGCGGTTTATCGGATTTATCAATAAAAACATAAAAACATGAGAAAAATTATATTCATCAACTTTTCAATTTTAGATCTGAAAAAGATAATAAAATGCAACATGTGACGTTTTTCCATTGTCATGAAATATGTTTTAGCAATTATTCACTAAATAAGTCACTATTTATGCTATTTTTCATCAAATATTCATAAATCATGCATAAAGACTTCAATATAGCCTATTATTTTACACACATCTTGTAAAATTGCATGTGACAACATACTAAATTTCTATGACCAGATTCGAAATTTATCTCATATTAACCTATTTTTCATTTAAATTCGATTTTAACCATGAAAAATCCATATTTCGAGCATAAGAACTCCAAAAATTATGAAAATTTACAGGTCATCTAATGGCATTATTATAAAAGATGAACAATAAAAATCCATAAATTAACCAAAATATCCTAAAAACATTTTAGGACCAGAAACTTTAACATGAATAAAGTTATTTCGTGATATATCATAATAACACAAATTTACAAGTTTTATATGTTAATCGTATAACTCGGAAAAACTATAACCGATTTGCATGCAAACAAACAAGGCTCTTGATACCGCTTGTTAGAAATCTATATCTCTTTACTCAACATATTCATAATGTTATAATTTTAATTTAGTCATAAAATTAAAAGATGATCTTATGCATGCAAACTATAAGTAAAATAAGGAAGAAATCTTCATTCTTACATTGAGGATTTCGGTTTATATGGGCACAAGAGAGTCCTCCTACTCTCTTGTTCTTGAGCTCTCCTTAATGGATGAACAAAGATTCAAGAAGAGAATCCCTCCCAAGGTTTTATAGCCAAGATAAAAATCTTAATAAAATTAATATTATTATTAGAACAATATTAACTTTGTATAAAAATTGACCCAAAATATTATTTGGTCTCTCTATTATTTCGGTTGAGAGGAAGGGAGAAGGAGGAAGATTTTTATCTCTCTAAAACTCTTATTTTTAGATGAAAACGAATGAATAATACACTAATATTTTTCATAGTGTAGATTAGGTAAAATTAGAAGAAAAACCCATGGTTTTTCTCCTCTCAAAAAACCGGGTAGAAGGGGGAGGTTTTTATGCCCAATGCATGATCAAAGTGCTCTTCACAATAACCACTAGGTTTGCATGGCTAGGTTTAGGCAAATGATTATGTTCACCACTTACTTAATCAACATAATATTTTCCTAACATCACCCTTAATTTCGGTCATATGGAGATAAAATGGGTTCCATTTTATCTTTGTCAAATTGTCAATTTGTCATATGTCACATGTCACATGTCACATAAAATTGGTATGTATTTTTAACATATTAAAAATCAACGTATTAATAAAAATACGTCATATACAAAAATCGACTTAGTAATTCATAATTACTTATACCAAAATATTTTACCAATTATAAATCACAACATCTTGTATTTATAATAATTTATTCATTCAAATGCAATTGTTTCCTTAAACAATAATTTCATCCAAGTAATAAAACAATTCGATTACTTAGACCGTATCTTATTTAATCAAATTTCAATAAGACACGTAAATATTACTTCCAAAATCGTCCGTCAATTTTAATTAAGTAATTTATAACTCAATCTAATATGACCTGAGTTCTTACAAATCCGAAAATAACTCGACCCGAACCTAACCCGATTTGAATTACACGAATTTTGCACAATGTAGTGTAATTTGTTTTACTTCTGTCACAAATAGACCAAGTCAATAATTTTGTCAATGCGCTAAATACATCCCACCTTCTCTACCTCCAACAATAGCAGGCATCCACTTAGACAGTGAATTAGTAATGACAGCTAATATAAATTTTATCTTGCTGCTAGCTCAGTTTTTTGTCAAATATGTACAGTTATTATTTCACTCTTTTTACCTGTCTTCAGAGTCAAATGGACGATAAAGTCTTGAATTTTGTATGCAGTCACATGATTTTATTCAATTACTACACTTATTTAAAATTTACCTTTGTGCTTCTACCATTGTTTGGTGAGGGGAAAATTAAACCTATGTTTCACACATTCACCTATTAATGACCACTTTTTTCTCTTTCTACCGCCTTTGTAGAGTAAAAACTTAATAACGCACCACACTCATCCCACACTACAAAGTACTTACATCAGCTTATTTTATCTCACATCGGTTCAGACAGCTCATTTTAACTCACATCAATTCAAACAGCTCATTTCAGCTCTTGTCAATTCAAACAACTTACTTGAGCTCACTTCAACACCACTCAATTCAATTCAGCCCACCCTTCTTTTTTGAAAAAAAAAACCAATTTTTTGAAGTCTTTCTTAATACTATCAATAAAATATATTCTTATTATACGCAATCATAAACTAAATAATTTGTAAACGTTCCTGATAAAAATGTTTAAAACAATCCTTTCAAACGATGTACTTGATGTAATACTTTCCCAAATGTTAAATTTTATATAGACATAGACATCATATATAAAGTAAATATTATGATCATAATTTAAGTTGATTTTAGGACTCATAATCGTTAAATGGAAACATCATCTAACCCAAAATGCAAATGTAACAAACTCGTTCCGAAATGACTTGAACACCACCCACAAATTATAGAATAGAATTGGTTTACAATATAAGACAACATTTTTATTTGATTGACATCTATTTATCACTTTCATCAATAGATGAACACCCAAAAAATGAAACATGGAGAAGGCAATTACACACCTTCGTATATCTAGACAAAAATCGTTGACCGACTTATGAGCAGAGAGTAATCTGAAATGTGAAATAATAACACACATCAATTACCACAGAAAATGGAAACCATCCATCAAACTAAAAATCATCAACACGAGAACTTTAAATCAAACCACCAAATGATAACAACAACAAACTAAATATTCAAGTTTCGTTCTAAATTACAAGATTTTCGAGTGAAACACATGATACCCAACTCAATTTGAGTTTACTTTTCATTTTATACTTATACCGAAGATTTGAATTCAATGTTAACAAAGTAGATAGATTATGGTAATTGATTTATTGATTTTCGTTGTGAGAGTACAATAATTACCAAACCAGCTAATCTTCCTTAAGACAATAATATTTTTTTAAAATTTTTAATCGTAAAACGGAAGTAAATACTACCATTTGATGATAATCACACTGACCAATTGCTACTTACTTAGATAAACCCGTCTTACCATATACGAATAATACCCAATATGTCTTGCTTAAAAGTAGAGCTGACAAACAATGACACGACATGAAAACACGACACGAAATTAACGGGTTTGGGTTGAGACTTAATGACCCATTTATGTAAGTGGGTCGACACGAACACGACACGATATTTAATTGGGTTGGGTTTGGGTTGACCTCTTTAAACACGAACCCGACACGAAATACCTGTTTACTAAAGTAATCCAAATTTTTTCCGGTGGTCCATCACATAAATATACTTAAACTTTCCAAATATGGACATGACACAAAAACACGACACGAACCCAATACGAAATTAACGGGTTAGGGTTGAGGCTTGATGACCCATTTATGTAAGTGGGTCGACACGAACACGACACGATATTTAATTGGGTCGGGTTTGGGTTGGAGGGTTTATGACCCGTTTATATGTGACACAAACACGAACCCGACATGACCCGATCTGTTTGCCAGGTCTACTTAAAAGCGTCTTAACTTAAGACGTCTCACAACCTCCTTTCAACTATTTTATTCTGTTGTGAGACTCATCTTAAGTGAAGTCGGTTTTAAACAAGAATTGGTGCAATACAACAACTAAAGAGAGCAATTATTCAATCCTAATCAAGGTAAACCCACAACTTCAAACAATTCAATTTTTGAGAATGAACACGTATAAAGTATCAAAGAGCAATAAAATCAAACATCATAGATCTCAATTTCTACAATATACTAAAACCCCCCAAAAAAAACATTTTTTTTCCTGGAAATAGCCTAATTAACCGAAAATTAAACAAACCTAAATGAAAAAATAGAGTAATCATACCAAAAGGAGGAATACCCAGATGCCCTTAGCTAGAAAATAGCCGTAAAATCCATATAATGTCACAGTTAGTACTCTGGCTCAGATTGCAAGTCACTATACGAATTTCTGCGGAAAATGAAGATGAAACATTAGTTTTTCAAGGGGAAAAAGGTGATGAAATTTACAGACCAAAATCAAATGTAAACTAATAGAGATCAGATGAATACTTGACTATATTTCTCTCTTTCAATTTTCTACACAACTTCATAAGCACCTGTAACAAAGAATACAATTAATATGTTGCTCAGCGCCGTCCATCAATCGAAAAGAAAGAACATTGCCTACACAGAACCAACAAAAGTTATAATAGAAAAAATTTATTTACTTTAACCTAAAAGAAACAATAGAAAAAAAAGGCATGAAATTACCGAAGCCCCAAATTCTAAATCCGTGAAATTACCCTAAACCTCAAAATCAAACAACAAACCCATAAATAAAATAAACAAACATAGATGAAAAAAAAAATAAGCTTTTCAATTCGATTCGATCTGGGTTTAGAGTAAAAAGCGAGTTGGGTAAAGAATACAATTAATTGATCTGGTGCCTTCTTTGAACCTTTGGATATCGAGGAGTAATGGAGATGAATTGCCCGGCTTATACGAAGAGGATGGAGGTCCCGACGATGGAGAGGGAGGATGGGGCCTTCTTTAGTAAGGTGTAGATAGTGTAAGTTTGAGGGCGACAATAAGGTTGAGAGTGAGAATAATTAAGGGAATAAGGTTTGTATAATGGATATGGAAATAGAAAGGATAAAGGAAGGAGCAAAGATGGACATGAGGAGTTAGAGGTGAGAGACGATGCTAAGAGTGAGAATAATTGAGGGGAGAGGTAAGGTGTATATGAGGGGACAAAACGCAGAATTTTGAACGGAAAATTAGCAAAGTGATGTGCCTCAGTTACTGTTCATTATGAATAGTAATTTGGCTTGCTCACATTTTAGTAAGGGGGATAGATTGATTAAGAATAATATCAAAGATTCACTACGACCATAAATAGTGCTAAAAATCAAGTGTTACATTTGATTTGGATAGAAAAGAGTATATTGCTATTCTTTAATTATAAAGTCAAAATGGAGCGCTTAATCTCCGCAATGAAGCTAATGTATTTGAGCAATTCAATTGCAACATGCGTGCACGTTTTATCATGAGTCAACCATCCCGAGAAAAGTAGCAACTAACTTGAGAGTATGTATCATTGTGATAGGATCCGGCAAAGAACCTCAGAAATTATTGATAATGAAACATCTACTACTATCTTTATAAGTAACATTTGAAAATTAGATCAAATTAAAATGGCGTCTTTAAATAAAAGAGGAACGATAATACTAATCGTCTTACTGTTTGCAACAAATCTTTTTGTTCATGTGGTTGAGGGACATCCAAATTATAGTCCAGAAGTAGCAGCTAGAAGAAGCGTAGTCGGAAATGTCGATCAAGGTAGTCAATACCGTCGTGTCATGAAAGCGACGACCATACCCAGGAACTCCAAGAAAAAGCAAGAATCAAACAAATACAAAAGCGCAGGCTATGCCTCTACTATTTCTCCACCTTCTTGTGTCTTCATGCTTTCGGTTCTACTCTTCGTATCTTCTCTTATTATTCGGGTTTAGACAATTACTGCCCCTATCTACATTAACTTCATCATCGATTATTACGAGTAATTTTTTTTTCATGTTTTCGGATTTGTCTTTGTTATATTAATGGTTCTTATTTCTTTATGTATATTACCTTGTATTCGAGAACGACTATTATTATCGTACATCCTGTCTATATTTCAAAAATATGTAAACTTGTCAATGTTACCATTAAATTCCATACAAAGCAATTTCATATCGGAATTACTTTTTCAAATACGGATTTTACTCTTTCACATACATTTTTTCATAAACTTTCCATATCATGCCCTTTTTATCGAAACCTAATCAAATTAATTATACATGCCCATTTCCCTAAAATTGAATATAATTACTCTAAAAACTTGAACAATCCAATTAGGGAATTAATTTGTTATTTACCAATTTTTAATATTGTTGAAATTATTGGGTTTATTAGTTAGGTTAGTGATGAAATTAATAAAATTCATTTGCTTCGTATGCACAAACATTTGCAAAAGGAATCAGTCCTTGGCCATGTCTTCTTCGCCAAACTTCTCGTTAGTTTGAATAATCATTTGTGTTTGTCAGCAAGTCTTTCTTATGATGGACATATCCGTCACAAACTTGCGACGGGTCAAGTAATACCATGTGGATAGATAACACAAAACAGATTGCTTTTTCCTGGGCATTTTGCTTTTGTCTTATCTACCTTACATGGGTAATACTTGATCCGTTGTAAGCTTGCAACGGATGTGTTCGTCACAAATGAGAATTTGTGTTTGCTTTGTCAATGAATTCCACATAGCGGCTGCTGGATTCATTTTCTTGTTATGTATACATATGAAAGTTTACATCTGTTGTTTTGGCTTTGTATCTAGGACGGCTGATTATGTGGTGCAATTGAGTGTGAGACGGCTCGGAGTGGGTGGTGCGTTTGAGAATCGGGACGACTGGAGGCTTGATTGGGTGCGAGTGAGTGGTCAGGTTGTTGGTTGTGAAGGGCGGTGGTCAGGTGGTGTTGGTGGTGAAGGGAGATGAGGGGAGAAAAAAAAATTAATTGAATGAGGGAATGAAAAAAAAATGATGAGGGTACAATTGTAAAAAATGTATGTGAAAGAGTAAAATCCGTATGTGAAAAAGCACGTCCCATTTCATATACTCCATCCATTATACAGAGTATAATATATGACGTTTTAGCCAAAAACAAAGATATTAAGAAAAAATTTACTCGTGATTATGACATAAATAAGTATGGAGTAACTTTGAAAATAGGAAAATGACTACCCAAGCTGGCTTAGGTTTTCTTTCCCCAGGCAGTAGGTAGGTAGTACTTGACGTTTTATATGGTGTATAATCAGGGTCGGCCTAGAAGGGTGTTTAGGTTTGCATTTGACAAGGGCCCAATACTTAAAAAGGGACCAATTGTTCAACACCAATCCATTACAAACAAAATTTGTTCCCAAATAATCATAAATTGTTTTATAGGACCATATTTAGCAAAAGAATAACCTAATGGCACAAAGCCCAACTAAGTAAGTTAATAAATCTATAAATAAAATTGTTTATTTTGGTAACATAATACTTTATCTTGATAACTTGCATATTTAAATATGTCGGTATTCATTATAAGATATCGGGTAATCAAAATAAAATTGAAATATGAATGTAATTATATGTTAACTTTGGGCTTTTCTCCTTTGGGTCAGTCTTATGTTATAGAACGGTCCTATAGGAGAGTTGCTGCCAAATAATACATTCTCATCTATTTTAAATAAATAGGCCCAGTAAGCAAAGCCATCAATGACCAGCCGAATACACATGAATACAAATCCACCACAAACATTTCATACTCATGCAAATCGGATCTAACTAGTTATGAGCTTATTGTTTGATCTCGAAAAAACATTACGAGCTTATTGTAAAAAAACTACCTATATTCTTCCCAATTTTATATGTTTGTTCAAAAATCATCTTACAAATTTTGGGTTAGATGAACAATTTCACAATACTTGGGAGAGATTATCTAAATTTTTCAACCTTCAAATTAGGAAAAATACACAAAAAATTATGTTTTACGGTGCCCTAGGACCCCGGACCCTGAGACGTAGATCCGCCAATGGTTGTGTGATAAGTGCATATTTTATATATTCACCCCCTATATTAGCTCCATTTTACATATCAATTAGCACTTATCATAGTGTTTTGAGCTAATATTTGTTATGCTAGTTGCATTTGCTACTTTCCACATGTTTTGTAGGATACTTAAGCTTTTTGGAGCTAAAATACTACAAGATGAGCTACTAGAGTGCAATGGCTAAACAAGACCAAGTATTGGACTAGCATGGAGTATTGGCATGGGTTTTGCATGAAGAAATTGATGGACTAATGTGTGTAATGCAGATATTGCCAACAATCAAAGTCAAGCCCAAGTTCAAGTCCAAGTCAAGGTGGAAAGCATTGGATATCAAGAAGCTTAAGATGCTATGAATTTAGAGCATTACCGGGTGATTAAGGAGCATTAAACATAAACATAGAGATTCCTCGAGCAATTAAGTGAGGATTTAAGAGAATTAACCCGAAAGACTACGCCCCCGATCGGGGCTGGCAACCCCGATCGGGGTTGGCTGCCTCTAGCTTGTTTACGTTTCACTCCCCTCCCCTATATAAAGGGGAGCCACTTCATAGCTTAGGCATCTCAATTTTTGCGTCTCATATACTTACAATATCCTTAAGCATTATAATTCTCTCAATAGTTTTCATTTTAGATTTCAATATAAGTTAAGCTTGTAGTTATCAACATTTGGTTCTTAATACATTTCAAGCATTTGGTTCTATTTGTTTCTTCCATACAAGTTCTTTTCTATTAAGGTATTTCTATTTCTAGTTCACAATTTTACATTTCTATTTAGTTCACGCATAGTTTATTATTAGTACTTTATTTACATTTCATTAGCATTTTTTATATTACATGTTATATCATTTAATTTATATAAATCACACAATCATGTTTAGCATTTCTTACAATATAGTTTATAATTTACACCTTAATATGAGTAGGTAAATTTCCTAGTCTAAGGGCTAGGGGAGCCTTGCAAAATCAAGTATATAACATGTTAAAATAGGTTGATAATAATATTGTTCAATTGTTTCTATTACATGTTTGTACCATAATGTTTAATCTTTGTTTAAGGTCTTATCCATTGGTTAAGTTTGTACATTCATTCTAAAAGTGGAGAGGCATGGAATCGAATTAGACAAAGCATGTGTAGTAGGACGACCTAGTCATGGACGAAAGTTTCTCTAGGACCCGGTCTATGGTTGATACTAATGCCGTAAGGTGGGTGTCTCTAAGCCTAAGCAATTGACAATGTTTTTAATACCGAGTTTTACATAATTATATATTTACCTCTGCATGTGTGACCCGACCCCCTTAGACTCCCTTTTATTATATAATTTACATCATAGTTTTTGTTAGTCATCAAACAACCAAACCCAAAAACGAAATCGATCTTGATAGAAATCTTCCCATAGCATTTCACAACTTAATTCCCGTTTACTTGTGTACGACCCATATTCCTACATTCATTTGTTGTTTAGGGTAATTATCTTTGCATAGGTACAGGATAAGCCTATCAAATTTTGCCGCCGTTGCCGGGAAAACGGTTTTATTACGTTTTGAATTGTCGATTTTTACCTTGTTTTCTTTTGTCTTGAGGAACACTTGTTCCTTGAGACCGTTACTTATCATTTTCCTAGAAATTGTTGTCTTATGCCCAGGTCCTCTCGTAGTGGAGAATTGCTTTCACTGGATTCCGACCCCGAGAAAACCTTTAGGAAGAAGGTTCTAGTTCATCATCTCCACCGCCACCGCCATCCCCAATCAAAAAGATGGTGAAGCTTTCCAGTCATTTCAAGCCCACCGCGGCTATGCTTCCAAGGGGTATAACTACTACCCAAATAAGAGCCGTGGATTTTGAGATCAAACCGGCTTTCATTGACCTTGTGGAAAGAAGGCAATTTGGGGGAAGTCCTTTGGAGGATCCCAACTTGCATATGCTAAATTTTTGTGACTATTGCTCCATGATTCGGCAAACGGGAGTCACACAAGCTCAAATAAGGGAGATACTTGTCCCTTTTTCATTGAAGGACAAGGCAAAGTTATGGATCAATAGCCTTGATAGAGAAGCCATGGGGATCACCAATTGGGAGTATTTGGCTCTTACTTTTTACCAAAACTATTTTACACCGGAGAAAACTCAAACATTGAGGAGCCAAATCACCGGATTCCGTCAATAAGCTCTTCAGAGCTTATATGAAGCTTGGGAGAAGTACAAGAAGCTACAAAGGCAATGCCCACATCATGGGCTAGATGATTGGTTTCTAGCTATAACATTCTACAATGGATGTTGTGCCGAGTCCCGAAGGATTCTTGATTCCGCCAACAATAGTCGGTTGATCAAATTGACACCGACCTTGCTCATGCCACGATTGAATCTATGGCGGTCCATGATGCACAATATGTCAATTCCCGCATTGTGCCACTCAAAGGTAAAGAAGAATCCTCCAACAACTCCATCTTGCTAGCTCAAATTGCCTCACTCCAACAACAATTGGCGGAAAGGGATCCTAGAGATTTCGTTCAACAACTTAATATCATGTATTCTACAAGTCAAATCATCATTTATGACGGTTGCGGAGGTGCGGGTCATTACATCGCTCATTGCCAAGCTCCTATTGAAGAGGTAAATGCCTTTCTAGCTTTAAGACAAAACGCTTATCCACCGGGTACATTCTCAAACACATATAATCCAAATACAAGATTTCACCCGAATATGTCTTATAGAAGCAACAATGTGCTCAATCCTCAATCCTCAACCCCACCACAACAAAATGCCTATGTCCCTCAACAACAAAAGTATAATCCTCCACCGGGTTATCAAAATCAACAAAGGCCCCCACAAAACAATTACCAACAAAATTAACCCCCATCACAAAATGGCCAACAAAACAACCAAGGAGGAGGTAAGCTAGAGGGCTTGATAGTCCAAATGCAAAAGAAATTATTGGCTCAAATCCAAAAGAATGAGCAAGCCCAAAATGCTGCGATCAAGATGTTGGAACAACAAATGGCTCAACTTGCCTCATCTAGCTCTTCAAGGAAAACGGGTCAACTACACCCTCAAGGTGAGCAACCACATGCTACCCTTAATGCTATCTCCTTAAGAAGTGGTACGAAATATGATAGGCCATCCATGCCCAAAGAAGATGAGGAGGTACTTGTTGAGTTGGAGATTTCTCCAAATGGTAAGGAAAGTGAAGATGTTCCAAAGAAGGTGGATAATCCACTTGTTGTTGAGAAAGTCAAGGAAGTGGAGGATGCTCCTCCAAAGAAAGATGTTGAAGCAAGGATTCCGGAAAAAATCAAAGTGCCATTTCCTCATAGATTGGCAAAGTATCAAAAGAATTCTCAATTCGGTAACTTCATAGAAGTTGTGAAGAATCTCCAGGTAACCGTCCCCTTTACCGAATTAATCACTCAAATTCCATCTTATATTAAGTTCATGAAAGACATTTTAACTAAGAAGAGGACTTTTGATGAAGTTGAAACGATAGCTCTCACCGCCGAGGTGAGTGCTCTTTTGCAAAATAAGTCCCCTCCTAAATTAAAAGATCCCGATAGCTTTTCTATTCCATGCACAATTGGCACCTATCAAATTGATAAAGCTTTATGCGATTTAGGTGCTTGTGTGAGTGTAATACCTTACTCTATTTGTGCTAAGCTTAATATGGGAGTCTTAAAATGCACTAGTGTCACATTGCAAATGGCGGACCGTTCCATAAAACGCCTGATCGGTCCGTTTCGTGTTCACAATTTAATAGATGTTGTCGTTGGGTCACGTCCGAATCAAAACACAATTTATAGCTTCACAAACAACTCTACAATTAGTAAAGAGGCAAGTAAAGGTCCGATCCCAAGGGACGGGAATTGAGATGAGATTTCTATTGAAACTAGTGGTGTCTTAGGGGTGTCACAATTTGGGTTGATGTAGAAGGTCACTAACTAAATAGCAATGAAAATAAATAAGCAAGATAAATTAAAAGGGTTGTAAACAATTGATAAAAAGCACTAGGGTGTCATGGGGTCATAGGGGAATCATGGGAATTGATCATACAAACATGTTCTCAAATTATAAGCAAGCAATTATTGTTGTGATGGATTGAGTTGGGTTATATCTTACAATCCTAAGAAAGTTTGGGTCCCGGAGCCGAATCGATTAGATTGTACAACACCTACAAGTCGACTTAGTCTTCCCTACTCAACAACATGCATGGTCTAATGAGACTTGAGTTGGTTTATGTCTTACAAGTCTCATTGAAAAGATAGGTGATGGGTAAAAAATGCAAGGATTCATAGGCTCACATTTCATCAAACATAACATGTGCATGAGTTGAGATCAAAACAAGCAAGCAAATAAACCATGAAAGCATATTTAAGCATGAATCATTCCCCATGTTGATTTCCCCTAATTACCCATTAACCCTAGCTAGGTCACTACTCACTCATATCATGTTGATCATGCTAGCAAGGTTGTCAATCATACCAACAAAAGGAAACATGATGAATAAATGAAAGTAATTAACAATAATTAAAAAGGGATTAAGAGAATTATACCTACTAATGATTCCAATAATAAAGCAAAGAATAAAAGAAGTACTTGATGCTTGATTGAGAGGTTGTCAATCTCCCAATAATAACCCAAATAATCTTCAATTACCCAAAATAAAGGATGAACAAAAGAGAGATTAAGGAAATAAAACTTGTATTAAAACTTGATTAATTGTTGATTACAATACTAAAGAGAGATTTGATTGATATTAACTACTCTAATAATTGATAAGAAGAACATGCCCTTCTAATTAGACTAATGGGGTATTTATAGTGGAAATTAGGTGGATGCATTAGGGTTAACTAAGGGCTAAACTAGTAATTACACTTTTTAGATTGAGTAGGGAGAATCCGGTATTTTTCGAAGGAAGGGCTTCTTTCTTTGTAGCTTGGAGAAGACGAAATTTATTGATCGAATCCGTGCGTATTGAGTCGGGACGGGCGGATTCAGCAGGGGAATACGGGCGTCTTCGGGGAATCCGGCGGATTTGTGGCTGCTGTCCAGCGTCTTTGAAGGAAGACGCACGGATTGTGCTTGTGGAGGACGGGGATTCGGGACAATCCGCTCGGATTGTAGCAAAGACTATTTCTTCTTCTTTTCTTCCCTTTTCTTCATAAAATCCTTGGGGATTTCCTCGGGGATGCAAGGATCCTTTCTCAACATTGCTCATCTACTATCATATGTACAAAGGCCTTCTAATCTTGTCTCTCCTTGATGCTTGGTCATTGAATTCAATCAATTTAGTCTTGTTTTGCCATGAAAATGCAAAATTTTCACTCCTTTCCTACCAAGGGATCAAAATCTCAAAGAATATGCAAAACAAAGAACTAAAGACAATAAATGACCCAAATATGCACTAAAAAGCATGGGAACAAGGCTAATTTGGGGGCTAAATATGCGCTAATTATGGTCACATCAACGCCCTTTGGGAGTTTTGGAGGATGTTCCCGTTAAAGTTGGTAAGTTTTTCATTCCGGTTGATTTCATTGTCCTTGACATGGCCGAAGATGCCCAAATCCCAATCATTATAGGAAGACCCTTTTTACATACTGCGAGTGCGTTAATTGATGTCAAAAATGGTAAAATTACATTGGAAGTGGGCGACGATGAGGTCACATATAATTTGAATAGTGCCATGAAGAGTCCCATGATAGAAGAGTCTTGTTATTCTATTGACATTTTTGATGTTGTTGACATTGTTATAGAAGACTCTACACCTCGATCTTTATCTAAAGATCCCTTGGAGGCACTCTTGCTATTAGAATCATTTGCTGGTGATGATGAGATTGGAAATAAGGAGATTGATGCTTTGGAGCAACAATTGGATGGAGAAGAGCTATCATTGGAGGAAAGCTCACACTTTGTAGGTTTGGTTGCTACACCTCTAGACCTTGAGGTACAAAAACCCGAACTTAAGCCTCTTCCTTCCAATTTGAGGTATGCTTTTCTAGATAATGAGGAGATAAGTCCGATAATCGTTTGTGCTAAGTTAGATGAGAGTCAATTGGCTAAATTGCTTCATGTCTTAAGGTCTCACAAGAAAGCCATTGGTTATAAACTTCACGATTTAAAGGGCATAAGCCCCAAATTTTGCATGCATCGAATTAATCTTGAGGAAGATCATAAACCATGTCTCCAAGGTCAAAGACGACTAAATCTTAACATGCAAGAAGTGGTAAAAAAGGAAGTACTTAAATTGTTAGATGTGGGAATTATCTATGCTATTTTCGATTCTAAATGGGTGAGTCCGGTCCAAGTGGTTCCTAAGAAAGGAGGAACCACCGTAGTAAAAAATGATAAAAATGAGCTAATTCCAACTAGAATTGTGACGGGTTAGAGAATGTGCATTGACTATAGGAGGCTCAATTTAGCCACCAAGAAAGACCACTACCCATTACCTTTTATTGACCAAATGTTGGAACGGTTGGCATGTCACATGTATTTTTGCTATCTATATGGTTATTTTGGGTTCTTTCAAATACTCATTCACCCGGATGAACAAGAGAAGACCACATTAACATGTCCCTATGGTACCTTTGCTTACCGTAGAATGCCCTTCGGTCTATGTAATGCCCCCGCCATTTTCCAACGTTGCATGATAAGCATCTTTTTCGACTTTATCGAGTCTATCATGGAGGTGTTTATGGATGAATTTAGTGTCTATGGTTCTTCTTTTGATGCATGTTTGGCTAACTTGTCTAAAGTTTTGAAGCGTTGTGAAGAGGTTGATTTGGTGTTAAATTGGGAAAAGTGCCACTTCATGGTGAATGAAGGAGTGGTGCATGGTCATATTGTCTCGGAAAGAGGAATTGAAGTGGACCGTGCTAAGGTCCAAGTTATTGAGCAACTACCCCCACCGGTAAATGTGAAGAGTGTAAGGAGTTTCTTGGGCCATGCGGGATCCTACCGCCGTTTCATTAAAGATTTTTCTAAGATCGCCAAACCCCTTACGGAGCTTCTTTTAAAGGATGCAAGCTCCCTTTGTGTTTACTAACGATTATCTTGAGTCTTTTAATAGGATCAAGAAGGCTTTAATTTCCGCACCTATCTTCCAATCACCGGATTGGAACTTGCCGTTCGAGCTCAGGTGTGATGCAAGTTACTATGCGGTAGGTGTCGTGCTAGGACAAAGAAAGGACAAGGTTCTCCATGTTATCTACTATGCTAGAAAAACCATGGATGCGGCTCAAATCAACTATACCACCACGGAGAAAGAGCTACTTGCCATTGTCTATGCTTTAGACAAATTCCGCTCTTACTTGATCGGTTCAAAAGTCATTGTTCATACCGATCATGCCACACTAAAGCACCTCCTAGACAAACAAGAAGCTAAGCCAAGGTTGATACGATGGATCTTGCTCTTGAAAGAGTTTGATCTTGAGATTAAAGACAAGTAGGGGGCCGAAAATGTTGTTGCCGATCACCTATCCCGTTTGAAGTTCAATGATGGAGGTATTGAGTTACCTATTGATGATTCCTTCGCCGATGATGTTTTGATGGTGTTGGAAGCCAATACTCCTTGGTATGCCGACATAGCCAACTTTTTAGGTGGAAGAGAATTGCCACCCAACCTTTCATATCAACAAAAGAAGAAGTTCTTACATGATGTCAAGTTCTTCCTATGGGACGATCCAAACTTGTTCACACATTGCTCCGACGGGCTATTCCGGAGATGTATCCCACAATGGGATGTGAAAGGGGTGCTAGAAAGATGCCATTGTTCTCCTTATGGTGGTCATCATGGACCATCCAAGACCGTTGCAAAGGTGTTGCAATCCGGTTTCTATTGGCCAACTATGTTCCAAGATGCTAAAATTTTCGTGATGGCTTGCGATGCTTGCCAAAGGACGGGTTCTATATCAAGGAGGCACGAGATGCCTTTAAATGGTATCTTGGAAGTGGAGGTATTCGATGTTTGGGGTATTGATTATCAAGGACCATTTCCTTCCTCAAAAGGGAATCGGTATATTTTGGTTGCCGTTGATTATGTCTCTAAATGGGTAGAGGCAATTGCTACTCCAACAAATTATGCTCGTACCGTGATCAACTTATTCAAGAAGATCATATTTCCAAGGTTTGGTGTTCCAAGAGCGGTCGTTAGTGATCGTGGTACTCATTTTGGTGAGAAACAACTTGATGCTTTAATGGAGAAATATGGAGTCTATCATAGATGAGGCTTCGGCTACCATCCACAAACTAATGGCCAAGTGGAGGTTTCTAACCATGAGATCAAGTCCATACTTGAGAAGGTTGTTTCAAAGTCACGAAAGGATTGGAGTATGAAGCTCGATAACACCTTGTGGGCTTACCATACCGCATATAAGACACCTATTGGTACCTCACCATATAGGTTGGTCTATGGAAAGGCGTGTCATCTTTCCGTTGAGATGGAACAAAAGGCTTATTGGGCGGTTAAGGAGCTTAACATGGATCCGAAATTGAGTGGAGAAAAGCAGTTGTTGCAACTCAACGAACTTGATGAATTCCGCTTACAAGCTTATGAGAGCTCCCGTCTCTACAAGGAGAGAACAAAAATATGGCATGACAAGAAGATATTGAACAAAGAATTTCAAATTGGTGATAAGGTGTTGCTATTCAATTGCCGTTACAAGCTATTTCCGGGAAAGTTACGATCACGGTGGACCGGTCCATATACCGTCACAAATGTCAACAAGTTCGGTTCAGTTGAAGTGAAAACCACCAAGGGCGAAAAATTCAAAGCAAATGGCCATCGTTTGAAGCTCTACCATGAGAATGTGATCGTTGGTGTGATAGAGGAAATGACCGTTCAACCTCTACCAAAGAAAGCTTAAACCGACTCAAGCTTTTTCGTCGTGCGGGACGTTAAACCAGCGCTTCTTGGGAGGCAACCCAAGCTTTTTATTTGCTTTTATTTATTTTTGTTTTTAATTTTCTGCAATTTAATGTTTTTCATAGATTAGTAATAAAATACTCGACTTGACGATGTTTCGTTTTGTGATTTTTAGGTGAAAATGAAGAAAGGAGACTTAGAAGAGAATCTGGCACGCTTCCCCATGCAAGAACCCCGTTCAGGGACATAGTTTTCAAGAAACGGAACGGAATTGAAAAGTAATACGGAAACAAGTCAAAAAGCCGAAGAACAGGTCAACCCCGATCGGGGTTGCCAGCCCCGATCGGGGTCGTGGTTTTATGATTTCTTGCCAACTGCTTTATACGGGTAATTAAAGAAAAAAGAACAAATTTTTCTATCACTTTGAAAACCCGACGGTACCTTCTCCTCTCTATCTCTATCATTTTTTCTTCATTTCTTCACCTACAATCACAAGGAACATCACTTTCTTCATCAATTTTGCAAGAATCAATTAACCATTAACATCAATTGGTAAGTTTTCTTCCCTTTTCTCTTTAATTTCATCCATTTCAGTCAATTAAATCGAATTATGCAAACCCTAACTCAATTTGGTGGAATTTGATTTTGTGCTTTTTAGTGCTAGAAATTGATTGTAGAATGCTTTATTCATGTTTGTAGTATGAATTAGTTCACTAGTTCGTTCTATTATGTCTATTTGAATGAATTTTGGTTTGCCTTAAGATGAATTTTTGTCTTAAATTTCAGAAAAATGGCACCAAGAAAACCTCCTACCCAAGGTGCTTCTAAGAGGAGAAGAGGTGAGGCGGAACCCTCCCATGTTGTGGAGGATGTGAAAATGGAAGAGGTCCCGGAGTGGCAAGACCCGGATTTTCCCGGAGTGATCTTCAATTCATAAAAGCAATACAACAATTGGGTCATCCTAAAGAGCAAAGGTATAAAACCAACCAAATTTATCAACCAAGCTTCTTTAAACAACATTAGAATTTAGAAAAATGTTAAGACTTTGTTTAAAAATCTTGGTATGAAGCATTGTTATACAATGAATTATAAAACCTTTCCCGAACTCACCCTTGAGTTCTTAAGCTCTTTTGAGTTTCGTAGGTCTAGGAACCCCGGGTTTGTGCTTTTTGTGACCTTTCGATTGTTTAATGAAGACCATAGGATGGCCCTATCGGATTTCGCTAACATCTTCCAATTGCCCCATAAAGACTTACCTACCGAATCACCTGACTCATATAACCCCGTTTTGACATGGAATGCCATTTCTCACTTCCCTTTTCAAAGTTGGGACCATTGCCCTCATCAATTTATACATTACCCCGACATAAGGGTTTGGCAAAGGTTTATGGGATAAACCTTTTTTGGGAGAAATGAGCCTCACTCGGTGAGGAAAATTGAGGTACAGATTTTGGGTGCTTTCTTGAATGTTAATGGTGATGATGAATGGGGAATCAATATCCCCTACCACTTTGCGGTCCACTTGACCAAACAATATAACCCCAAGAATAGTTGTATTGTCTTAGGAGGGTTGGTTACAAAAATTGCTCACCATTTGTGTAGGTTCAACCAAGAGAACACCAACTTGAGACCATTGCTTGTGTCTAGGGAAAAAGGGGTTGAGCTATATTATGAGTATTTTCTTTCTTGTAATTGGTTTAGGGATTCTTACCCTAACATGGGTTGGAAGATAGGTAGGCAAGACTCCATTAGTCTACCCGAAGAAAGGACAGAAATTAAGGCTTTAGTCCACACTAAGCCTTATCATGGGAGTGCCCCTTTTACTAGACCTGCTTACCATTTGGACCTAAGAGGTGAGCCAAACACCACCGTTGAGCGGCATGAGAGAGGTCAACCCTATCAAGCACGTCATTCCACCTCTAGTGTTCATTCACCTTCTAGCATGGAAATGATGGAAATGATGCGGGAATTGAACTTAGGTGTTAATACAATTCGTGATGACCAACGACTTGCTTTGTATCCAATTTATGATCATTTTGCTAGACAATGAGTGATCTAACCCGAGGGGCCACACCCTTAATTTTATACTTATCCTCCGGGTGGATTTTCTCCTCCCATTCCCATTCCCACTCCCCCTCCTTACAATGATGCAGGTACATTTACTACATATGCACCTCGTCCGAATTTTTGTGGTTCGGATTATGGTGTTGAGGCACTACAAGGAGGCTATGGTGGATATGGTGGCTATGGAGGGTATGGTGGGTATAGTAGCTATGGTGATGGTCTTGGTAGTGGCCACAACATTGGTGAGTATGTCACTCCTCTTCAAGAGGATGATTCAAGTAGAAGTGGTTAACAAGGTGAATCAAATGGTAGTGGTAAGAAGAAGAAAGGAAGGAAGGGGTTCAACTTTTGGCCCTTTTGTTAGATGATTGATGAAAATGTCCCCCAAATTCATGCTAGCTTGGGGGGAGGCTAGCAAGTCGAGTAAGTTTTTAATTGCTTTGCATTTTAGTATAGGTCTTGCAACCCATTAAACATGACCTCTAGTCCGTCCTGTTTTGTGCTTTGAGCCATTTTTATGATTTGGTTGGGTAATCTGAATTGTTGGCATATTGAGGACAATGTTATGTTTAGCTTGGGGGGAGATTGCATTTGCATATAGTGTAGTTTGCATGTAGTGTAGAAATTTGAAAATTTTTGAGAGAAATTTTTGTGCTTTTTGCTTGTGTATCACCTACTTTCCTCTTTGCTTCTCCTAATGATAGCTTTTGGCTAATGATTTGTTCTTATATGATGGGATAATAGCTACATGGGGATGTCATGACATAGTAGGTGGGAGATGGAAAATGAACCGAATAGGCTTGATCTTGACTATTGGCAAGCTACAAAATGGTAAGGTAGAACCTCTTTTGACCGATGCATCCATATCCGGTCTCTCTTAGGTGAGTGTAGGTGTCTCCTTATGATGTGTGTTTCATCAAAATGCACAAGTATGGTTCTCATGTCATCTCTTGGTAAGCATGCATTCATTTGTTATAGCATTTTGGAGCTATTCACATGAATATATTTGCCTTTTTGACCCCTTCACAAACATTTTTCCTAGCTACATTATAACTTGCCTACCTTGTTGAGCTAGTAGCTTTGTTTTATTTTGTTTGGGTGCTCAATTGGGATTTGTTTTAAAGTTTGATTATCATGTGAGCTTGATCTTATTGCTTAAGAAAGAAAATGAAAGAGAAAGATGATGAAAAGAGATGATGGAAAATTGAGAAAAAAAAAAGTTGAGAAAAGAAAGAAAAGAAAAAGAATGAAAAAAAAAGCATGAAAATGAAAAAAAAAGTATGAATTGGAAAGACAAAAAGAGAAGAAGATGTTGATGTGAGAAACTTTTATGCATTATTCATATATTTTGGAGAGTTTTCTTATGATTTGAATTGTAAAATTGGGTTAGAATTGGGATTGATCATCCTTACATTTGGTTGTTGTTAGCTTGACATTAGCTCCACAATCCATAATTCATTTGTTCCCCCTCCTTACCCATAGCTTTCTGACGATTTTCCACGCCGGTGAGCAGGATTTGCGTGGGACTGGGCGGCGGAGTGAAGCCTGACCTTGATGTTCCTTTGTCTGATCTGGTCTGGGCTGAGACAACAGGGGTCCTGGGAGGTAGAGAGGCTTTTGTTGTCGGTATGATTCTTGGGGTGTGTCCGGGAGCCTGCGTGGCCACTGTCGATGTTGGACTTTCGGTAGACGATGGTGGTGGCGATGGCTGCCTGCTCCCTGACATGGCTTCAGATACTTGTTTTTCCATTGTATATCTAGAATATCAACGATTGACGACCACAATGCCCCACGGTGGGCGCCAAACTGTTTAGGTATTTTTACCCAAATCGATTAATTAGGGTCAATGTAGTCTATATTCGTTGGTCGATTGTATGATGATTTGTATGTCAATAAGTAAACGGAAAAAATAAGGTACGTAATGTAAATTGACACGTAAGATTTTGGTGACGCGGAAAACCCAATGTGGGAACAACCGCGGGAGGGACGGTACCATGCCAAGTATTGCACTATATGAATTGGAGGATGATTACAATTGTGATGCGTAGCTAATCCTGCTGGCCCTAGGCGTCAGGCCTGCAAGATCCAGAATGAGCGTATATTATTTGCTGAGATATGATCTCGATTATTGTTGTATGAATGAATACGGATGTGTTGAATGAGTCGTCTTGGATGTCCACTTTGATTTGCTTCCTTGGCTATTTATAGGGTAAGAACCCTAGACATGTCCTACCTCGAATATGGAAAGGGAATATTATTTTCATAAGGACTTCTTTCCAAACCCGAACTCTTTTACCAATTCTCCCCAATCTCCCTAACTTCTCCCTAACTTCTCCCTGACTTCTCCCTAACACTCCTTTCCTTAACGCGGGCACCTTCTATGACAGGCTCTTGATCCTTCTCAAGCCCATCTCCCCTTTTCCTGACCGCGGGCTCCCTTCCTCCTTACCTCTTCTTTTGTAATCTTTATCTTATCAAATGGGCCTTTTCTATTATGCTATTTTTAGCCCAAACAGTTTGCCCTAAATTTCTTGCGAAGTACGCTTTCAAGTATCGAGCAAGGAATTTTACGTAACCAAATGCTAAACCCTACGCCGTCTTTTCTCTTCTTCCCAAGCATCCCATCATTTCCAGCCGCCCTACTCCTCTTTCTCTGCACCCAACTCCCTCTCTCCTCTTTATAACTCCAACGTCCCTCTTCACTCTCATTAACCACTTCAAATTATTTCAAAAACTCATCTCTCTTAAACCCTCAATCTTCCTTCCCCTTTATTCTCCACCGGCTTCACTGTTTCCCCTCCCCGTCTCCATCACCAGGTAATCCATCTTCTTCTCTCCTTTTAATCTTCATTTTCTCTCTCCATCATGGGCAAAACTCGACAGTCTTCGTCAACCCCTACACCCTCCGACCGCAATCTTGACCCTACTTTCCCTTCTCGGGGACTTTTCAAACACCCACATGATTGTGACTCCGTCCTAACTCCGGCCGACATTCCGACGATCAAGAACCTGCTTGGTCTTGGTGATGGGGTGGATATCGACATCCCTGAACCGGGACAGAAAGCTGACGCCCTCCGTCTAGGGTGGGTTTGCTTCTACCTATATCCGTTTAGATATGGCCTCCGTTTCCCTTTCCCTAAACTCATTCAAGATTTTATCTTCACCAACAATTTCGCCATGGCACAAATCTCTGCCGCCATTTGGCGAGTTCTTCTCTATTCTCTGGCCGCTGGTCAGAGTACTGGCAAATCTGTCACCTTGGGCGATCTGGCCCATATGTACAACATCAGGTCCCTGGGCAGGGGTCAATTCTCTTTCCGGGGCCGTGGAGAGGCTCCCTTCAAACATGTGTCAAAATCTCGTGATGATAAATGGTTTGAGGGCTTCTTCTACGTGAGGAAGGACTCCATCCAGCCTCCTGCCGATTATATTTTCGAGAAATGGGTTCTGACTTCGAGTAAGCAGCTTTCCTGTTACCTGATTCGTTTTATCTTGCTGCTACTAGCTTACTTCATCGCCTTCGTGCAGGCCCCTGCGACCTCACCCGTATCGCCGCCAAGATCCCTGCCTGCAGCAAGCTGTTCAGCATTTCTGAGTCTGAGAGAAAGTTCCCAGACCTGCTTCCTTGTTTTTCACCTGCTTCTTCCTCCAATCCTCCTCAATCAGCCCACAGTATGTCTTCTGGTAAGGTTTCTGTAGCCACTCTCGCTTGCATGCAATTTCTGCGGACGTTTTAAGCATTCTGTCGCCTGAGGCTATGCGTGCTTGCACGTTCAAAAGTCGATCAACTGGAACTCATCCTCCAAAGTGTTAAAAGAAAGAGACCCTCTGCCAGCCCCGATGTGGCCTCTGCCTCCAAGAGGAGTGCTCTGGCTGCCTCTTTTCAGACTCCTCCCACAGTTTCCAGTTCGGCTGCACGCGTGCCCCTGGAGGTTAATCAGTTATCTCGCCATCCGCCTACTCCTCCTGCCAGTCCTCGTGCTTCGTCTAGTGGGGGCATCATTGCTCATTTCCCAGAAGGCTTTGGAAATGTGGACAAGGTGTCGTAGTGGCAGGAGATTGATCAGTTGCTCTTTCCTCCTGTTGAGGAAACGTTTGCGGAGTTCACCCTAGAGGAGATGGCCGAAAATGACGTGCACAACGCCTTCATGGTAAATATTCTTCGCCCTCTACCTGTCTGCCTATCTGCTTCTTGCTTAAATTCTGCCTCTCAGCTCTCTTGCTGACTTCGGATTATTTATGCCCCAAACTCTTCAGTCTGCACTCTACAACAGGAAGATGATCAACATAGTGCAGACCACCAGCCGTGCTACCAGCGTCAAGAATCAGGAGCTGAAGGAGACTGTTGCGGATCTGGCGCAGCAGCGGGTTGATCTGAAGGAGCGTGTGGTGGAGCTGAAGACTGAGCTTGCTGTCACCAAGAAGAAGTTGAAGGAGGGGGCTGATCAGCTGGCTCGAACCCAGGCCGTGTGCAGCACTTTCTCTAACTCCCTCAAGCGTTCTGATGAGAAAATTAGCGAGTTGATTTCCCTGGCCACCAATGTTGTTGCATATGCTACCTGGAGGGGAAAGATCAGTGGGATGCGTGCTGCCCTTGAGGAGGCTCCCACCCAGCAGACCATAGAGGAAGAGGAGAAGCAGCTGGAGATGCTCTACCCTGCTCAACCTGATCTGAGTATGCCGATGCCTAAGGTTGGTGTGGTGAATTCTCTGCTTATTGGCCGAGCAGTCGGGGGTTATCTTTGGAATGTCCCAGGATGCTGCTGACGGAGCTCAGGGAGCTATGGCGGCTGAGGATGCTCAGGCTGAAGCAGTACCTGAAATGAGAGGTCAGCAGGCAGAGGAGATGCCAGAGGTGGAGGTCATTAATGTGACCGATAATTAAGTTTTTATATTTTGATGAACTTTTTGGCAGTCTGGCCCAGAGGTGGCAGACTTTGTAAGTTTTTAAACTTGTTCTTGTGTTTGCTCCGCCGGGGTGGCGGTTAAACTTGGGCCGTATTTTTGGCCATATTTTGAAATGCCCCTTGTCATAGTTTGGCAAGGTTTTAGCTTACATATCGTGTGTTTGTTTGTTTATCTTCCCTGTTTTTAGGAAGTTTGTGCCGTGTCAGTCTGTTTGACTGATTTAGGCGAGTCCTGTCACCCTGAAAAGGATAACGTTATGACTCAGCTAGCTACCGTGTCAGCCTGATGGCTGATTTAGGCGTATGCCGCAATGTAAGGAGGAGTGGCCGTGTCAACCTAGGAGGCTGATTTAGACCAGCCTGGTCAGCCTGAAAAGACTGACCCAGACCAAGCTAGCTGCCGTGTCAGCCGAATGGCTGATTTAGGCGTATGCCGCAGTTTTTGGACTACTTAACCTTGTTCATGACGCAAGGTGTGTTCATCTCGTTTAATGCCAAGAGGGGCGTCATTGAGGCAAGTTTATCGTCTTTCTAGGACCAGATGGAGACGCTGCAGGATTCTGGTAGCGCAGATATCCCTACGTTCCATGTTCGTTTTTGCATGCATGCTGGGGCCCTGATTAAGTGTGATTAGTGCGAGCTACGTCCAGGGGGTGGTATCAGGGGTAGCCGGATAAGCGTATTCATTGTCACCAGGCTCCCTTTCGTATGTTCCACAGTCCACTGGTGAGGGTGCTCCTTGTGGAGAAAATAGGTTGGGCATGTTGGAGTGCCGTGTGCCTTGTCACCCCGCGTTGGCATTGATACTGATCCGTTGCTAGACATCCTTTCAAAGTACCATAGATACAGAATTCAAAGTGATGTATTTAGATAAGCCGAAAATAAGAAAATCTATTAAAATGATGTGAAGTACTTGTCGCCATCTCATGGGGTACTGTGAGCGGTGTGGTCCCGGATGACGCGCCAAACCACACCATCCAATAGCGAGTTTAAAGTTTAAAAATAACTTAAAGATACGAAATAAGAGTGGCGGCAAGTATGCCTACTACCGGATTTTTATTTTATCTTTTTAAAAATGATTTGGCTTCTCATAGTACATTATTTCGAAAGCTAGAGTCTACTTATTATTAAAAGTAATATCTCTTGAGGTGAAGTATATTCCATGGGCGTTGTATGATTTGACTGTCCATAGTCATCGATCTGATGCGCCATGGCCAACAACTCCTTCTACCTGGTATGGTCCTTCCCATTTGTAGGCGAATTTGCACCTTTTCGATTTTTGGTGTTTTGAAACACCTCTCGAAGAACCAGGTCTCCTACCTCCAGGAGCCTGACTTTCACATTCTTGTTGTAACTTCCCGGCCACCGATCGTTTGTAGGTAGCCGACGGATTTTTTGTGCTTGCTCGCACTCGTCAATTGTGTCCAGGCTTCGGTCATCTCCACATTGTTCGTTCCTCGTCATATTTTCATACCGTGAGTGGGAACTAGAACTTCGATGGAATGACCGCTTCGCGCCAAACACCAGTCAAGGGTGTTTGACCTGTTGCTATCTTTGGCGCGTTCGTCGGGACCATAACACTAGTGGCAACTCATCCGTCCACTTTCCTCCTAACTCCCGTAACCTCCTTCTCGGATTGTCCATAATAATTTTATTCTTTGGATTCAACTTGTCCATTGGACTTTGGAGTCCTAGGTGCTGACTTCTTTAAGGTGATATTCCACCTGGCACAGTATCCTTCGGTATCGTTGGAGATGAATTGTGAGCCATTGTCACATATGATTTCTGATGGGATAACAAATCTGCAAACGATGTTTCGTTTTATGAATGAAATGACTTGCTTGTCTTTTACCTCCGTGAATGCTTCTGCCTCTATCCACTTGGAGAAGTAGTCTGTCATTGCTAGCATCTAGGTTCTGTTTCCTGTGGCCCGTGGTAGGGGGCCTACTATGTCCATGCCCCATGCCATGAATGGCCAAGGAGAGATGATAGGGTGCAGAGGCTCTGCTGGCTGGTGGATCATGGGCGTTGAGCGTTGGCAGGCATCACATTTTTGTGCATACGCTGCTGCATATGCTTTCATTGAAGGCTAATAATATCCCTGTCTGAGTGCTTTACTTGCCAGACTCCTGCCCCCTGCATGGTTTCCATATTCGCCACTGTGGAGAGCATGTAACACAGTCTGCGCTTCTTCCTTGTCCAGGCACCGTAGGTAGGGGCTCGCTAGCGACTTTCTCGAATAATATATCATCAATAAGTATGAATCGAGGCCTTTATCTTAAAAGCTCTTACTTCCTTCTTATCATCTGGTAGCTTGTTATGGCGCGGCCCGGGCCTAGGTAAGGTGTGCGCCGGTTGTCCATTGGATCGGCTACCGGTCAAAGGCGCCCGCCCGTTTGACCAAGAGCTCTCACCTTCCTCTCAGAATCGCTTGGATTTCCTTTTCGCTTTGTGGATCCTCCAGTTCACCCTTGTCTATTCCGTCTTCCTTCTGGATAGAGGGTTCCAAAGATATGTGCTATTGGAATCTTTGGATAGCTCTGTTGGCTTGAATGTTGCCCCTAGGGTTGCTAGGGCATCTGCTTCCACGTTCTGGTCTCTGGGGACCTGTTTAAGCTTGCAAGTTTCGAATTTTTGTTTTAATTCCTTTGCTACTTTTAGGTATGCTATCATCTTCGAATCTCTGGCTATAAATTCATCATTCACATGGTTGACTATTAACAGGGAGTCACTGGATATGAGCAGGTGTCTGACCCCTGACTCTAGTGCTAGCTTCATTCCCAATATCAAGGCCTCGTATTCTGTTTCATTGTTGGTTGCCTTGAATTCACATCTTTACTTGCGCTATCGATCTCCTTGTGTTGATCGCAGAATTAATCCTACACCGCCCCCCTTTGGTTGGAGGCTCGTCGATATGCATCCGCTAGACTTACGTGCGCTTGCTTCCTTCTAAAGTGAGGATCTCGATTCGCGATTCGGATGGTCGGATCAAGTCGACACGAAGTCGGCCGATGTCGTGATTTGATTGATGTTCTAGGGTCGTATTGGATGTCGTATCCACTGAGGTGTACAGACCATTTAGACATTCTTCCTGATAGCTCAGGCCTCCTCATGATAGCTTTTAGCAGGTAGTTTGTCACAACATGTATGATGTGTGACTCAAAATAGGGACTAGATTTGCGAGATGCTACTACCAATGCTAGTACTAACTTTTCAAGAGATGTGTACCTGGTCTCTGCAGCGGGGCAGAGACTTGATTACGTAGTACATCGGTGGTTTTGCTCCTTTTCTTGCTCTCGACCAGGACAAAGACTCATCGCTACTTCTGTGACAGTGGGTATTGGAATAATGGTTCACCTGGCTTTGGTTTTGTGGCGGTGGCGGAAATTTCGAGATAGTGTTTCAGGTCTCTCGAAGGCTTGCTCGTGTTCACGGTCCACTCAAACTTCTGGCTTTTCCTTAGCACGTCGTAAAATTGCCTCGCATTTGTCGAAGATCTTGAAATGAACCTGTTCGTGGTGTTACCTTTCCGCTAGTCTTTGAACATCCTTAGGTTTCTCGGGTGATTCCAGTGTAAGATGACTTTGATCGCTCGATCTGGCTTCTATTCCTCTCTCGAGTTATAATATAGCCTAAGAATTTGCCGGAAGATACCCGAAGGTGCATTTAGATGGGTTTAATTTCATCTTGTATTCTCCGAGGGTCTTGAATGTTTCGCGGATGCCGCATATGATCTTTGGCTTTTTCTGATTTCACCATCATGTCATTAATGTACACCTCCATGGTTCTTCCTATTTGCTCTTTGAATATGCGGTTAACCAACCTTTGATATGTGGAGCCTGCGTTCTTTAGGCCGAACGGCATGACGTTGTAGCAATATATTCCTCTTTGGGACATAAATGCTGTCTTCTCGTGGTCTGCAGGATCCATCTTGATCTGATTGTATCCACTCCATGCATCCAGAAATGTTAGCATCTCGTGTCCAGCTGTTGCATCTACCATTGCATCAATATGAGGCAGCGGGAATGGATCTTTAGGACATGCTTTGTTGAGATCAGTGAAGTCCACACATACTCTCCACTTCCCATTCTTTTTAGGCACCACCACTACATTAGACAACCATTCTGGGTATTTCACTTCTCTTATCTTCTTTCTGCCCAGCCGTCTACTTCCTGGTTGATTACCTTATTTTCTCTGCCGCAAACTTTCTCCTTCTCTCTTTGGATGGGTTTACACTTTGGGTCCACGCTAAGCTTGTGTGTTATGATGGATGGATCTATGCCTATCATATCTTCGTGTGACCATGCAAAGCAGTCCATGTTATCTTGTAAGAACTTGACTAGGTGCTGTCGTAAGCTTCTTGTACATCTCCAATGAGCATGGTTCTCTCTGGGTGTAGCTTGTCCAGGTTAATCTGATCCAGCTCTTCTGCTGGGGGTTCGATGTATTCGTCCTGGATAGGCTGCTTCTGTAATTGCTATGCGGGAGGGCTGACAGTGCACTTGAGTGCCTTCTTGTAGCAACCTCTAGCTTCCTCCTGATCTCCTCTTATCGTTTCTACTCCCCATGGGGTGGGGAACTTTATGCACTGGTGATATGTTGAAGGGACTGCTTTCATCTGGTGCAGCCATGGTCTTCCTAGGATGACGTTGTAAGTAGAGGGGCCATCTATAACCAGGTACCTGACTTGCTTGTTGACTCCTCCCACATAGATGGGGATGATTATCTCACCTAGCGAGCCGGTTGTTTCTCCGCCTGAAGCCTACTAGCGGAATAGTCTTCTTCTCAGAATCCTTCTTGAATCCCATGTTCTCTATGGTTTTCAAAGATGATTAAGTTAACCGAGCTTCTGTATCTACCAAGACCTTTCTTCTTCGTGCAATTGGCCATTGACAAGGTGATAATAAGTGCGTCATGGTGTTCTCGTTCATCATATGTATCTCCTTCATCAAAGCTTTCTTTGTGTCGGTCGTGAGAAATTCTCGCAAGAATTAGTGGCTGTCTCCTTTGATTTCGGTGGCATGTCTCTTAGTGTTGAGTATGTCAGGCCGCTTAAGTTTGAGCTGCCTGTTATCACGTTTATAATTTTAGTGCATGTGGGTGGGTCTGCCGGCTTGGCGGAACCTACATTATCCTGCTGCTTGCCCCCACGTGGTAACAGGTGGCTCAGCTTTCCTTGTTCGTACAGGCGCTTGATCTCTCTTTTCAATGTGTAGCAATCCTCAGTGTTGTGTCCGATATCACGATGGAATTCACACTTCTTCTTGCTATCCTTTCTCCAAGCTTGCTCTCCTACTGGTGGGTTAGGCCACCTGACTCCATCTCCCATCTCCCTGAGTGCCTTCAAGATTCCTCCGATACTGTGGTGAACCCATACCGCCAGGGTGGGGAGTAGCCGGTTTTCCTCGACTCGTTGACTACCCTCCCATATGGTCCGTATCTCTCGTCCTTCTTGTTGGTGGTTTGCTTTCTTCCCGATTTCTCCACACGGTGAAGTACTAGAAATACTTGGCGCGCTCGTAAGTCGGCTCGCTAGGATATCTTCCTCCAGTCTTGTCGCGGCAGCTGCCTTCTCCTGCACTGCTTCGAAACTATGGCAAGGATGCATAGTCAGCTGCTTGTATAGGTTAGAGTCGTGATGGAGGCCTCTTCTGAAGGCTTCTACTGCTGTTGAGATATCACATTCTCGTCTTCGCTACCTTCTCATTGTTAAATCTAGTATTGTATTCTCCAATGCTCTCTCCGTCCCCGGACGATTCTCGTACAGTCTCTGCGTGCTTCTATGGCTTTCTGCTGTGCATAACTGTTTAGTAAATGCGTTTACCAATTCAAAGCAAATGTAGATATCGACATTGTTAGGCGTGCTTACAAACCATCGAAGTGCTTAGGGCCCTGTTAGGGTGGACCGAATCCTTTGCACACGCAGGCTTCCTTAACTTGTCCTATGGTTGTTACCGTCATCATTTTCTCGTTTATCGGCCTGATATGATCAAAGGGGTTTCTTTGCCGTCGAAGAGAGGCATATTTGGGTTTGTGAATCCCTTTGCACGGCATTTGTGATGGATATGGTGTCCACGAATGGTGAGTCGGCATAATTGTCTAGAGTTGCTTTCTCGAGTGGGGGTGGTAGCCCGGAACCCCGCTCAAGCATCTCCTTTAGTTCCAAATCTTGCTAATTAGTTATATTGGTCGAACTGGGTCCGCCTGTCGTTTGTCTCGCATAATTCCTCCGAGGGCTCTTGAAGATTCCGATAAGTTCCGCCCGTGGGGTTGTGGCAACGATTGTCCCTCGCCGCGCCATTCACCTTTGGTTTGACTCGGATCCGCTATGTGTGTCGATCGATTCTTTGCAGGATCTGGCGACGGGGAGGCCACTGTTTGTATCCTACGCACTGGCGGGTCGCGCCTATCGGTGTGAGGTATCCTAACCCTCGTGGGGTTATCCTTCCATCCGACGGTGTCGTAGCCAAATCCAATCTTGTAATTATTTCAAATTGTATCCGTATCGCTCGCTCGCGCTCCTTGTGTCGATCTACCAAAGGAAATCTTCCTTCACCCGTCCTGTTCACCGGAGTCTTTGGATTCTTTGCTTTAGGAGATCAATTTGTGCCCAGAGCTCTCTGTCTCTCCTTCTTACCTCGGCACCTGCTCTCCTTTTGTCTTCTCTCATGCTTTCCATAGCTTTCTGAAGATTTTCCACGCCGGTGAGCAGGATTTGAGTGGGACTGGGCGGCGGAGTGAAGCCTGACCTTGATGTTCCTTTGTCTGATCTGGTCTGGGCGGAGACAACAGGGGTCCTGGGAGGTAGAGAGGCTTTTGTTGTCGGTATGATTCTTCGGGTGTGTCCGGGAGCCTGCGTGGCCACTGTCGATGTTGGACTTTGGGTAGACGATGGTGGTGGCGATGGCTGCCTGCTCCCTGACATGGCTTCAGATACTTGCTTTTCCATTGAATATCTAGAATATCAACGATTGACGACCACAATGCCCCACGGTGGGCGCCAAACTGTTTAGGTATTTTTACCCAAATCGATTAATTAGGGTCAATGTAGTCTATATTCGTTGGTCGATTGTATGATGATTTGTATGTCAATAAGTAAACGGAAAAAAATAAGGTACGTAATGTAAATTGACACGTAAGATTTTGGTGACGCGGAAAACCCAATGTGGGAACAACCGCGGGAGGGACGGTACCCTGCCAAGTATTGCACTATATGAATTGGAGGATGATTACAATTGTGATGCGTAGCTAATCCTGCTAGCCCTAGGCGTCAGGCCTGCAAGATCCAGAATGAGCGTATATTTTTTGCTGAGATATGATCTTGATTATTGTTGTATGAATGAATACGGATGTGTTGAATGAGTCGTCTTGGATGTCCACTTTGATTTGTTTCCTTGGCTATTTATAGGGTAAGAACCCTAGACATGTCCTACCTCGAATATGGAAAGGGAATATTATTTCCATAAGGACTTCTTTCCAAACCCGAACTCTTTTACCAATTCTCCCCAATCTCCCTAACTTCTCCCTGACTTCACCCTAACACTCCTTTCCTTAACGCGGGCACCTTCTATGACGGGCTCTTGATCCTTCTCAAGCCCATCTCCCCTTTTCCTAACCGCGGGCTCCCTTCCTCCTTACCTCTTCTTTTGTAATCTTTATCTTATCAAATGGCCTTTTCTATTATGCTATTTTAGCCCAAACATGCACCGTGAGAGTCCATAAGTCAAAACATCATGCAAGAGCTTAAAGGTTCATTTAAAGTTTTACATGCTAAGCCGTCGTGTAAATCTCATCCATGTTTTGCTTTATTCCTTGCCCATGTTGTTTCGGGTTTCTAAATCATTATGCTTAGCTTGTTTTGGGATATTGCAATTGATGGGATGTGGTTTCTTGCTTAGGGACAAGCAAGAGTTTAGCTTAGGGAGTTTGATAAGTGCATATTTTATATATTTTCACCCCTTATATTAGCTCCATTTTACATGTCATTTAGCACTTATCATAGTGTTTTGAGCTAATATTTGTTATTCTAGTTGCATTTGCTACTTTCCACATGTTTTGTAGGATACTTAAGCTTTTTGGAGCTAAAATACTACAAGATGAGCTACTAGAGTGCAATGGCTAAACAAGACCAAGTATTGGACTGGCATGGAGTATTAGCATGGGTTTTGCATGAAGAAATTGATGGACTAATGTGTGTAATGCAAATATTGCCAACAATCATAGTCAAGCCCAAGTCCAAGTCCAAGTCAAGGTGGAAAGCATTGGATACCAAGAAGCTTAGGATGCTATGAATTTAGAGTATTACCGGGTGATTAAGGAGCATTAAACATAAACATAGAGATTCTTCGAGCAATTAAGTGAGGATTTAAGAGAATTAACCCGGAAGACTACGCCCCCGATCGGGGCTGGCAACCCCGATCGGGGTTGGCTGTCTCTAGCTTGTTTACGTTTCACTCCCCTCCCCTATATAAAGGGTAGCCACTTCATAGTTTAGGCATCTCAATTTTTACGTCTCATATACTTACAATAGCCTTAAGCATTATAATTCTCTCAATAGTTTTCATTTTAGATTTCAGTATAAGTTATGCTTGTAGTTATCAATATTTGGTTCTTAATACATTTCAAGCATTTGGTTCTATTTTTTTCTTCCATACAAGTTCTTTTCTATTAAGGTATTTCTATTTCTAGTTCACAATTTTACATTTCTATTTAGTTCACGCATAGTTTATTATTAGTACTTTATTTACATTTCATTATCATTTTTTATATTACATGTTATATCATTTAGTTTATATAAATCACACAATCATGTTTAGCATTTCTTACAATATAGTTTATAATTTACACCTTAATATGAGTAGCTAAATTTCCTAGTCTAAGGGATAGGGGAGCCATGCAAAATCAAGTATATAACATGTTAAAATAGGTTGATAATAATATTGTTCAATTGTTTCGATCACATGTTTGCACCATAATGTTTAATCTTTGTTTAAGGCCTTATCCATTGGTTAAGTTTGTTAATTCATTCTAAAAGTCGAGAGGCATGGAATCGAATTAGACAAAGCATGTGTAGTAGGACGACCTAGTCATGGACGAAAGTTTCTCTAGGACACGGTCTATGGTTGATACTAATGCCGTAAGGTGGGTGTCTCTAAGCCTAAGCAATTGACAATGTTTTTAATACCGAGTTTTACATAATTATATATTTACCTTTGCATGTGTGACCCGACCTCCTTAGACTCCTTTTTATTATATAATTTACATCATAGTTTTTGTTAGTCATCAAATAACCAAACCCAAAAACAAAATCGATCTTGATAGAAATCTTCCCATAGCATTTCACAGCAATTCCCGTTTCCTTGTGTTCGACCCTTATTGCTACATTCATTTGTTATTTAGGGTAATTATCTTTGCATAGGTACACGATAAGCCTATCATTGTGGCCGAGGATTAATATTTTTAAGGGGCTCGTTTTTACTATTTTGCCTAGAGCCTCTAAATATTCAGGACCGACCCTGGGTGTATTGCTTATATTTGCAGTGAAAAAGCTGTTGTCATATTGATTACTCCGTATATTAAAAGGGATAAAGTGTTATGGGAACTCTTAATTGATAATTTAGTACTTGAAAATAGCAAAACGTCAAATAAAGAGTAAAAAAGACCAAATCTTTAAATGTCATATATTCTATAATGGAGGGAGTATAATTGAACTTTCATTTCATTTATTATTATTCCAATTATGTAACTGTAACTTTGCTCGAGAATTTAATAATCGTCTACATTTAAATACACTCTTCGATTTTTCATATATGACATTTTGCATTTTCGAGGTAAGCCTTTGACTTTAATATTTATAAAAATATATTTGTTTCAAAATTATAAAAATATTACCATTAAATTCCTTACAAAGCAATTTCATATGATAATATACATACTTACATTTAATCTTATAAATTAAGAAATATTGAAGAAAAAAAAGTGTCAAGAAATGTGAAAGTCATATTAAAAAAAAAAACACAAAGGGAGCGTATATAGTATATACCTGTACTGATATACAAAATTATAAATATAAGGTTAAATAATTTAGCGTACATAAGAAGAAAATATATATATATATATATATAAATTATAAATATAAAGTTAAATAATTTAGCGTACATAAGAAGAATATATATATATATATATATATATATATAAATTATAAATATAAAGTTAAATAATTTAGCGTAAATAATTGAGTCCATAAGTCCCATTTAGAGCCATTAGATTATGAGGATGAATGACTAAGATTCCACCAAAAAGCAACTTATAACATTATAATAATATGTAGAGTATTTACCTTTCTCCTTAAGGTGATAGACTTACTGTTCAACTTCTGCATGTTTGTTCTCCATCAGTCACACGCACGTTATTCAACTTCCCTCCACTCTCTCATACAACTCCTCTAATCATTTCAAAAAAACGTCCTTACTAGTTCCTGTCTTTCATCTCACATTTCTTCCATTTTCTTTTCTACATTTCCTCTTCCTTACCAAATACAATAAATCCATTTTCTTCTCTATATTTTATCCCATTTAACCGCTCGTAGTTCCTATCTTTGTTTCTTTACCTCACTTTGAAGGTAATTCATTGATCATCCTTTATTCTTTTCTTTGTTGTAATTTTTTAAATTTGTAAATTATTCTTGAGTTGTAATTGTTATATTGGGGTTATTTCATTTTTGTATTTTGTTATTTATGAGTTTATGATTTTCTTGCATGCTTAAATTTATGTGATTTTTATTATATTTGATTATTCATAAACATTTTGATTCATTAGAATGTTTGAATTTAATTCTAAGGGGGTAGTGTAAATATGATAGTCTTTGAATTGCTAATTAAATTGATAGTGTAAATCTGAACTGATCGGTAGTGTGAATGTATTTTTAGGGTTTCAATCGAGCCTGTTTTTGGGGATTGTAAATGTGATATAATTGGGACTGTGAATGTGACGACAGCCCAAGTGTAAATGTGAACCAAAAGAAAGTGTAAATGTGAATATAGGAAAAGTGTAAATGTAAACAAATAAAGTGTAAATCTGACTAAACTGGAAGTGTAAATGTGAAGATACTGGAAGTGTAAATGTGAGGGTAGGAGAATTGTAAATGTGAATAAATAAAGGGTAAATCTGACTAAATTGGAAGTGTAAATGTGAAGATACTAAAAGTGTAAATGTGAGGATAGAGTAGGTGTAAATGTGAACACTTAAAGTGTAAATCTGACTAAATTGGAATTGTAAATGTGAAGATACTGGAAGTGTAAATGTGAGGATAGAGTAAGTATAAATGTGAACACTTAAAATGTAAATCTGACTAAATTGGAAGTGTAAATGTGAAGATAATGGAAGTGTAAATGTGAGGGTACGAGAATTGTAAATGTGAACAAATAAAGGGTAAATCTGACTAAATTGGAAGTGTAAATGTGAAGATACTGGAAGTGTAAATGTAAGGATAGAGTAAGTGTAAATGTGAACACTTAAAGTGTAAATCTGACTAAATTGGAAGTGTAAATGTGAAGATACTGGAAGTGTAAATGTGAGGATAGGAGAAGTGTAAATGTGAACAAATAAAGTCTAAATCTAACTACATTGGATGTGTAAATGTGAAGATACTGGAAGTGTAAATGTGAGGATAGAGTAAGTGTAAATGTAAATGTGTAGAATGTTATAGGGTGACTGATATTGTGCATTTCTTATGTACTTTTTTTTCCTGATTCAGATGGTATCTGATGGAGAACTACCTGAAAACAAAGAACAACCACAAGTTACCCCTCTTTGTTTAGTTAAGTGTCGCCCAACAGGCTTCACAAGCTTATTAGTAAGCTTAACATTGCTCAACGAGCCGCTGTACATAGGATTGGATTTGGGGTCTGCTTCATCTTAAACTCGAGAACTTTCCGCTTTCACATGTTCTTGAATTTCTCGATCCTTTCAAAGCGATGGTTCTTATGTTTTCAGGGCGTCGGTGTTGAAGGAGTTTATGGTTACTAAGTATGATGTCTATGACTATTTCATGTTACTTGTTGGTGAGAGAGTGATGGAAATAGTACCTACTGGACATATGCCTGGTGCTAAAGATGAAAAATATGTGCGCATAAAACAACTGTGGCTCAAAAAGTTCAAAGTGAAATCAAATTCTGATTCTATTCCTTTAGGAGACGTCTTCAATTATATTGAGTCAGAGCAATTCAAATATGGAGGGGATGAATTTCGCCCGCTTTTGTCGCTTAGCATTTCATCATTCCTTGCGCCGACATTGAACAACGGCATTGAAATGAAACTTTTGAAAGTGGTTGAAGATGTGAGTGCCATACCGGAGTATGACTGGTGCACATATGTATTAGAATGTTTAGCTAATCTGCAATTTGAGGCTCGCAGCGTGCATTTACATCCGCTTGGTTGTATCCCTTTCCTTATGATTACTTATTTTCAGCGGTATGATTACCGTGGTAGGAGTTGCCCAGACGGCCTTCCACTTATTCAAGATTGGGATCAAGACTTTATCAAGAGGTTAAAGGATGACGGACGTGGGTCCATTGGGTCGACTAACTTTGTCCAAGGTGAAGTACCCCCGATGTCAAAACAAGACCCCTGATGAGAAGGACAATGGTAATACGATGTTGGCCATATGGCGCGCGCCCAAGGCGCCATTGGCAAGCCCTACGCCTCTTTCGATTTTCAATGTCGGGTACAACACCCGATAAGAAGTTTATTTAGATTGAACTCCCCCCCGGTGTTGAAGATGACGATGAGTTGAAAGCTAGGGTTGTAGATGTAAGTATTATGTTATGAATGTTTAATTAATGGCCTATTTTTTTAATATATATATATATATATATATATATATATATATATATATATATATATATATATATATATATATATATATATATATATATATATATTGAGTGTAAATTTTGTGTATCTGGACTCCTAAATCTTTTTTGTTACCAACTGTAGGGTGTACACGAGCTGTACTTGAAGATTCAAAGGAACGTTGTGGCCTTCTATTCCTGGTATGCGGATGCAGCTGCAATGCTTAAGAATTTAACAACAGGTGCTACTTCTTCAACTGGTCTTGTTCCGTCACAAGCGACACAAGCTTTTTTTGAAGGTGCAAAGGTGAAGGAATATGTTGAAGAAGTTGGAAATTTAGCTTCCCAAATGAAGAGATCTAATGATAACGCTCCCTCATTGTCAGATGTTGGGAAGGTGGCCAAGAAAAAAACAAAGGCAAGCAAGAAAAAAAGACCAAGGTTCCAAAGTTCGAGTTTACGCCTACTGTAGAGCCTGTATCACTTGCAGAATATTCTGATTTGGGTGATAAAGCAGGTGATGCGGCGATGTCACAGGTAATGGAGACCGCTAATTTCTACAACACCGCTGAACTTAACGAAGCCTGTCGACGAGAGGAAGAGGAATGCTGGCTAGATTTAACCGGCGACTTGACTCAATTAACGGATCGACAGATTCTAGAGAGAATTTATAGCCCGGATGAAGTTCAAGAAGCTTACACGAAGCCCTCATTGAACGAGGAGCGGGAAAGCTTGGGAGGGGAAGTGCCTGTTACTAGTGGTGCCCCTGAGAAAGCTGAACATGTTGTTGAGAAGGGTAATTCATAAGCAACGAATAAGGTGGATGCGGATGTGGTAGTTCAGTCAACTGAAGATGGTTCATCTTCAATTCAACTAAAATTTATTTCGACTGCTGATATTGAGAACGCGCTGCAAGGTTTGACAGATGTTGGTGATGGTGAAGGGGCAGAGGGCTGCGCACAGAGAGGTCAGGATGAGTTTGTGCATGGTATGGATATGGAGCTGGCTCAAGAACATGAGCCTGTTACTGGTGAAGAGGAAGTGTCTTATTTAAAATTAGCGAACAAGGTGGATGCGGATGTGGTAGTCCCGTCAATTGAAGATGGTTCATCTTCATCTCAGTTGAAATTTATAGCGACAACTGATATTGATAACGCGCTGACTAAGTTGTCAGTCAGCGGTGACAGTGAAGTTGCACAGGGTGGTGCACCGAGAGACAAGGACGAGGCTGTGCAGGGCATGGATATAGAGCCGCCTCAAGATCAGGGGCCCTGCCATGGGCCCGAATCACTGGTGGTTGGACTAGTGCCTGGCGAGGCTGTGGATGTTAGCGGTGCACCGAGAGACCAGGACGAGGCTGGGCAGGGAATGGTTATGGAGCCGCCTCAAGATCAGGGGCCCTGCCGTGGGCCCGAATAACTGGTGGTTGGACTAGTGCCTGGCGAGGCTGTGGATGTTAGCGGTGCACCGAGAGCGGAACAGCCCGTTGACAGACCCCAATTTAGTGGTACAAAAGTACCGGATGTTGAGTCGGGCGTTGTTTCGACCACAGACCGTGAAGATGCATCTCAAGAAGGGTCAGAGAGTGGTAGTGGCATGGTCAACGAGCAAGGTGAATGCCCTACTGCACAACCCGCTTGTCCCGGTTCATTTCAGAATGATTACAAGCCCATGGATGTTGTAGAGGGAGCAGATAAGGTGGTTGTTGAAGCACCCTCCTTCGAGTTTAAGTTGCCGGAATTTCAGTGTACGTTTATATCTACTGCAGAGCTAGCTGAGGCATTTAAGGGGGTTACAGGTTAGGAGTTTGGAACGACTGATGCGGCATGCCCTTCTGAACCAGCCGTTCCTGCGGCTGGTCGGGAAATATATGTCCCCCGGAGTAACTTGGATCACCACCCTTTTCTATTTCATTCAACTGAGCCCTTACAGTGCATGGAAGTGGTCCCTGAGAATCTGACTTGCACCATGGATTGTGGGGAACTCATGCCCGAGCAAGGTTTTGTTACTGTAGACCTGCAGCTGAATAAGAAATTATTTAGGAATGTTTTTAAGGAAAAGAAATACGTCCTGGACTACGTATTTAACAAATCAGAAGCTTGGTTGAAAGGGTGAGTCGATTAATTTCTATGTCAAACATATTAATACTTATAAGTTGTCGTAATCATGTTCGCCTTATATAATTTTTTCTTTTTTGTAGGGAAGAATTGACAGTATTTTCAGACTTTTTCTTCGTGTCACGGGAAGACATGTTAACCCTTGAACCTGGGCAGGAAGTTATGTCTTCTGTAATCGATTGTTGGTGCCTACTAATCAATAAGATGATGTATGACCAAACTGCACCAGTTGCATCCTCTCGTTGTTTCTTCAAGCTTAGTCACACCGTATTTGTCCTATCCTCACTCAATGCAATTTCTATAGTTTCAATTTAATTGTAACGTAAGTGTCTAAATTTAATAGCGCTGCCCTTTGTTTGAACAGAGTGTTGCGCTGGATATTTGGAAAGCCAAGAAGAAAGGAATTGTTCTTGACAAAAAGGACAAAATCTAGGCTGGGTGGGATGCTTGGATTCAATCCTGTTTGTCTCCGTTTCAACTTGGATCTGATATGGTAAGTGTAAATGTGACCTATTGTGAAGTGTAAATGTAATCACACAGAAAGTGTAAATGTCATCACACAGAAAGTGTATATGTGATTTACACAGAAAGTGTAAATGTCATGACATTTAAAGTCTGGATGTGATCAAGAAGAAAGTGTAAATGTCATGTCATATGAAGTGTAAACGTAAGACATAGTGAACTGTAAATGTCATAATATATAGTGTAAATGTGATTATATAGAAAGTGTAAATGTGATTAGATGGAAAGTGTAAATGTCATCACACATAAAGTGTATATGTGATTATATAGAAAGTGTAAATGTCATGACATAGGGAGTGTAAATGTGTCTCCCTTTTGAACTTGATTCTGATAGGGATAAGTGTAAATATGAAGTGTAAATGTCATGAAATATAAAGTGTAGATGTGATTAAGAAGAAAGTGTAAATGTCATGACATATGAAGTGTAAATGTGAGACATAGTGAAGTGTAAATGTCATGATATATAGTGTAAATGTGATTATATAGAAAGTGTAAATGTGATGACATAGGGAGTGTAAAAGGTGACTAAATAGGAAGTGTAAATGTCATGACATATAAAGTGTAAATGTGAATATATGGAAAGTGTAAATGTCATGACATAGGGAGTGTAAATGTGACGAATTATTGAAAGTGTAAATGTCATGACATTTAAAGTCTGGATGTGATCAAGAAGAAAGTGTAAATGTCATGTCATATGAAGTGTAAACGTGAGACATAGTGAATTGTAAATGTCATGATGTATAGTGTAAATGTGATTATATAGAAAGTGTAAATGTGATTAGATGGAAAGTGTAAATGTCATCACACAGAAAGTGTATATGTGATTATATAGAAAGTGTAAATGTCATGACATAGGGAGTGTAAATGTGTCTCCCTTTTGAACTTGATTCTGATAGGGATAAGTGGAAATACGAAGTGTAAATGTGAGATATTGTGAAGTGTAAATCTCATGACATATAAAGTGTAGATGTGATTAAGAAGAAAGTGTAAATGTCATGACATATGAAATGTAAATGTGAGACATAGTGAGTGTAAATGTCATGATGTATAGTGTAAATGTGATTATATAGAAAGTGTAAATGTGATGACATGGGGAGTGTAAAGGTGACTAAATACGAAGTGTAAATGTCATGACATATAAAGTGTAAATGTGAATATATGGAAAGTGTAAATGTCATGACATAGGGAGTGTAAATGTGACGAATTATTGAAAGTGTAAATGTCATGACATTTAAAGTCTGGATGTGATCAAGAAGAAAGTGTAAATGTCATGTCATATGAAGTGTAAACTTGAGACATAGTGAACTGTAAATGTCATGATATATAGTGTAAATGTGATTATATAGAATGTGTAAATGTGATTAGATGGAAAGTGTAAATGTCATCACACAGAAAGTGTATATGTGATTATATAGAAAGTGTAAATGTCATGACATAGGGAGTGTAAATGTGTCTCCCTTTTGAACTTGATTCTGATAGGGATAAGTGGAAATACGAAGTGTAAATGTGAGATATTGTGAAGTGTAAATGTCATGACATATAAAGTGTAGATGTGATTAAGAAGAAAGTATAAATGTCATGACATATGAAGTGTAAATGTGAGACATAGTGAGTGTAAATGTCATGATGTATAGTGTAAATGTGATTATATAGAAAGTGTAAATGTGATGACATAGGGAGTGTAAAGGTGACTAAATAGGAAGTGTAAATGTCATGACATATAAAGTGTAAATGTGAATATATGGAAAGTGTAAATGTCATGACATAGGGAGTGTAAATGTGACAAATTATTGAAAGTGTAAATGTGAAATTTTACTGAGTGTAACTGTTATGTCTTTGTTGTCACATCCGCCAGGTCTTCATCCCGGTCTTATCTGGCAATAATGATCATTACAGTTGTGCTTGCATAAACTTCGTATCTGAGCAGATAGAGCATTTGGACAATCGTCGCTACGACGATGATTTTGAGAAGCTTCCATATTTTGGAATTTCGCGTATTGCGGTAATAATTATAAATAGCATACCTTAATTTGTTCTTTAGTGTATATGTATTCTGGAATTGTAAACACTGTTTTTAAATTGACTATTTTTTTGAAATACCTTTTACAGTATGATTTAATGGACGAGTTTCTGGAGTCTAAAGGGATTGCCAGAGGTTCAAAGGCCGCCGGGTTTAAATTTGTCAATGTTGAATTTAAATGGCAAGGTAGGGGGTATTCTGCGTTTGATTGCGGGGTGTACATGATGATACACATGCTGCTTTTCAATGGGAAGCTTTTTGACTGCGCCTTAGGTGAGATGGACGTTATCAACCTCATTGGGGCTGAAGTGGTGTCGATCCTTATCCTGACTGACAATAACAAAGTGAGGGAAAGCGTTCGCGCAAGGATAACCCAATTCAGAGAAAAGTATGGTCAAGGTCTGAATTCGGTCTCCAATGCTGCGCAGAAGCGAAGTCTGGACGATGAGGAAGAGATTACGTACAGTAAACGGCCCCGTATTGCAGACCCACCCCCTAAACGCGTAGAAGGAAGCCCCGTGGTCAAACCTGTAACCATACCAGCGGAAAGCAGCTCCGTCGTTATTCAAGGGTCAGTGCAGTCTTCAGGTAGCAAACCTTTGTCAGCCGTAAGGAGCCGTCCCCGGGGCGGGGGGGATGGCTTGGGATGCTCAATTGACTGTGGGGCTGCTGGTACGCAGACTCTTGTTGTTTCGACGTTCTTACAGAATAATCAAACTTTGGTCAGCGGTGTTCGATCACGTGGAAAGCATGCGATGGACTATTGCTTGTTAGACGACTACAACTTTGAAAATTCGTTAGTATCTCTCAGACTTTTATAACAGGGTCAATTAGTTACGATATTTAATTTGTAACTAATTCTCAATTTCTTACTACTATACGTGTGTTTCATTGCAGCGAATCAATCTCCTGGTACAGTAGGCATGCCGCGCTACGCCGGTCCGACATCATGTCCATGCTTCCTGAGGTTGTAATGTTATCTGTTGTCATTGAGTCCTAGGCTGTTTTGCTAAACCATTTGGAGTCTGCTGAATACTTACTTCCTAGGATGGCCTTCTTTGGGATACGTCATATGGTACCCCCCCCCCCCCCCCCCCCCCCCCCCCCCCACCACGCACAAAGCCTAAAAGCCATACATTATTTTTACTTTTATTATGTAGGCTCACTCACTTCTCTGAACAAGAATGTATCATGCAGCTTTTGGATATACGTGAAGCAGGCTCACAGCCTAATGACATCACTGATCGGCTGTATCACATTTGGGATACCTTCATCCAGGACTGTGATAAAACTTCCAACCTGAATGCCGAGTTTATCTTCGTACCTGTCAAAATTGGTGGGCACTTTGCATGTGTATGTATAAATTTTGGAGCGCAAACTGTTGATCTCCTTGACTACCAACATCATGCCAATCGGGAGCAACAAATGTGCAATGTTACTCGCCAAGTGGTAAGTCCGATGCCAATAAATCATTTTCGAAGAGATGAACAATATATGGTTTATTTAATTGTTAGTGCTTTAATTAATGTGCATCAGGCATCAAGTTAGCGATTATTTGGATGTTAGAACGGACAGGGGGTACGAGATTACTAGCTTTGACCATCGGCAAATCCCGTTCAGGCGCCAAACACCCCTTCCTAACATAACAGAATCAGGGATTTTATGTATGATGTATATGCTGATGTACGAGGGTCAACCTTTTGAGCATCCAGACTTGGAGAGGAAGAGGAATCGACGGTACTTGGTAGTCGAGTTGGTGGCGACCCTTGTACTAGCTGACATAAATGTCAACAGAGACATTTTTGAAGCAAAGTTGAATGGGTTTATCGCTGGAAAAGAAGATTTATGGGGCAAGTTATAAAAGAAGCGCAAAATTAAGGCTGTGTTATCGAAAAAGTAAACAATTTGTGGACATATTTTTGATTGAAATGTATTTTGTTTGGCAATGTTGAAGTTAGAAAAGAATGTTGACTATTTGTATTTTGGTTGGCAATGTTTACACTAATGTGTGTAATGGTAAATTGCAAGTGTAATCATTACACTAATGAAGTGTAATGGTAAATTACACTAATGAAGTGTAATGGTTGACTATTTTTTGGCAGTTATAATCATAGTTTTTTCAAAGTGTAAATGTGACTAAATTGCAAGTGTAACTGTTAAGACACTTAAAGTGTAAATGTTAACACTGAAATTGAAGATCATACTGAAAGTGTGAATGTAAACACACTGAAATTGAATTTCAGTTTCATTCAGATGGAAGGTAAATGTGAATGAAAGGTAAAGGGTAAATGTGGTGACATGGGAAGTGTAAATGTTAACACAAGTTACTTGAAAATAAGTGTAACTGTTACTTGAAATAACATAAATAATCCAAAATAAGTTCAAGTAACACAATGTTTGGCTATCTAATAAAACAAGGAGATTCTGGTCTTATGACAGTGTAACTCTAACGTTGGTGTTACTAAAAGTTACACCAACTGCAGTTCAAAGTTACGCTGCCATGAGACCAATTCCTAATCGCTCACTCCAGTTATAGCACATCAAAGTTTAAAGTTACACACTCAAAATATATAGAGCAACATTTGTCACTGCTATAACGTCTATTCTTGTTCTGATTCCAGCTCTTCCTCCTCTTCTCCTTTATCCTCTTCTGGTTCAGACGGCCCTTCGCACAATGGCGTATGTGCTGAGTAGGGGTTAGGGCAGTTCCTCTTGTCGTGATTTGTCATTCTCTTGCAATTCTTACACTTACGTTTGGGTTTCCTAGCCAACACCATTGCTTTTGTTTTGGCTGACAACAATCTTTTTCCGGTACCCTTGTTTTTCAAATTATTTGGTGGCAATATCGTCACTACCTCACATGCCGTACAATTCAGAAATTTCTCTATTTGTTGATTTTTATTCAACAATTCCCCTAATGGTGACAGCGACTCTTTAAATGCCCTAATTATAGCGGAAAAGCTGTCAACATCAGCTAGTCCTTTGTCTCGAAGGAGCCCTACAGCTTCATGAACTTCTGACCACATTATTGACATTGCAATTTGTTTTTCATCGATGACTTGCATGTTTTCTGTTCCTTCACCATTACTATTGAAAATCCTTTATCGGAGATACTCTTTCATCCATCTATTTACAACATAATCTTCTGGTATAGTCTTTATCCCACTTGCTGAAAAAATCCATATTATATGGCGGCATAGGATTCCGGTTCTTTCAAACATCGTACAACTGCTGCTTGCTTTACGAGTACCTGTATCATCAGTTAAAGCTAGCATGTAAGCGTGAATGTTAAAAATAGTGTAACTTATTATATAGAAATTTAAATGAGATAAAAACAGAAACTGTAAATGACATATTATGGAAAGTGTAAATGTCATATGATGTAAAGTGTAAATGTCATGAATTCTAAAGTGTAAATGTTAAGTTATTAGAAGTGTAAATATAAACTTATAGGAAGTGTAAATGTCATGAACTGAAAGTGTAAATGTTAAGTTATTAGAAGTGTAAATAATAAGTTATAGGAATTTAAATGAGATAAAAACAGAAAGTGTAAATGTCATACGATGTAAAGTGTAAATGTCATGAACTGTAAAGTGTAAATGTCATGAAGTGGAAAAGTGTAAATGTTAAGGTATAGGATGTGTAAATGTAATATCATGGAAAGTGTAAATGTCATATAATTTAAAGTGTAAATGTCATGAACTGTAAAATGTAAATGTTAAGTTATAAGAAGTGTAAAGTATAAATGTCATATAAGAAGTGTAAATGTTATGTTATAGGAAGTGTAAATGTCATATCATTGAAAGTGTAAATGTAATATCATGGAAAGTGTAAATGTCATATAATGTAAAGTGTAAATGTCATATTATTTTAAAGTGTAAATATCATTGAAAGTGTAAATGTCATGAAGTGGAAAAGTGTAAATGTTAAGTTATAGGAAGTGTAAATGTCATATCATTGAAAGTGTAAATGTATTATAATGGAAAGTGTAAATGTCATATAATGTAAAGTGTAAATGTCATATCATTTTAAAGTGTAAATGTAATATCATTGAAAGTGTAAATGTCATGAACTAGAAAGTGTAAATGTTATGAACTGGAAAAGTGTAAATGTTAAGATACAGGAAGTGTAAACTACCTGGACTGTATGCAACTTCAAAATTCTTCTTCCTGGATGAATCTTTGACAATAGTTACCTCTAGCTCGTCTCTCTCAGTGAAACCTCCTGTTCTACATGTATCAATTGAGAAGATGGCTTCTTCTTTGAATTTCTGGAAAGCTGAATAGGTGTACACCTTTGCACCATGAATCTCTAATGCCAGATGTGTTGACGCCGTTGCGGACAAGTGCTTATCCATGTTGTCAAGTTGCTTCTGTTTATGTCTTTGTTGGTCCATAGCGCTCTCAAAACGCATCCAAAACTTAACCAATGTTCCTGAATTATGCTCAAACCTCTTGAAAAAGCTATTTTCGCTCTCTGATCTTTGAGTCGTCCTCATAATCGACGCCATCCTCAAATCTCTGCAATGCACCATCACCCACTGTCCCCTTATAGCATGCGTATCTGCAAACCAATCATTTACGCCAACACCATTATCTTCAATTATTTGCTCCCAGATACCATCAAATTCTGCTGCTTCAAGCTCATCGTCCCATATAATGTCATTAATTTTACACATGAAGTCATTATAATCACTCCTAGAGACACCAAACTTACTGGGCATTTTGTTCATAATATGCCACATACAGAACAGTTGGCGCGCTGTCTTGAAAACAAGAGCAACAGATTTGATAATACCTGGGTCCTTATCTGTAATTATGTACTCGAGTTCCTTACCCCCCATTGCTTGTAAAAACCGGCTGAAAACCCAATTAAATGACTCATAATCTTTCCTTGCAATTAGAGCCCTACAGAACGTCACAGATCGTTTATGGTGGTCAACACCTGTGAATGGTGTGAATACCATATAATACTTATTGGTGGAGTAAGTTGGGTCGAATGACACCGCATCACCAAAAAATTTGTATATATCTCGGGCGGCAAGACTGGCCCGCCCATATGGCCCTACGAGGTCGCCATCATCGTCAAGGTCATAGTCAAAGTAGAAACCTATTCTTGTTTCAGTCATTTCCTTGAATTGGTCAACAAACAACTGACCATCCCGTTCGTGAATGAAACATTTAACATCCCTATGGAAGTTCTTAAAATCATTCAAGCTTGCTCCAATGTTCTCGAATCCATTCACTTGTTCTTTGCAGATTCTGTATGTCTTTGTTGCTCCTATCTTCAGCTGTCAATCAATCATTAACAGATACGTCATATAAATATAACATGAATGAAAACATTTATTTGGTATAGAGAGTGATTATATATTACAAACCCTTGAGTTCGAAACGATTATCATCTTGTGATAATCTGTTATGTTACGCGACAATTTCTGGAACTCTCTGTCCTTAAGTGAGATAAGATCGTGATTGTGACCCTCGTGGAACCGGTCAATTAATAAAAGACCATTCTTAATATATAGTCGTATCCTCGATTTACACCCCACTGTAGTGACCCTGAATATCCTCTGTGAGTTCTCCCCAACCAGTCCGTCATCCCGATCTTTACTGGGCGTTTTGTGAGCGAAACCTTCTCGATTGCAGATGACGAGCTTTGACTTGATCTCACAGCCATGCCATTTTTTTGTTGTGTACCTACGCGCATCAAACCCACAAGCAATGGCGTATATCTTATAAAAAGTCACCGCGTCCGCAACCCCCCCAAACTCCTGCCCAATGTACGGTGTAAACCTCTTCTCGACCTCCCTACACAGCTCCTGCCTGTCAGGTTGAACTCCATTATGTTTTAGCGAGTCTGTAAATGTGCACAGAGTGTAAGTGTAAATGTAAATGTCATCAGATATGAAGTGTAAGTGTAAATGTCCATAGAGTTTAAGTGTAAATGTCATCAGATGTGAAGTGTAAGTGTAAACGTAAGTCGAAGTAAAGTGTAAATGTAAAAGGAATGTTCCATAAATGTAAATGTTCCAAAAGTGTAAATGTCCAAATTATGATGTCCCAAAAGTGTAAGGGTGTGTTTGGATAGTAAAAGTGGGGGGAAAGGGAGGGGAGGGAGAAGGAGGGAAGAGAAAGGGATGGAAGGGAAGGGGAGGGAGAATGGAGGAGGTTATTTTCCCTCCAAATCTTGCCTTTGTTGGAGAGGAAATAATTTGGCTTGGAGGGGGGAAGTGGAGGGATTCATTTTCCCTCCCCTCAAAATCCCTCCACCTCCGTTTTTCTACCCAAACAAAGGATTTATCATCCCTTCGATTCCCTCCCCTCTCTTTTCCTCCTAATCCTCCTATCCAAACAGACCCTAAGTGTAAATGTCAGCAGAAATGCAGTGTAAATGTGATGGTGTAAATGTGTAAATGTCAGCAAAAGTGTAAATGTTGTCAGAATGCTAACTCAAATTTAAACTATAATAATAACAATTAAAAGGTGACTATAACAATTAAAAAGTGTAAATGTAAAACTATAGCAAAAGTAAACATCCAAAAGTGTAAGTGTAAATGTCAGCAGAAATGCAGTGTAAATGTGATGGTGTAAAAGTGTAAATGTCAGCAAAAGTGTAAATGTTGTTAGAATGCTTACTCAAATTAAAACTATAATAATAACAATTAAAAGGTGACTATAACAATTAAAAAGTGTAAATGTAAAACTATAGCAAAAGTAAACATCCAAAAGTGTAAGTGTAAATGTTAGCAGAAATGCAGTGTAAATGTGATGGTATAAAAGTGTAAATGTCAACAAAAGAGTAAATGTTGTCTGAATGCTAACTTAAATTAAAACTATAATAATAACAATTAAATGGTGAGTATAATAATTAAAAACTGTAAATGTAAAACTATAGCAAAATTGTGCATGTAAATGTTGTCAGAATGCGTTGATACTACTCAAAACTCAAATTAATGAAAACCCAGCATGCAGATTTACTTCTAACAATCTTCATTTCAAACCAAGTAACAAATAATAATAACAAGAATGAACAAATTCGATGTCATGCAAATTTTATCATAACCTTCATCCATCCTATTCAACTGAAAATATTAAAACGTGACTGAAAACAATGAATAAAATGAAGAAATACCATTGATGTCGTCTATTATTTGCATGTTTACGCTGATTTGCAAGATTTAGAGAGAATTTTAGCTGAAAAGTTCGTTTTCAAAAGGAAGAACCCAGTTTTAGAGAGAAGAAAGAAAGAATCCAGTTGGAAATAAGTGTGTTAAGGAAGGAAGAATGTGGGAGTGTAAACATAGTACAAAGAATATATAATTTTGTCCGTCAGTTATGATCATTGGGAAGGACAACTTGCAGGTTTTGTTCTCCTCCTTCCTACCCAAGCCTTTCCCTTTTTTAATAATCTCCACCTTAGATGTTGTCCATCTAAAGGTCCTTATAAGGACTTAAGGGCTCAAATGAGGTAAAAGACTCATTAGATCTCCTCTCTCTCTCTCTCTCTCTCTCTCTCTCTCTCTCTCTCTCTCTCTCTCTCTCTCTCTCTCTCTCTCTCTCTCTCTCTCTCTCTCTCTCTCTCTCTCTCTCTCTCTCTCTCTCTCTCTCTCTCTATATATATATATATATATATAAGTTGACAATGTGTTATTTAGGAGAAAAAATGTAGAACAAGTCGTGCATCACGCCCTCTAATCCTCTATGCCCCTCTATCTAGTAGATTATCAACCTTAGAATTTTTAGGTACTAAACTCACTCTTCATCTTCATCACCATCATATACACCTTTAGCTTCAAATTTCTCATGCTTTCGTTTTGTGCCAACTAAAATAAACATTATTTATTTATACAACGCAATTTTACTTGAAAAATATATATATCCAACTAACTTTTCTTCTTTATCCCTATAAAATCCCATTTTTCCTTTGGACAAAATAATCTCCCTTCTAACAACATTGTCAAAGCGATTTTCGTTTGTCCGAATCAAATCCTCTTCAAATAAAGCAAAAAAAAAAAACAAAAAAAAGAATTAACACGCCATTTTTCGGTAATGGCGGGATTATCATCGCAAAAGATGGTTATCAAGACATTAATCTCACTTCTAATCCTCCACCTCCTTCAAATACTTGACGTGCGTGCCAAGCAAAAGGAACCAATCCTAACCACAGATTACTACAAGAAAACATGCCCTCGCTTCGAAGACATAGTAAATCAACACGTGACATCCAAACAATCGGAGATGCCAACCACGGCTGCAGCCGTCGTACGTGTTTTCTTCCACGACTGCATGATTGACGGGTGTGATGGGTCTACGCTGGTGGCGTCAAATGCGTTCAACCCGAAGGCCGAGAGGGATGCCGAAATTAATCTGTCGCTGCCAGGCGATGCTTTCGATCTAGTGACCCGTATTAAGACCGCCCTTGAGCTGCATTGTCCTGGCATTGTGTCATGTACGGACATTCTTGCTATTTCCACTCGTAACCTTGTTAAGATGACTGGTGGTCCTTTTTATGAGATTAAACTTGGTCGTAAGGATGGACTTATATCTCAGGTTAATTACATCTCTATCTTTATATAACACGTTTTTGAAAATATATAGATTGGGAAAGTAATAATTTGCGAGTACTAAGATAAATTCTTAGCTAGGTATATCCGTATATATGTTATGCTTCCTCCATCCTACTCAATAGTTATTTATGTTTAAATGTTTCCTCATTTAAAAAAAAATACTCCTAGATAACTATTGAATAGAACAAAGGGAACATTGAGAATTAGGAATTGGTTATTACGCTTTCAATAATTACAAAGAGAATTTACACAAAAAAAAAGAAATCAAGATCGTCTAACTGCAAATTCGAAAAGGTTCTTAGAACTGGACATCTCAAATTTATTCAACGGTCTTGTAAAAAGTAATGTTTTTCCCTTTTTTCTACTCTGTATACGATAACATGGTACACGCACTATAACTAATTAGAAGTTTTCACAATAATAGTAAAAACATTTTGGGAAAAGTGACGTTATAATCATAAGAACTTTGTCTTTGCTAGATGTATGTATGCATGTCTGTTCTGAAGGCTAAATAACACGTACTATATTTTTCCATGTTAAATTAAGGCTTCAAGGGTGGCAGGCAACTTAGCCCGACCAAACATGACCATAACCCAAATCATAGATCAATTCAAGAACAAAGGGTTCACCATCCAGGAGATGGTTGCCCTTGTAGGGGCCCACACAATTGGATTCTCCCATTGTAAAGAATTCAGCAATAGGATCTTCAACTATGGAAAGAATGAAGCTATTGACCCGAAAATGAACCCGAAATATGCCGAGGGACTAAGGAAGTTATGTGCCAACTACAGCAAGGACCCAACCATGGCAGCCTTCAACGATGTAATGACACCTGGCAAGTTTGACAACATGTATTACCGTAACTTGCAGCGTGGACTGGGACTATTGGCTACGGACCAGGCCATGTCGGATGACCCGAGAACCAAGGCGATTGTGGACTTATATGCATCAAATGAGACAGCTTTCTTTAATGACTTTGCTAAGGCAATGGAGAAGGTTAGCGTCTTTCAGATTTTGACTGGTAATGATGGTGAGGTTAGACACAAATGTGATCAGTTCAACAGTTTTAAAGAAACTCGAAATTAATTATTGTTGTTGGATTCGAGTTTTAGACAAGCTTAACTAGTATTCAATTAATTTTTTTTTTTTTTTTTTTGGATTCTGTGTTTTATTTCTTCTACTTTTGATGTTATTGGCCCTTGTAACCGAAAAATTGTCATCTTGAAATCTCATTATGGATATAGAAGTAATTGTCTATACTTGGCTGCCCTTTGTTCTCTACATACACTGATACACATGTTGAGTAGGATAATAGATAAGGAAAATTAGATAGCGTTATTGGGTGGTACTCAAGTTGGGCGCCACCGGAGTTATCAATACTATATATTAATTCCAGAAATCAAGGGACTTCAATGTAATTAAATAAATCTATACAAATTAATTATACTATATAGTTTTTAAACATAACATTGTGTGATGGATCTGGACAAGGGACTTCAATATAAATATTATATAGTTTTGGTTGAAATATAAATTTAGAGAATACCAGAATATGGTAAGTTTCCTTAAAATAAACAGGCCCCACTTATGGTATTAATTCCCGGTTCGTAAACATCGACAACGTTTTAGTAAACATCGACGACGTTTTCATTCCGAAAGACTTATTTGCCCCTCACATCTCACTAACTTTACTCTTTTCTCTCTAACTCAAAAATTCCCAAAATAATCCCAACCTCAAACACCATCACCACCACCTTTCCGGCTGCCACCACGCCGCCACTGCCGCAAACCGCCATCACCGCAAGTCATAAGGTTAGTAATTCATTTTTTTTTTAAAAAAAATATCTTTATAATTGTAGTTACTTGAAATTAAATCGTTTATTATTTTTGTTAGTAGATTATATGACTTTATTTGTTAGTGTTAATTGATTATATACTTCGATTTGGCTAGTTAATTGAATTTGTTTTGATTAGTTTAGGTTTTATTAAACTTAATTCAATTAGTTTGTTGTAATTGTATTGTTGTAATTGTATTGTTGTTTTTCTTGTGAATTTCTTGCTAATTAGTTGTAATTGTATAGTTGTTTGTGTAAAATAGGTTGAATTATATGTCGATTAAGGTTGTTGTCAGTCTCGAAATTGAGTCGAAAACGAATGGGAAAGACGAAACCATGGTGAAACGTTGGGGAAGGACGTTTGGTCCATAGGAAACGTTGGCGAAGGACGTTTGGACCATGGTGAAACGGTGGGGAAGGACGTTTGGTCCATGGGAAACGTTGGAGATGGTCGTTTGGTCCATGGGAAACGCTGGGGTCACTACTACAATAACGGACAAAGAGAACGGTTAAAAACCGTCCTTAAAGCTTAAATGAACCGTCTTTAATTCACCCGTCCTCGTTGCCTAAGAGGACGGTTGGCGGAAAGTCAAACCGTCTTCTTTTTGGGTTAATAAGAGGACGGTTGTGGTTATGAACCGTCTTCTTTTTATAATCTAAGATGACGGTTTTGTGTCTAAACCGTTCTGTTTTGCAAACATGGCGCGGCTAAAGTTTCTACATCTTCATCACAGTTCATTAAGGAACCGCCATCTTTGCATTTGCTTTGAAATCAATTTAGCGCGTAATTATGAATATTTTTAGAATGATTCTAGCACAAATCTGAGCTTTGTCACCACTAGATTTTTTGTCAAAATAAAAATAGTTTCTTTATGCCTTTACATTAACAGTAGCATAGCTCAAGTATATGCTTTTACATTTCAGAAAAACCAACAAATTTTTCATTAATAATTTGAATCCAACCAAACAAAATGGATTAAGGTTCACAAGGTTGAACCTGCAAAATACATACTATTGACAGTTGGGTTTTTGGGAACTTTCCTAAAAATTTGTTATGCCTTTGCCATTGGGAACTCCTCGAACACGACCACGATGTTCAGCCTTGCCAAGCTCTTTAGCAAATATATCTTCCCATTCTTTGAGAACAAAATACACCCGCCTTTACGTCTTTCTTTAATGCCTCCTACACCGATTCATATAAAAATAAAATAGTTGTATACAATATTAGTTTCAACATTTGAAATAACAAATGAATTGTCATCCTAACTTACAATTTTCAAAGCGATTTCCTTAACATAATCGGTCATATCTCCATTCAGAGACTTGTGATCCCTTAGCGAAGTTAAATATCGATCAACTTTCTCTAATATGGCAAGAAATCCTCCGTAGTGGCTTCCTATGCTAAAAAAATCATAAATGCATAACTCAAGTTCACCCACTGACATTTATATGTTTCTATAAAGTAAAGATTATTACCTGAGTGTTTGCTTGCCCGAAACTCGAGAGAGTCAAGTACACATCGATACCTCCAACATGTTCCCAAGTGTCTCTCAGATGAAAAAGATGTCTCCACCTATTTCCAAACACTGTTTCCAAAAATTATCTGCACAACAAATATTTGCCTTGAAGTCTTTCACTGCTTAAAAAATGGGGCAACTTATCAAGCAAGTACTACTACACTACCTGGGGCAGCCAAAATGCATTTTCGAAAAATACGTGATAAAGCCCATCACTTAGAAAAATAAATTTGCACGTAAAACATAGTAGAAGAGAAACAATTATGTTCTAGAGCAGGTACTTCATATCAAAGGGTAGGGACATGGTTCCAGACCCAAAAAACGATTCCCTCGCTCTAATAAAAAAATGACCCTAGAAGGCTATTCTCACTTCATACTCAAATCCTACCTACAATTACAAGTTGCCATGAGTTTCGTATATCTACTGTAATTGCACAACATTTTTCGGATGACCTTACTTGGTTCATAAAAGTCAACTTCCTAAACAAATGTATAAAACAAGCCTGAAGGCCCATAACAATGACATAATAAGTCATAATAATAATTAAAGGCCAATAACAAATTTGGCAACGTAACTTACATAATTCGTTGATATCTGAATGTTGGCCCAAACAGACTGAAGTAGATGAATATTGCACCTTTCGCCACCCTTTCTCCATAGAAACTAGAACAAAAAAATAATCAGAAAAAAGATAGCAATAGAAAATATTTCATCTAACAGAATCGATACCTTAAGTCTTTCTTTCTACCTTCTTAATAGAACATCATTCTTTTCAGAGTTTCATGCACATCATAATCAATGGGATCCTACTCAAAGACATTTACTTAGAATTCATGAATGAAAATAACGCTATACTTGCAAAATAAATCAAATAGCTTACATTGGCTAAAGCATTTAATTTTTCAAAACTCGGTGAGGTCTCGCTTCTCGAGTTCCATAAAAACTAACCCGCACTTTACCTGAACAGATCAGATGTATCAAAACAATTATAAGTGTTATAATAATCCCATCAAAATACAAAATTAGCTTCAACTTTAAGGCAGTATGGATTTAAATGATGGGAACCATTTCCATATCTATCACAAAATGGAAGTGAAGTATCGATCATGTGTTGTCACAGCTATCTGCAAGCACCCAAAATCAATAATATTGGAGCAAATTTATGAACTAACCAATTACTAAAAAATATTGTTACCATTACTAACTTGCACATATCGCAATTCACCCATACCCAAGTCTTCATCATACGGCACCACATTTAGTTAAGTTATACCTAAATATAAGCAACAGATTAAAAAGAATACAATCCTGGAGTAATTTACACAGAAAGAGAGAAAGATTATTTCACTGGTCACCAGCATGACAACACCAACAAAGAAAAATAGAATGGTTTATCAAACTATCTTTACAACACATCAGTTCGAAGTAGCCCAATTATAATTGTCTTCTCTTAACTGTCTTTTGAATAATAGAGCTTTAAAGTTTTGTGATGGTAGGTGCTTGTAGCCCCTTCTTTTAGAGTCTCTATCTTACCTTTAAAAAGGTTAGTACTGAACTTCTTAAACTTTTGTATATAGAGAAGAACTAATATATCTAAATGTTTATTTTAGCAACCAATCCATGTTATGCAAGACTTCACACAATCATGCTAAGGCTAAATTTCAGCACAGTTATTGCTCCTTCTACTGATGCGCCTAATAATTTGATATCTGCTTCTATTCCTACATTTTTCTCCTAGTATATAATGGTGCTTAACTGAGGCACTAAGATCCAAGTTTATGCATTGTTCATGATGGTCTCAAACTACAAACAACGACTCACAAGTCTCAGTCTTTGTAATTTTGCACTTGTGTTCATGGTTTTCTTACTACATACAATAGAATATAGAAGACGCTTTCGTTCCATACCATTATATAAGTCTTAATTTGTAGTAATGTACAATTATATTGTTGGTTTTTTTGTTTAACTGTAACTTAGCTATTAACTAGTTCTACCAGAAGCACGTCAACACACATAACAGTAAATATTAAATCTGATTAACCTTCAAACAAATGATATAATTTCCCTAAATTGACCACCACCAAATACTAGCAAATACAAGCAAATCGAATCCAACACAAAATACACCATATTTTCACTAACAACTTTAAAATCTTTCTACCACAAAATAAATTACTCAAAATTTATACTAGTAATTACATAAATAGTGCCAAAGTAGAAGATGTACCAATAAAGTGAGAGACGGTAGGCCATAGATGGTGATGTGACGCGACGATAACCGACGGCGTGAATAACCAGCGGCGTGGTGGTGAAACAAAGTGTTCGGTTGGTGGTTGGTGTTAGGGCGAATGGGTTAGGGTTAGGGTTAGGGCGAATGGGTTAGGGTGATAGGATAAAATAAAAGAGGGAGAATGGATGGAAGGTGACTGATAGAGATGGAACGATTGCGTTTGGTTGATGGTGATGGGTTAGGGCGTGGTGGCTGGCATTTGGGTGAGGCACGGAGTATGTGAGGTGGGGGAGCGAGATAGTGAAATTCGATTAAAGTCAAAGATGATTAAGTGCTCTATATGTGTGTTAGAAAGAGGACGGTTGATGTTAGAACGGTCTTCTTTATTCAACATAAGAGAGCGGTTGTGTATTGTAACCTTCCTCTTTTTTTATACTAAGACGGTTCCCTTGACCAACCATCCTTAATATTTATACAACAAGGACAGTTCCATATAAAAAACGTGCTATGTATATGAGGATCAGTGGCTCCAAAACACTATGGCTAGTAGAAGACGTTTCGTGTCCAACCGTTCTCAAAGGGGCGTCATCTTTGCCAATAATTGTAGTAGTGGGTAGCACGTTTGTCCATGGACAAACGTTGGATCTCTTTGTTTGATCCATGGTCAAACGTTGAGATTCACCTTTTGTCCATGGTCAAACGTTGAGATTCAACTTTCGTCCTTGGTTGATTGTTGAATGTCAACTTTTAACCATGATAAGTTTAATTTTTTTTTTAAAAAAAAAACCGTGTTTTTTGCTAAAATTTGCCGTTTTTTTTTTAATTTTATAAGTTTTCTAGTCGATTAGTGTGATTTATAACAACTTTTATTTATTAATGTAGATGGGAGATCGAAATGAGAGAGGAAAGACCATCATGCAAGCTCCGCCTCCGCCACCCGTACACGACCGTACCGATGGGCGGATTGTTACGATGTCGAAGCATCGTTTGCGTCTTAAGCAGGCCCACCAAAAGCCACCACCACTTCGAGAGGCGTCTCGCATAGTTATAATACCTATTCTCGGTCACGTCCGTAGTGATTCGGAGGAGGCGAGGTCACGGGAGGTTGTCGGTAGTTACCGACAAGTTAGAGAGGATGAGCCGTCGGATGAGGGTTCGGAGGAGGAAGAGGAGGATGTTGGAGAGTATCGGGTCCAAGAGAACCCGTCATCATAGAGATTGTTGACTCAGAGGTTGGGCTGGGATCATAGAGGACGCTATTCGAGTGTTAGAGAGACGTCCTCTAGCACGAATAGGTCGAGGAGGCCGAAGAGGGGTACTTATTGGATCCTGAGAGATCCCGTTCTTGGTGGTCCTAGTAACATTGCCATCTTACAGAGTTTTGGTGGATACGTTGCGTTCAAATGTTAGTTGGACCCTAATCCGGAGAATATGAGGTCGTGGATCAAGCTCTACGAGAGGCCGAAAGCTGGGAGGGAGATTAGGGATATATGTCTCAGTGAGGCTTGGGATTTTGAGGGAGTTTTTTACCACCGGTCTAGATGATAACCTCCTTAGTGCTTTTATCGAGAGGTGGCACCCGGATACTAACACTTTCCATATGCCTTTTGGAGAGATTAGTATCATGCTCCATGATGTCCAACATATTCTTGGGATACCTGTAAATGGTGAGCGGGTGTGTATGAATGGTTTGGCCGAGGCTAATGATAGTGGTCTGAGGGGGAAGATTGCGAGGTTTTATGGAGTTCTTGAGTCTGAGGTTGTACCACCGCGCTATAAGAATGGCGGTTTACTTACATCAGACTTGAGGAATATTGTTCACCTAGGGAACGAGCATGACTCGTTACGGGCTTACCTCTTGATTTTACTGGGTCATACTCTTTTCATGGATAAGAGTGGTCATAGGGTGAACGCTAAGTTGTTGCCCTTGTTTGATAGTCTTGATCGGCTTGGTTCCTATGCTTGGGGTGCCGCTTGTTTGGCTTACTTATACCGACAGTTAGGGATAGCATCGCGCCGAGATAGTACTGGTGTTAGTGGGTGTCTACCGTTACTCCAGGCATGGATATACGAGTACTTTCCCAAGTTTCGACCTGGCGCTGGATTCTTTCTTGAGGACCGGCCTCTAGTCGAGGCTTGGGCCAGCTTGCCTCAGGCTAAGGGCGATTCTCATACTTTTCAGATGTATCGCCATAGTTTGGACGATCTTCGGTCGGAGCATATCCGATGGTTGCCCTACGGGAACCATCCCCAGGGAGCTTGCAGAGTATCGCTTTACTCGGGTTTTATCAGGCATCTTGATATAGTAGAGTCGTACCAGCCGGATCGGTGCATGCGTCAGTTTGGGTACCGTCAGGCTATCCTGGTCCCGATGCCGATTTCGATTGTTGAGTCTCGCCCGGCGAACGGGAATTACAGGCTGGGGTTCGGGCAAGAGCCCGATAGGACATGGGGGAGCCAAAATTCGGTCACACCGTTACGGCGTCTGTCAACAAAAGCATATATGCTTTTCGAGTATGGTAAGGGATACATGACTTGGTATGCGGAGATTTCACACCGCTATTTTGATATGTATCCCCCCTCACACCGCCTCCATTTTTGGTCTGTCGAGTTTCATGAGGAGCCGGAGGTCGCCCTAGCTCTTAGTCGTAAATTCAAGAACGTCTTCCAACAAACTAGTGAGGAGATGGAGAGAGAGAGACTCTATAGGATTTGTTTGCGGACATGCGTCTCTACTTTGAAGACGTGTATGACTGTAGATACCTCATTCCTACACCTCCCGCCAACCACCCAGTGATGATTGGGCCACATGTTTGGTACGCGAAACGATTTATGACGGTTCGTAAGTTTATCGTCAAGTGATAGCTCAAACACTTGTGTCTACCCCTTGATCATCATCTACGCGCCTATATGGTCGTTTTGACAGTAATTAGAGTTCATTTGGAGTCCGGGTAAAAACCGCTTCATTTTCTAAGAAACCGTTTAAAATGCCGAGTCGGAAAGTTCTAGAATATTCCAGATATTTATTCCATAAATTAATTTTATATATTTTGGTAAAATATATCCCGTATATCATATTTTAAGAAATAAGGAAGTATAGATCTACCGCAATTCCATAATAGAAACGCGGAAATCTTTCTTCCGCAGGAGGAAACCTCTGGGGAAATGACGCAGAAGGCGGTGCGCCTCTTTGAAGGATCGCAGCAGGTGCTGCGCCTCTTCTCCAGCTCGTTTTCGTTGTTTACAGAATATTTCCGTGATTTCTTTCCAAAGTTTGAGTCATTCCAAGACTCTTCACTTTGTTTAGTATAAATAGAGACCTCCGGTCTCCATATTTTTCACGCGAGTGTCCGCTCTTCTCTTCTCCCTTTGCATTCTAGACTGTGCTCTAAGCTTTCGAGCCTACGTGTGATTAGAAAAATACTAGGTGTCGTAATACTAGAATTAACTATCAAATTAACAATTTATAAAGCCAAACTATACTCTAGATTAATCTAATGGATAAAGCAATATAGTGCAAGTAAGGGTCGATCCCAAGGGAAGGAATACTAAACTAAAAACTTGAATTGTAAACTCTTGAATACTTAGCTAAGACTCTACTACTAATTAATTTTATAAACACACAATGGTTATTAACAATGGCAAACAATGGATAAACATAGACAAATGAGAGTTGAGTTGATTGGTAACATGGATGTAAAGGAAAGTTGCAATCTTTTCTAACAAGACAATATAACAAACACTTGGTGAGCAAGAAAATTAAATATTAAAGAGAACTTGGTGTAACTCCTTCTTAGTCACCAACAAATGACAAAGCTTGACTCTTTTTTCTCTCCTAAGATTATCCACCCAATACTACAATATCAAGATATTAGCATACACAAATTAAATCATCCATGTATCCTCTTCAAGTTTAGCCAACCATTCATTAAACCATGAAAGACAACTAAGCATGAGCATTAAGAACCTTTACCAAGATATTCAAGCTAGGATAAATTCTCACAAGATTAAATCATACAAATGAGAAAAAGACACAAACTTTCCTACTTGTTATATGAATCCTTTAAATCAAATCAACACACAACAAGGTTGCTTCAAACAATCCTAGATAAATTAAATCACTTCTCTAGAATTTGCAATGGTCAAGTAAATAAGATGCAAGGATGATCAAACCACACATTCATTCACTCAACATAAGAATTAAATCTAAGGAAAAAGTATTAGATAACTTTAAAGGAGATTAAAGAGTCTTACAATACCAAAGTTGATGACTTTGAAAGAAATTACACCAAGATATGGAAGATTAGCCTTCCATAATTGTCTTACAACCCAATTTTTGTGGAAAGATTACAATGAGAATGGAAATGATTAAGGCCTAATTATTACATGATTCAAAGAAAAGCATAATAATTCTTTTGTTCTCAAATATTGGGGGATATATAGTGCTGCACGAAATCCTAGGGTAAGAACGGAATGGGCCTTAATTTACGCCAAAAAGCAAAGCAACAAATTCGAGTCCAGCACACCGGCAGACTGCCGGCTGAATGGCAGACTGCCGAGGCAGACTTCCGGCTGAGTGGCAGACTACCGAGGCAGACTGCTGTGGCAAAAGGCAGTCTGCAAAATGCCTGGTCGCTTCTTTCCAAAATCCACTGAATGCTTGTCTTGTTGCTTCAAAGGTCCTTCTTGCCTTCCCTTGACTTGTGACATAACTTGGACATAATCTTGTTCACTTTATCAATCCCGAGCAAGTCCAAATACACCATGGTCATAGCCCCGCAAATAGAGAATCACTTATTATCATAAACATACTTAAAGACCCTTATTAAACACACGAGTGGTGCTAAGAACACTCACTTGACTCGACTCTTTATGACACTATCAACGTGCTTGATCAATCGACCACGTAAGCTCAGATCATTCTGAGTTCCAGTCACGTTGCATGACCAGCCAATTTAACCACTACACATCAATCAATCAATTAATCTAAAATCCTCCAACGAGGTCACTTTCTACATACATTCGAGTCGAGCAATCATTAACGTTAACTTAGTTAATCTCGTTTCGTCAAACATGTAAGTCTGAAGGTGTAAAACCCATCTTTTTATTGTATTTTTATTTTTGTATCAATTAATGTAAGATTCACGTCAAAAATACATTTAAAACCGATTTTAAAAACCTTTATTACAAACTATTTTTACGAAACAGCAGTTACCAGACGTCGAGAAGAAACGCAACAGAAGATGCGCCTCTTCGAAGGGTCGCAGCACCTGTTGCGCCTCTTCCAGAGGTTGCCGCTGCTTCTGCTCTTCTTCTTCTTCCTCGGGTTTCTGTGGTTACCATGTTTTGATCATTCCTTTCAATTATAACGTTTTATTTTCGACTTAAATCCCTTATAAATCGATATTTGCGGGTTTTCGTCACTAAATCAAACTCGAATCTTAGAGACTCGATTTGTCCATATCAAGTCTCCGGAATTCGTTCTTTGTACATATTTCCATTGTTTATTTTCAGTTTGTCAAGTTTCTCTCAGAGTTCATTCCTTTTGTGTTTCTGACATCGTAAATAAATTTAATTCGTTTTTGACTCGTTTAATTCGTGTTTATCGCTTTTATGACGATGTCAGTATGTAATTAATATGCTAAATCACTTTCACTCGAGTTTAATATAAAATAATCAATCGTAAAACATACCAAAGAACATTAACTACCCGCGGTTTTGACTTCACAGCCAGAGCTCAACTCAACAACAGACGCAGGAATAGCTGCGCCTCTTCTAAGGGACGCAGCAGATGTTGCGCCTGTTCTGAGATGATCTTTGTCCCTGAACTTTCTGTTGTCGCTTTGACGTAGCTTTAATTAGGTATTAATTAACTACTAATCGTAATATCACCTTTAATCTGACCTATTTTGTCACTTTAATTTCTAACTTTTATTTTCTTTTCTTCAAATTTTCGTTTCAAGTGTATTTTTAAAGTAAATCAGTTAAATCATCGTAATTCAATGTAATCTTAATTATTGCTATTTATTTATCATTATTTGTTTATTGTTTATTTATGATTTATTTATTTGTTTTTTACATGTACCTGGAGTGTTTAATGCATGACGACGGGGTCACAATGACACTAATTAGAGTCAAAACCGACACAGGACCAAAAACCGACTCAAAATTCAAATCCCGACTCCAACAACGGGTCAAACCGAGTCAAACTCAAAAAACAAACTTTTCAAATAATTCCATGTTAAGGTTTCCCGAAATCCTTAATGGTCATGTACAAATCAAGTTCATCCAAATCCTAGGATAGAACAAATCATGATTACACTTGTGTGATAGCGACAAGAAAACCGAAGACGTGCGAAATGGCTCGCGCCTCTTCGAGCAGCCCATGCGGCCACGTCGCTCAAAACGCACACAACCACCCATTTTCCAATAAATACCCCTCAAATGCCACCATTTGAGAGTTACGCGAGCGTCCGCCCCCTCACCTCTCTCTTAAAATTCTAGACTCAACTTCTCAAGTCACAAACCGACACGTGTTTACGACCTACCGATCGTAAACACAAGCCTTACACATTGTTTGGTACCGTCATCGTGCATTAAATCACTTGACCGACTATCTCGACCACTACACCATCACTAAACTTAAAACACTCTTTTACTTTTCTAAAACGGTTTTCAAACCGATTTTTCCGGCCAAACAAGTTGATACACTTTCGTCGGTTTCTCGTCTCAAGCCTAGCATGTAAGTATGAGGGTGTAAAAATATTCTCCTATCATGTTTTTCATTTGTTTCATGACTATAACATGCTAAAACATGCATAACATGGTCCAAACATGGGTTGAATGAGCCAAAACCGGATTTTCGGTTGAGGCAGGGGCTGCTTATGTAGCAGGCAGGCTCGCGCCTAAAGCCCCTCTCAACCTTAAATCCAACCGTGTTTGGTCTCTTCTTCCCCTTTATTTTCATTTCATATTTGTAATCGGTTTTTACTATTTTAAATATTTCAAACCATTTTTTTATGACAAGTTTTTAACCATGAAACATTTTCACCCTTGGTTCCTAATACCATGACACTTTAATCCGTGTTTCGGTGATAATATTTGGTTAATTACATTATAAAACGTATTTAAAAACCTTTTATTCCATTTCTTTACATTTTGAAGGGTATTTTAAAGCCTTTCTCATTTCTTTACATTTTCAAAACAAATGTATTAGTCACCAACACAAAATCATCCTTGGTTCTACATACCATGTCGGATTTTAACCCGAGTACGATGATGAACATTGACTAATTACAAAAAAATGAACTTAAAATAATTAGTTCATAATCATTTTCAAAACTATTCATGTCATGCTTGCGAAACCAAACCCGACATCGAATATACTCAAAACAATGATGATTATTCAAGTCTCCTTCTTTAAATTAGCACAAAAGCGGCCTAAAAGGCCTTTTCAAATCAAGACGGGTTTAAGCACCCATTTTTCAATACATTTTACGAACCTTTCCAATGGTTAGAAGACGTCTTTCATCGTCTGTTGACCCGCGCCTAAACAGGCCACTTATTTTTACATTTTCAAACCAGGGCAGACCTGCTTGCATCGCCTGAAGGCTCGCGCCTCTTCTGGCTGCCTGATGCAAGGTCTGTTTCCCTTCCAGTGTTGTCTAGGACGATCCCGACTTCGGTTAACCCGAATACAGGACGGATCAGATGACAAATATGCTCATTTTACATTATATTTGCAAAACGCCTTACTAAGACAAATGGATCACATTATGCACCATAAACCTAACTCGGTAAATGGATGTTTAATTTCCGTCTTGCATGCAAATCAACATTAAATCCAACTTGACATGAAATACTTGATACTTGGATTAAACAAACCGACATAGAAAGCTCACATGTTAGGATCAAACTAGTGGATGCGTATTCATGCATTTACCCGTTTTCTCAATTTTTGCATTTAACCAACCAAGATCGATCAGTAGAGGCCGCTACCGCGGGCGGGATTGGGTGTCCGATTAAAGGGCTTCCCAATACGTACCTTCACCTCTTACTCAGAAAATTTGGATAGTGGATCACCTTATCCAGGGCGTACGAGAGTCATTCTAGAGATAGGATGCTAAAGAGGGACGATTCCTTATCTTTAGTACCTATGCCATACACTGCTTTTTGCCTTGGTTGATCTAGGTATAAAGTGGATTCGAACGGGTTCCAAGCATCTCACAAATGCTTGGTGGCGACTCCGAACATCTCTTGCATCATTTCTAGACCCTTGCCGAGACGAACGACCGATCTCAAACGATCTGGTCGAAAGCATCCCTTACGCCACCGAGCGTGGCTTTCAAAAAGACCGCTGCTGTGTCCACAGATCGGCTGGCCATCCGTAGGTGGGCCATGTCCACAGATTGGCGACTCTGTTGGGGATAACTAGGACACTTGTGTCTTTGTGATCCCTAGATGGTGAGACTCGAACGAGGTCTTAGTTGAAATGCATTAATTGATATTACGGTCATAGTCGGGTTCCTTGTCCGGGTCCACAACCTAACCCTTTTCGACCAATTGGCTCGTCTCGTCGGCGTGAGTTTTCTCATCCCCGCGTTTCGATTCCCGATTGAGTCAAGAATGCCATTGACGTTACACATTTCTGTTTCGTCAAAGAGCTTTCATAACCTTCGAGCACGAGGCTAGGGCACCCTCCTTACACATTTTGTTTGGATTGGTATCCCTCTCGAAAATTGGGGTTTGATTGCTTGGTGTGTAACCCACCCTTTAAGCCAAAACCCGTGTCGGCATTATGCATAATATAATGAAACTGCGAGTGCTTATGTGTTATGTGATCATAAGTCCTTCCATGTCATTTTCAACTTTCAAAACACCATTTTGCGCCGTTATAATGGCCATTTCAAATCTCGGTCTTTCGCCGACCATCGCAAACAATTTCAACACGCCTTCCTAGGCCGTCGTAATGACGATTTTCAAACTCGGTTTTCTACAACCATTTCAACACGCCTTTCTAGGCCGTCGTAATGACCATTTTCAAACTCGGTTTTCTACAACCATTTCAACACGCCTTCGTAGGCCGTCGTAATGACGATTTTCAAACTCGGTTCTCTACAATCATTTCAACACGCCTTCCTAGGCCGTCGCAATGACGATTTGCAAACCCGGTTTTCTACAACCATTTCAACACGCCTTCCTAGGCCATCATAATGACGATTTTCAAACCCGGTTTCTACAACCGTTTCAAAACACCTTTTTTACGCCATTATAATCGCCGCGTCAAGACACGGATTTTAACCCGTCTCGCGCCGACAATGGCTCTCCCAAAACCCGAGAAAGGGACACACCCCTTTTTCAAGACATTTTCAAATCCCGAGGACATTGTTGGAATATTTGTCCTCCGACAATAATGCGATCACAACTGTTGATCATGATGATCACATGTTTAAGTCTCATTATAAAGAATACAATTGGGAAGTAATATTTTCTGTCAACTGGTCCACACATATCGGTAATGATTGGCTGACTAGAGTTTGACATTCTTCGTCGTGACGGTGGTGATCAGTTAATCCCCTAGGTCATACCTATAGGGCAACACTTTTAATTGATCATTTAATTGATCGTATAACGTTACGAGTCAATTAAATTATTTAAAATTGACGGACGATTTTGGAAGTAATATTTACATATCTCATTGAAAATTTTATTAAATGAGATACGGTCTGAGTAATCGAATTGTTTCATTACTCAGATGAAATTATTGTTTAAGGAAACAATTCAAATTGAATGAATTATTATAAATGCATATTATTGTGAATAATAATTGGTAAAACTTTTTGGTACAAGTAATTATGAATTACTAGGTCGATTTTTGTATATGACGTATTTTTATTAATACGTTGATTTTTAATATGTTAAAAATACAAAACAAATTTATGCAACATATGACATGTGACATAAGACAAATTGACATTTTGACAAAGATAATATGGAGTCCATATTATCTATGTGTGCCGAAAATAAGAGGAGAATTAGGCTAATATTGTGTTGTTTATATTAGTGGAGAATGATACGTGCATTTTATATAGTCTTTTTAGCCTAATTCATGCACGTATTTCTATGCTTTTATCGTGGTTTTATGCTACGAAATGCCCGAATATGCTACTTTGGTTTGTTTTGTCTTATTTGCAGAAATGAACCCAAAAGTAGTGAAATCAAGCCTTTTACCATCCTTTTAGCATGCATTTGGAGGAAGAGTGAATTTGGAGCGGGAATGAAGCTATTTTGAGATGCGCATTGGAGTAAGGAAGTTAGGCGAGCCAAGAGAGTGCTTCAATTTGCTAGTTCCTGCTTGTAAGAGCCATATCTCGAGTTCTACAACAGATATTAAGCTGATTCTAGTTGGAGGTGAAAGCTTGTCCTCTTAGCTTTCCAACGCCACCAACCACGTCCTATTTGTCCAAGTAACGAACGAATGGCAGCCGTTTGAAGTTCAGTGCACGAAGTAGGAATTACGCGCTGAGAAGTGCTCGATCGAGAACTATTTCTGTTCGATCGAGAGCCCATTTGCTCGATCGAGAGCTACTTCTTCTCGATCGAGTGATTAAAGGGAAAGAAATCTTCGATCGAGAGGAATGCTAAGGAATATCACTCGATCGAGAGCCTTAAGTGCTCGATCGAGCAACAATCCTTGACTTAATTTGGGCTTTTAAGCTTTATTTTCCGTAATTAGGTTAATAATCCTATTTTCTTATAAATAGGAGTTAGGTCGACATAATTAGGGACTTCTCCTCTCTAATTACTCTTAATACTCTGTCACTTTTACTTTGTTACTTTGCTCTTTCTTTTAGGATCACTTAATTGATAATTTCTTCCCTTATTCTCTTTTAATGCTTATTTCTTCTTTAATTATTGTCATTGCTTATTTTATTATGAGTAGCTAATTCCCCGTAGTATGTTAGGATTAGGGAAGCCGTGGTAGCGATGTTTTAATTGACTTATATAGATTAGTCTTGCGATAGGAATTGTATTAGGCAATTTAATTGTTATCCGGTCGAATGAATGCATGCAGGAGACCATAAATTTAGTTAACCCCGACCTAGATCGAAAGATTGGAAGGGAAGGCTTGCTTAATTACAATAGGGTATTGCAGTGAGGGCGAAAGTTAAGCTGTTTACGCTCTAGGGCGGTTTAAGGACCGAAAGGTGACGACCATAACTCTTCTTATCAATAGTCTAATCGCTTTAGTATTCCCAATAGTATAAGATCTGATAGCTGCCACGGTAGACCGACTCCTAGCATACTTCCTTTCTCTTACTGCTAATTCTCTTATTCATTTCCCTCGCCTTAATCTCTAGTTTAGTTAAATCAATCAAAACCCCCAATTGTAACATTTAGACAGATAAATAGACAAATAGATAGTACACCGCCTCCCTGTGGAGATCGACCCTACTTACCGCTGACTTCTGTTAGTTGTACTTAGGTATTTATTTTTGGTACGAAACGACAGTATCAAATTTTGGCGCCGTTCTTAAGGGAGGCAATCTATTTATTTATTTGTTAAATTTTATCTGTTTTTAGCTTCAAGGGATTTATCCCTCGAGGCCGTTTTAATCTTTTTCCTTGAGTGCTGTTTTGATAGGCCTTACAGGTACTACCTAGACAGTTCTAGGTGAAAGACAGTCAAAGGGAAGGCTTGAGTACCTTTGACCCATCACCAATGTCCTATTATATGGAACAGCAGGTGATTTACTGCGGGAGATGTGGTGCTGCTGGGCATAATGCAGTCCTTTGTTTGGTAGAGAATGACGAAGTTTACGCGTTCAGGCAGCGTAGTCGAGTTAGTCAAGCAGCTGTAGTTGTGCCGCCACATCCACCCTATCAATGGCCACCGCAACAAGATCCTCCCGATATACAAGAAGAAGAAATTGCGGAGCTGAAATCTTTATTGGAGACAATTGCATCTCAGATGCAAGCTCAGCAAGATCATGATAGATAATTCTACTCGCGAGTTAAGGAGCTCGAGTCTGTAGTTGCTCAGTTAGCAGCTGAGATGGAAGAAGAAGACGTATACCTTGCCGAGAGTGGTTCTTCCCCTGAGGAAACCATGTTACCCAATGCTGAGGATGACCTCTATGACTCCGACGACGAATTTCTATCATATTTCACTAGCTTACGCGAAGATTTCAGCGCTGTACAGGAGGAATCACTCGATCGAGTGACTTATATTAGTCGATCGAGTGATTTTCCAGGAGACACTGCTCGATCGAAGGGAATTGCTGCTCGATCGAGTGGAATTCAGGAGGAAGTTGGTCGATCGAGTGATTATTCTGCTCGATCGACTGAATTGGCCATTGGGAGCATTGATGCGTTACTTGGGGTCGTTTTAGACGACAATTTTGATGATAATAATGGATACGGTGAGTCTCCCCTTTTCAAAGCCGAGTTGGATGCACTTGAGGCTGCGATTTACGGGCTGAATTCCACTGAGGAGGGTGACAAGGAGGTAGCTGAGTCGGTAATCACTCCTAGCACGGAAGAGGTAATGAATTCTTTTATCTATGATTCCGTCGTTGAGAGTGATCAACCTGAGGTATTGAACGGTAATTTGTTTATTGTTTGTTTAAATAGTGAATTGCCTCGTTTGACTTATGCTTTGCATTCTAATGCTTTGCCCCTTCCTAGTAGGTCGTTCAATTTAATGCCTTTTCACCGTCTTTATCATCACAAAATTGTTAATCTGAGATGGAGCCCCACTTTATCGCCTATTGCTCCCGCGCTCCTATATTTTGTGGATAAATTTAGGAGCTCGCATAGGAAATTTGTTAGGCTTAAACGGTCTTATATTTTAATTTCCTATTCTGCTATTCCACAGTGGTGCTACTTACCTTTCTGTGTAGCACATGCGCAGGTTTATGATTTAATGCTGCGCGCTTTGAGCTGTTTTGATTGTGATTAATTATAGAGCCTCAAAGAAAAGAAGGTTGAGCTGGACCTGACTGAAGCTAGCGCTACTCGGGAGGCAACCCGGAGATTTTATTTTGCTTTTTATTTAATTTCAGTTGTAATAAATGGTTTTTATACCATAAAACTATCTCAGTATGCTTGTCTTGTTAGTTTGCGGGCTGTTTTTCATTGCGTTTTGCAGGAACACGCTGAAGATCACTCGATCGAGTAGTTTTTCTACTCGATCGAGCACCTTAGCTGATGGATTCACTCGATCGAGTAATTAATCCACTCGATCGACCACCTGCAGAAAGAAAACCACTCGATCGACTGCTATTCCCTTCGATCGAGCAATTTTTGGATGCCCTTTTCACGTGCTGACTTGGATTAGCTTCGAGACGGTTTTAGGGCCTTAGCAACCTCCCATTTCATGGTCGGTTTGGGGAGGTCCCTTTATTCGCGCATCTTGTGAGCATTTCCGCATTTACTCTCTTTCTCTTTCAGTTTGCGTTTCCTTTCCATGTTTTGGTACAATGGGGGCATTGTACGGTTTGGTTTGGGGAGGTTATGCATCCATATCTGTGTCTGCATATTGCTTTTATTTGCATTTCTGTTATCACGTTTAATTTTCTGTTTGCATTGTTATCTATTTCATAAAAATTTAAACCTCAATAAAAATTTGAAAAATTGTTGAAAATTTCAAAAATTTCAAGTTTATTTTAGCATATAGGTTGAGTCGGAACGGTAGATTTCAATGATGAAATTGCACTATATCTGTCTTTTTGCTTAAGCCTTGCATTTAACTGTTATCTTTTAGCTTCGTCTTTTGCATATCTACGAGTTAATGTTAAATTTAGCTGAACATATAGACTTGACCTGAAATTTTGGCAACCTACTTATAAATTCTAAGATTTAGAGCCGTATAAACTGGTGTCATTTATGACCAGTTTCATGTAGGATTGTGAGTAGTTACTCCTTGCATAACATGTTCATCAATTTGCACATATATGAAATTCAATTGCTTTTTGCCGTCATACATTCGGGTTAGTGGTTGGTGTCACATGCAGGGAGGTGCTTACATTTCCCTTTTCTTTCATTTTTTCCCATAAACTCCACATTAGCCAAATTTTCCTGTTGTCCTTTAGCTACATTCCAAATTTAGCCTGCCTTGTCAAGCTAGTTTAGATCGTTCTGCGGTATATTGTCTATTGTATCAAATGTTGGCGCGTATGCTGTTGATTCGGAGTTGGTAATTTATGAAGAAAAGGAGGATGATGAAAAAAGACGTGGAAAAAGAAGATAAAAGAGAAGTTGAAAAAAAAAGGAATTCGAAAAAAAAAAAGAAAAAATTCGAAGAAAAAGAAGAAGAAACCAAAAAAAATAAAGAAAAAAAAAACAATTTCGAAAAAAAATGTTGTTTGGTTGACGGTTTCTGCTCCTATGTTCTATCTTATATCATTTGAGGAGTGTTTCTAGTTCGGTTTGGTGAGTTTTGTGCCAAATGAAGGGCATTGTGCTTAATTCATAATTGAGTTGGAAATGGATATGTCTCATATGGTTTTGTTTAGGTACTAGCTTGATCACCTATACCTCCACATTCCCATAAATGTTTTGCCTTTTCTTACCCGTTGCCTCACTTTACCATATTTTTGTAAGCCCTCGGCTGTGACAGGACCTTGTTTGGTTGGAATGTGTGTACGGTAGTTAGAATTGTCTATCATATTAGTTGCATGCATGTTTATGTGGGTCGTAGTCTAGGTGAGCGACTATTTTTCTTTCTCTCTTATATATATATATATATGTTCACCCTTTGCTTCATGAGAGAAGAGTGACCCGTGAGAGTCCATTGTTAAAGGTCTTGCAAGGTCGACGGTTCAGCTTTATTTATAAACATCCTATAACTCGTTTGCATTTGACTATTTGCTATAAGTGTTAGTTTGCTTGCATTAAACTGGCTTAAGTGGGCATTTGTAGCTAGCTCTGAGTTATCTTTGCCGTTCCTTTAGTTGCATTTTAGTTTACTCGAGGACGAGTAAAGGTTTGGTTTGGGGAGATTTGATACGTGCATTTTATATAGTCTTTTTAGCCTAATTCATGCACGTATTTCTATGCTTTTATCGTGGTTTTATGCTACGAAATGCCCGAATATGCTACTTTGGTTTGTTTTGTCTTATTTGCATAAATGAACCCAAAAGTAGTGAAATCAAGCCTTTTACCATCCTTTTAGCATGCATTTGGAGGAAGAGTGAATTTGGAGCGGGAATGAAGCTATTTTGAGATGCGCATTGGAGTAAGGAAGTTAGGCGAGCCAAGAGAGTGCTTCAATTTGCTAGTTCCTGCTTGTAAGAGCCATATCTCGAGTTCTACAACAGCTATTAAGGTGATTCCAGTTGGAGGTGAAATCTTGTCCTCTTAGCTTTCCAACGCCACCAACCACGCTCTATTTGTCCAAGTAACGAAGGAATGACAGCCGTTTGAAGTTCAGTGCGCGAAGCAGGAATTACGCGCTGAGAAGTGCTCGATCGAGAACTATTTCTGTTCGATCGAGAGCCCATTTGCTCGATCGAGAGCTACTTCTTCTCGATCGAGTGATTAAAGGGAAAGAAATCTTCGATCGAGAGGAATGCTAAGGAATATCACTCGATCGAGAGCCTTAAGTGCTCGATCGAGAGCCTTAAGTGCTCGATCGAGCAACAATCCTTGACGGGCTGGGCTTTTAAGCTTTATTTTCCGCAATTAGGTTAATAATCCTATTTTCTTATAAATAGGAGTTAGGTCGACATAATTAGGGACTTCTACTCTCTAATTACTCTTAATACTCTGTCACTTTTACACTGTTACTTTGCTCTTTCTTTTCCGGATCACTTAATTCAGTAATTTCTTCCCTTATTCTCTTTTAATGCTTATTTCTTCTTTAATTATTGTCATTGCTTATTTTATTATGAGTAGCTAATTCCCCGTAGTATGTTAGGATTAAGGAAGCCGTGGTAGCGATGTTTTAATTGACTTATATAGATTAGTCTTGCGATAGGAATTGTATTAGGCAATTTAATTGTTATCCGGTCGAATGAATGCATGCAGGAGACCATAAATTTAGTTAACCCCGACCTAGATCGAAAGATTGGAAGGGAAGGCTTGCTTAATTACAATAGGGTATTGCAGTGAGGGCGAAAGTTAAGCTGTTTACGCTCTAGGGCGGTTTAAGGACCGAAAGGTGACGACCATAGCTCTTCTTATCAATAGTCTAATCGCTTTAGTATTCCCGATAGTATAAGATCTGATAGCTGCCACGGTGAGACCGACTCTAGCATACTTCCTTTCTACTGCTAATTCTCTTATTCATTTCCCTCGCCTTAATCTCTAGTTTAGTTAAATCAATCAAAACCCTCAATTGTAACATTTAGACAGATAAATAGACAAATAGATAGTACACCGCCTCCCTGTGGAGATCGACCCTACTTACCGCTGACTTCTGTTAGTTGTACTTAGGTATTTATTTTTGGTACGAAACGACAGTATCAGAGAACATGATGATTACCTAAAGACTAGCCATGCAAAACCTATTGTTCATTGTGAAGAACAACTCAAGCATGCATTGGCTCCCTCTTCTCCCTCTTCCACCCGGTTTTACACAATGAAAAGCAAGGGTTTTTGCCTTATATTTATCATATTCCATACATTACATATTATTGAATTGGCATTATTCATTCATTCATCAAAAATTAAGAATTTTAGAAAGATAAAAAAACTTCCTCTTCTCCTCTCTTAAAACCGGTTTTTTAGGAGACCAAAAACCAATTTATTTTGGGTCATTTTTATGCTAAATTAATATTGTACTAGTATTCATAATATTAATTTTAATTAAGAGTGTGCTTTGGGTATTAAACTTTGGGAGAGATCCTATACTTGGATCTTTGTTCATCCATTGAGGAAAGCACAAGAACAAGAGAGAAGGAGATCTCTCTTGTGCCCTAATAAACCAATATTCCAATGTAAGATAAAGATTTCTTCTTTATATTGTTTATAGTTTGCATGCATAAGATCACCAATTAATTTTATGATTAAATTAACATAAAACATATATGAATATGTTAAGTATATAGATCTACTTTTCCTTCAATCGGTATCAAGAGCCTTGGTTGTTTGCATGCAAATCGGTTAAAAGTTTTTCCGAGTTATACGATTAACATATAAAACTTGTTTAATTTGTGTTATTATGATATATCACGAAAATCATTATGCATGTTAAAATTTCTGGTCCTAAAATGTTTTTATGATATTTTGGTTAATTTATGGATTTTTATTGTTCATATTATATAATAATGGCATTAAAAATGTGATTTTATGAATAAAATGTCATTTTCGGACTAAAATTAGCTAAACTTCGAATTTTCCAGTGATTTTTGGATATGTTATCACATATATTATTTTGAGATGACCTGTAAATTTGCATAATTTTTGGACTTCATATGCTCGAAAAATGGATTTTTCATTATTAAAATCGGATTTAGATGAAAAATAGGTTAATATGAGATAAATTTCGAATCTGGTCATAGAAATTTAATATGTTGTCACATGCAATTTTACAAGATGTGTGTAAAATAATAGGCTATATTGAAGTCTTTATGCATGATTTATGATTTTTTGAAGAAAAATAGCATAAATAGTGACTTAATTAGTGAAATATTAATAAAACATACTCTATGACTAAGGAGAAATATCACATGTTGCATTTTATTATATTTTTCAGATCTAAAATTGAAAAGTTGATGAATATAAATTTTCTCATGTTTTTATGATTATTTTGTTAAAACCGATAAACCGCAACATTGTTTTTCCGGATAAATGTCGAAATTTTTAACCTAAATTTTTTGAACATTATGAGTGTCATGGTATTTTTCCAGAATGTTCATGAGTTTAAATTTCAAATTTTGAATTTAATTGAAATTTTGTGATTTATTTGAAGTTTATAGCTTTTTATTATAATTTTAAGTCCATTAATGAACAAATTTTAGAAATATGAGTTAATTATGGTCAAATAATTAGTGAAGACTAAATTTTGAGTCCTAAGAAGTTAGGGTAATTAACTTATGCATAAATATGAATTTATGTAATTTTTGTGATTATAAAATGTTGAAATCACGCAAATCCGTAAAAACCGAGTAATATACGATATTGGTTATTTAAAGGCGATTTAGCATAAAATTGGGCATGTTCATACATATTATAATGCTGCATTTTCTTTATGATTGTCATAATTTTATTTTATGTAATTTTGAATTATGTAATTTTACTTAGTATGGCCTTAGTTTTTAATTGGTATTACCCGAAATGTATGGGAATATCGATTCGGTTGTAATCTATTGTGATCTCGTATCACCGTCTTGTAATTTAATAGATTTATTTTATTATAGTTACAAATGTATAATAGGAAATTATGTAATTTATTATGTAATTTTATTTATTCCAGAGTTCCCAAAGACGGATTTCTTCAAGATGGCGATACATAAAGACGGTGTTACCTCGAGATGCGTGCCACAACTGAAGTTCAAGGGACCAATGAAGTTGGTTTCCGAATATGTTATAGTTAAATAGTTTTCTAATTTAGGAAGGCCATACTAGGATTTTTTTTATGCTTTGCATTTTATTTATATGTCGCATGCATCGCTAAATCGCCATAACTAAAACATGCATCATCATCTAATCGAGTTTATCGACCGTGTCAAATACAATTATCGTAGTTCACCACTTTAGTTCACTTAAAACGTGATAGATAATAAATTGACATGACCTCTCGCTAAAACAATCAATTGAGACATAGCCTTACCAAATAGTAGAAACCATGAAAACCTATTTCGCGAGGGAGTGCACTCGGCCACCCCGGGGTACAAACCTTGTTACGTAGGGGAAGTGGGTGATGAATGTCTATCCACCGAATTCATGTTGATGAGGGTTTCATCGGCTACCCCGTGCCCAAGTTAATATGGGTTTGGATAATAGACACATTTATTCGAAATTTGGATTGAACTCAACAAAAGTTTTTGATAAGGGTTTCATCGGCTACCCCGTGCCCTTGTCGGATGTGTTTTGGGCTATAGATAAATATTAGAGTAAATTTATAGACCGAGAGTTCTAAAAGTAGAATCGATTAAAAGGTTAATCCACCAAGTTATATTGATAAAGGTTTCATCGGCTACCCCGTGCCTAAGTTGATATGAATTTGGGTCTTGGAATCATTTATCTAGTTGGGTAGAGGTCACTAGAAAAATGCAATAAAACTTGTTTAAATTATTTTTACGAGTACTATTATTAAAACGACATTTGTTTTACTCCTTCTATTTTGTTTTGTAGACCACTTCTTTTCTCATAACAAATGGCAACACCAACCCCTAACGCCACACCTCTCGCTAATTCATCATGGCTCCGATCCTTCATGGATCGATGTAAACTTGAAAAGAATGGGTCAAATTTCTCCGATTGGGATGCCCAACTCAAATTAGCCGCCCAAGGTGACGACAAGCTTCGTTACCTTACCGAGGCCTCTCCACCTGAACCTACTACTAGGTCGACCGCCGCCACTAGGGAAGCATATGAGGCTTACCATAAGGAGTCCGCCGCAATGAAAAACGTGTTGATATTTGCGATGGAGGCGGACCTCCAAAGGAGAGCCTTTAAAATGGGCACCGCTAATGAGATTTACTCCAAGCTTGTGACAATGTTTTCACAAACTCCGCGGATCGTCCAATATGAGGCGGCCGCGGCATTCTTTGATCTCGACTTCAAAGAGGTCCAAAAGGTTCGCCCTCATATGCTCAAACTTATGGAGCTAGTCGAGACCTTGAAGATTCAAAAGGTTGAAATCCCCAAGGAACTCATTGTAGATAGGATTCTACACTCCTTATCCAAAGTCAAAGCGTATGTTCAATTCCGGGTGAATTTTAACATGCAAGACAAGGATGTGTCTCTTGAAGAATTGCACAAGTTACTTGTGCAAGCCGAGAGGGACATGGGGTTAAATGTGAACCCGCCCAAGGATGTGTTTAACATAAGCACTAAGAGCAAGGGGAAGTTCAAGAAGAATGGGAGGAAGGGTAAGAAGCAAGCTCCCACTTTCACCAAAGCTAAGGCTAATGATGCTAGCACTTCAAAAATCAAGAAGGGTCCTCTTGATAAATGCCATTATTGTAATGGTATTGGACAGTGGAAAAGAAATTGTTCCAAATACCTTGGTGATATTAAGGCTGGAAAGATCACTCCAGTAGGTAAATGACTATCCTTTCTTTTATGTTTCTAATTCAACTATGGTATTGTGATACAAAGTTGTGATAATGTATCTCCCTTTTTATTGTAAATAGGGCCTCCACCAAGCAAAGACAAGGGAAAAGAAAAGCAAGCTTGAGAAACCATCAAGAAGCTAGGAATAGCTTTCATAGAGCTTTGCTTTTTATTGTCTTATTTTAATCATGTTTTGGTTTTTTAGAACCTTTAAGTTTCCGTGTTCGACATGGAAAGGTATTTTGGATAATTGGTTGTATTTTGGATAATGGTGGCTTGGTTTGCAACCCAAGTCACCCGTTTTATCATTTTATCCTTTGTTCTAAAATTCGTATTTAAATGGTTGCTCTTAGAAACATATGATTATTCACTTAAAGTGATCTAATAGATAACTATAATGACGGGATTCATTATATGTCCACATGCTTAAGGCTTGTGTATGATCATTTATAAAGTGATTTTGAATCTATGAACTCTCTTAAAGGAATGTCAATCACCAAGTACACTTACGAAATCTAAAACTATTAGTCAATCTAAGAGATAGTTCTCCTTATACTTCAACATCATTATTTGTGTCTCATATGCTATCTTTGAATCTCTAGTGTATTTATTCTAAAGATAGAGTGGGAAAAAAATGAGGACACAACTCACACCAAGATAAGTTTGTGCACTTGTGTAAATGAGATCTACGCAAGAGAGAATGATTTGAATGAAGGTATATCTATTTATATAGTATACCCAATAGATGAGATCTATGGTCTCAAGTAAGTTCTATATGACTAAAGAGACCAAGTGAAGTAATCATAAGAGTATGTTCTCAAGATAACTACACGAGGAGACCAAAAGAAAGTTTTGGAACAAAATGACTAATATAAAGTCTTAACAAGAGTTTTGACTAGTTTATGAAAAATTTTGACCAATAGTTTCAACCTTGAGATTTACTTAAGAGCCTAAATGAATCAAAGTAACATACTAGTTATAAACGAGTTGCAAGGATTGATATACCGATATCTTCAATAGCTAAGTTTTTAACCTCGCAAAAGTCATTACTTAACCACATTATGAAAATGAATTGGTTAAACCTCCTTCTGAAAGGGATATTTTGAAGGACGTGTATTAGATATTATTTATATTTAAACAATGACATTACTACGTATCATTATGACATGTACGAATTATAGATTAAAATCTCTTTCCATAAGGTTGAGATGAGACCTCTTCAAAATAGGAATTTTGATAGGATATGATGGGACCATATATGGCTTCATCTTAATAACTTTGCAAAGCAACATACATTCCAATTTTGAAATGTTTTCAATTGAGTAATCAATTTCGAAACATGTGGAATTAAGTGGGAGTTTAGAAATTATCATGTGAAGACATGGAATTTAGTAGGAGCTATCATCCTTTGAATGTTTACAACTCATTACTCATTAGGAATGACGAGCTAATATCTTCTTTCACAAAGAAGTATTTGAGTTTTCAATTCTGGATGAATATGGACTATGATGAATCCAATTACATCAAGAGATATTGGATTAGTATTAAGAAATACACATCGTATCAACATACACATAGGTTATTCATGTAAATGAAAATGGAATTGCCATTAGCAGTCATGGTCGTTCATTGAACCTAAGAACGGTTGATCTCATGATTATCAGTAACTAATGTTTCCGCCATTAGAATAATCATGCACATGTCCAATGGTGAATCATATGCATAAGAGCATGATGATTCATTGGCAAGCCATACAAGAAACGTCATGAATTCTCGAGGAGAATCCGATGACCGATTTCAGTGTTTGACAGAATACTCTGTTATGTGTCAAGAGGTTGCACATATTATAGAAAATCCGAACACACGTAAAGATTTATGTAAATCCTAAACTTTTCAAGCCAAAAGGAGAAATAGGAAGTTTGGAAAGATACTTAGTTGAATAAGAAGTTACTCAAAACTAATCTTTCCTAATATGCTAGGACTTGTGAGAAGTGCGAGGCTTATCATCTTGACAAATTGTTGCAAGAGTCTACAAAACATATACCTAAGTGCATTGTGTGTGGATGGAGTACTTGATCAGTACAAGTTATATCATTCATCAAAAATTGTTCGTTATGTGATAATCGATAAGGAAGTTCTTTCAAGATAAAGAACCGAAACCAAGGTCGGGAACCTTGATGTGTACTTGGTAAGGTTCATGCTATGAGTGATAACATGAATGTAAAGGATAATACGATTAAGAAGTTTGAACACATGGACACGTAACATGTTAAACTTCTATTGCAATCAACAAGTGTTTACACACTTACGATATGCATCACAAGGTTGTAATATTGTATTGACTACCCGAGTGTGATGTTGACATTTGTCGTTTGAGTTATTATTAACTCACCTTATACATTGTTATATCCAAACGGGTTATAGAGACAATTGAACCCCGTTAAAGTGAACATGGATTAACATTGTATTTGCCCATAGTTACTTACATGAGGTGACGTCTCGAAGTGACTAGAGTGTGATGCGATTGATGGCAAGTTCAAGTGCCATAGAGTCATATGAGTATGACTAGTCGATCACATAGGCGGACTGTTAGGAACATTTTGTCGGGCCTTATGACCGCTTATAGAGTTCTGGCAAATTTATATAGCCTGGTCGTTGCGAGAGCTGCTATAGTATTCAAATGAGTCGATTCTTTTGACTAAAGACTATTCGCCTAATATGGCACAGTTTCAGATTAACTTTGATTTGTGTTACTACGACCTTCGTAAATGAGGTCAAATGGGCATATTTTGGGTTATGATGGCTGTGGCTAGTTGAAGGGAATGAGTGCGATAGGAATTGTCCACCCCTAGTCAGGGTTATAACAATATCTCAGGGCCACTCGAGGAGTAATGAACTGGAAATGCGTGGCCACACTCGGATTGTATCCATGGTGGATAAATCCGGTCAATCAGTTATTCTCCAGATCGAGGAAACCACTCTCGATATGAGCACTTGCAAGTACGACCTGAAACACACCTTGCATTGAGTGGGAGATAGTAATAGGACAAGAGAATTGGTGACACACACTTGTCGAGGACAAGTGGGAGATTGTTGGAATATGTGTCCTCCGACAATAATGCGATCACAACTGTTGATCATGATGATCATATGTTTAAGTCTCATTATAAAGAATACAATTGGGAAGTAATATTTTCTGTCAACTGGTCCACACATATCGGTAATGATTGGCTGACTAGAGTTTGACATTACTGTCGTGCGACGGTGGTAATCAGTTGATCCCCTAGGTCATACCTATAGGGCAACACTCTTAATTGATCATTTAATTGATCGTATAACGTTACGAGTCAATTAAATTATTTAAAATTGACAGGCGATTTTGGAAGTAATATTTACATATCTCATTTTAAATTTGATTAAATGAGATACGGTCTGAGTAATCGAATTGTTTCATTACTCAGATGAAATTATTGTTTAAGGAAACAACTGAAATTGAATGAATTATTATAAATGCATATTATTGTGAATAATAATTGGTAAAACTTTTTGGTACAAGTAATTATGAATTACTAGGTCGATTTTTGTATATGACGTATTTTTATTAATACGTTGATTTTTAATATGTTAAAAATACACAACAAATTTATGCAACATATGACATGTGACATAAGACAATTTGACATTTTGACAAAGATAATATGGAGTCCATATTATCTATGTGTGCCGAAAATAAGAGGAGAATTAGGCTAATATTGTGTTGTTTATATTAGTGGAGAACATGATGATTACCTAAAGACTAGCCATGCAAAACCTATTGTTCATTGTGAAGAACAACTCAAGCATGCATTGGCTCCCTCTTCTCCCTCTTCCACCCAGTTTTACACAAAGAAAAGTAAGGGTTTTTGCCTTATATTTATCATATTCAATACATTACATATTATTGAATTGGCATTATTCATTCATTCATCAAAAATTAAGAATTTTAGAAAGATAAAAAAACTTCCTCTTCTCCTCTCTTAAAACCGGTTTTTTAGGAGACCAAAAACCAATTTATTTTGGGTCATTTTTATGCTAAATTAATATTGTACTAGTATTCATAATATTAATTTTAATTAAGAGTGTGCTTTGGGTATTAAACTTTGGGAGAGATCCTATACTTGGATCTTTGTTCATCCATTGAGGAAAGCACAAGAACAAGAGAGAAGAAGATCTCTCTTGTGCCCTAATAAACCAATATTCCAATGTAAGATAAAGATTTCTTCTTTATATTGTTTATAGTTTGCATGCATAAGATCACCAATTAATTTTATGATTAAATTAACATAAAACATATATGAATATGTTAAGTATATAGATCTACTTTTCCTTCACCATACACCGTCCCCGAGACTTTATCAAACATTTCAAAACTCGATTTTAAAAACATACAATTTTGAATTTCAAAAACCGTCTCTGGAAACAGTACATTGTTTTCCGAGCCGACTAAAACTCAAACCGTCTTTTGAAAACAAACTTAAGACAACTCTTCAACTGACCGACTTTCGGAGATCCCTATTCCTCGGAAGCCGTCCATAAAGCGACAAACGAAACTTTTTGAAAATCTCTATTTTCGAAAACTTCAGTCCACCATTCCAGTTCCGCCTCGTGTCTATCGAGTCGAAGCAAGCGTACTTATGGGTCTTTACTTATGAGTCGTCTCACCACGAGACTCGTCCAACGGCGCCACGCCACTACGTTGGGCGCGAGTCAAAGTCCGGTCAACACCGTCATGTTATAAATCGAGTCAGCACCGAGGTACCACACACGGTCATCCTCGTCTTGTTAAGTCTGATCCTTGTTCCGTCCTTTGTGTTGTCTGCATTCAGTCTTTGGACCGTTTCGGATTGAGATGTAATGTGAGCCATTTTTCTGCCTCAGAACCATGGCCCCGTCTTCAACTTTGTCTAACAACAATAATGACAACAGAGATGTTATAACTGCCCAGTTAGCCAGCCTGCTCACTGCTCTCAAGGTCACCCTGGACCGTGTCGAGACCCGTATCGACACCCTGGAAAACAAGGAAACTGGAGAACACAACACTCCGCCTTTGACTGAGACTGAGAAAAGGCTCAAACTCTTGGAAGAACAACTCCTAGCTCGGGGTAACAACATCCACCTCGAAGACAACCGAAGATTTGAACCCGTTGGGGATTAACTACCCGACAACTTCACCTTAACTGATGTGCCCAAATTCAAGGGAGTGGAGGACCCACTCAATCACATCCGAGCCTTCAAAGACTACATGGCCCTAAAGGGGGTCGAACATGGACTCTTCACCCGAATATTCCCATCATCCCTGGAACCGATCCCTCGCCAATGGTACTACTCCCTCGACCCGAAGAACCTCACTACTTGGGACGAGGTCGCAGTTGAGTTTCCTAAACAGTATGCCGACAATGTCGAAATCTAGGCCAACACCCGTACTCTTGAGGTCCTCATCCAAAATGATAAGAAGGGATTCACATAATTCCTAACCCGTTGGAGGAGGGTAAGTACCCAATTGGTCAGTAAGCCAAGTGAATCAACTTTCGTGGAGAAATTTGTCAACAATCTCCGCCCGGTGTATCCTAACTTACTGAGATACCAAAATATCAAGACATTCTAAGATCTACAAATCCTTGGAATCCGCATTGAAGACGACCTCCGAAAGGGTGTCCTAGTCAAAACCACGGGTAGAGGCTACCAGGGATCCACATCTACCGGATCTCGCCCCTATGGTCAAACAAACAAAATTGATGAGGTCAGACTTCTCAAGCCAACCGCGAAAAGAGCTGAACGCCCCCAAAGGGTATTCACCAACCTAGGGTCAACTTATGCAAGCGCCCTAAAACAGCTTATGGACCAAGGGAAACTACAACCGATCAGACCCACTCCGGACCTAGCTGAGGCTAAGAAGACCCGTTTCTGGAATCCCAATGCCTACTGCCAATACCACCAAGGGAAAGGACATGACACATAAACCTGTTTTAAGCTCAAACACATCATTCAGGACATGATCGAGAAAGGGGAATTACCTTTGCCTCCACCAACAAAACAAAACAACAAGACAAACCCTTTAGGAATCCATGCTATCTCCGACGATGAGCCAACCTTAGACTGCACACACCTCATCTTACCAATTGTTGATGAGGTGAATGTCTTGGAGAAGGATGCCTCGGACGGGGTATTCGTATTCAGCGCTGCAACCATGCTTGCCATGTTCCAACAAGTTGAGGAGGCTATAGCCAGTCTCTCAGAAAGGATTACTCGGCTTGATGACGCTTACCGTCGATTGATTTTCAATCCTCCAATACCACGTCCGAGGGAGGGTCCTCCAAACACCCAAAACTACCCTCACCAGGGAGGATTGCTCCCGCGACCATTCTGGCACGCACCCCAGCAAAATCAACCCCAACATAATCAACCGCACAATAATCAACCCCACCACAATCAATCCTACAATAATCAACCTCACAAAAACTACCCCCACAAAAAATTCCCTCACAAAAACTACCCACCAAGGAATACCCCTCCAAGATACCCTCGAGATCCCGAAGTCAATGGTATCTGGAGAGACGACGCTGAGGATGTCTATATGGTTCCGGGAAAGGGGAAATAGGCAAATGAGATAGGTCATCTTACCCGATCCGGACGCCCCTACCAAAATCCTTACAATTCAATAGTCGTTCCAACAACGAACGACCAGGTTGTCCCGGACACGGACACCCAACCCAAGGCTCCCGAAAATTCAATCCTTAAACAGCTGCATAAAGCAAGAGCCGAAGTTTCAATTTGTCAACTGATTGCTACATCCTTCGAACAACGGCAAGATCTGCTACAAACCTTGGGAAAACTGACTATTCCCTCTACCTCCTCTCCTGAAGAAGTGGTAGCACACATGACATGGGATGTCCCCAACTAGAACAACCCGGTCATCTTCTCTGATGAAGATATCCCTCCATTCGGAGCCAACCATAACCTGGCCCTATACATCACCGTACAGTGCCTCAAAAAGAATGTACCTATGGTTCTAGTGGATGACGGATCTGCGGTTAATGTCATTCCCCTAAAAACGGCTCATAAACTGGGTATCAAAGAAACTGATTTGGTCCCAACTAATCAAGGGGTACGCGCCTATGATGGCACTCGTCGTAAGGTTGCGGGGCTTATCACCCTAACCGTTACAACCGGACCCTTGGAAAGGCATACCAGTTTTCAGGTAGTCGACATTGACGCCTCCTTCAACATGCTTCTGGGACGCCCCTGGATTCACACCGTCAAGGCAGTTACCTTAACCCTTCATCAGAAAATCAGGGTCATTTTTAACAGGAAGACGATCACAATTTCCGCTTCCCCAATCAAAGCTGTCATGAAAAAGGGAATAGCCTCCCAAGCCATTGAAGAGGACGACAGGGAAATGTGGGGATTCCAGGCTATGAATGCCCTAACCGATGAATCAGCACCTTTTGATTGTGACCCATTTGACAACCTCACAGTCAACCGCATTCTGATGCGCCAGGGTTATTTCCCGGGTCTACCCCTCAACCCGCTGAAGAACACCTTACCTCCCTTGAAACAGGCTAAGGTCCCCAACATCCCCTTCGGGCTAGGCTATGAGCCTACCGATGAAGACATCCATAAGATGAACCTCCTGTTGGAAATCTATATCTCATTATTTAACATATTCATATATGTTTCTAATTTATTTAGTCATAAAATAAATTGCAAATCTTATGCATGCAAACTAAAATAGAAGAGATAAGAGAATCAATTTCTCACCATTAAAATTTCGGTCAAATGGGCACCAACAAGATCTCCTTCTTGTTAGTTCTTGAGCTTTCCAATATTGGATGAACATACATGACCTCAAAATAGAAGCCCTCCAATTAGTTGCACCCCAAGACTATCCCTTAAACCCACAAACTAATATGTACTAGATATTTATATTGTGGTTTACCTTAAAATTGATTACTAATACTCATATATTACATTGATAATTTTAGTAATCTTTTGAACAAATTTGAATCAAAAATTCATCCTTTTTTATGAAGATTAAAGAGAGAATAGTTCATGAACTTTTGCATGTGTTTTGAATGGTAGAGTGTGATAATAATAAAAGAACAAAAGCCCTCTAATTAGTAGAGAGGCCACACGGTTTTTGGTGAGGCAAGGGACCAATATATGGTCCTTCACTTTTCTGTTTGTTCTTTTCTATACCTTAGGCTTGTAAGGCTAGTTGTAGGTTAGTGATCATTAGCTTATTTTATCTCATAAAATAATTCACCCACTAACTCCCTTTACACTCTTATTTCGGTCCATCTTTATAAAATGGACTACCATTTTATTTTTGTCAATTTGTCATTTGTCACACAATATGTCACATGTAGTATGATACATGTTACTAATTAATTAAATGCATATTTATCACATAAATATCATTTTATAAATTAATTAAATTACATTTAACAAATTGACTAGTGATACTTGATCACATAAATAAAATGGGTCATATAATTATAATTCACAATATCTTGTAATTATAATCAACCATTCATTCTTATCTTTATTGTTTCTCAAACAATAAAGAATTTTAGTAATAAAGCATTTTATTTACTAAAATAAATCTTATTCAATCCCATTACAATAAGATATCAATATTCTCTCTCACAAATTGAATTGTTCAATTTTAAGTAATTAATTAATCAGACGGTATACAATTAATTAACCTTTTCAATTAAGGGAATCGTCCTTTAGGTGTGACCTCAAGGGATCAACTGATCACCACCGTCGCACGACAGTAATGTCAAACTCTAGCTTGACCAATCAATACCGATATGTGTGGACCAGTTGACTATATATGTAATGTATCATCCCTTTCGTATTCTTGGTATGAGATTTAATAATGATATTTAAATCATGTGATCGCACTATTGTTGAGGACACATTTCCCAACAATCTCCCACTTGTCCTCGACAAGTGTGCGTCACCAATTCTCTTGTCCTATTACTATCTCCCACTCAATGCAAGGTGTCTTTCGGGTCGTACTTGCAAGTGATCATATCGAGAGTGGTTTCCTCGATCTGGAGAATAACTGATTGACCGGAATTTATCCACCATGGATACCTTCCGAGCGTGGCCACACATTTCCAGTTCATTACTCCTCGAGTGGCCCTGAGATATTGTTTTAACCCTGACAGGGGGGTGGACAATTCCTATCGCACTTATTCCCTTCGACTAGCCACAGCCATCATAACCCAAAATATGCCCATTTGACCCCATTTACGAAGGTCGTAGTAACACAAATCTAAGTTAATCTGAAACTGTGTCATCTTAGGCGAACAGTCTTTAGTCAAAAGAATCGACTCATTAGAATACTATAGTAGCTCTCGCCACGACCAGTCTATATAAATTTGCCAGAACTCAATAAGCGGTCACTGCCCGACAAAGTGTTCCTAACAGTCTGCCTATGTGATCGACTAGTCATCTCACATGACTCTATGGCACTTGAACTTGCCATCAATCGCATCACACTCTAGTCACTTCGAGACGTCACCTCATACAAGTGACTATGGGCGAATACAATGTTAATCCGTGTTCACTTTAACGGGGTTCAATGTTGTCTCTATAACCCGTTTGGATGTAACAAAGTATAAAAGGAGTTTTTAAAGTAAAAACTCGAACGACAAATGCGATTATCACATATGAATAGTCAATGCCTGATTACTATTTCATGTTCTATAATCTAATTTGATCTTGTATGTAGTTGTTCATTTCAATTCAATTGAAATGACATGACTCATCATGTTTAGCCTATGAAAAGGCTTTGGTTAGTAGGTTTTATCAACTTCTTGTACCTTACTCAACCTTACTACATACTCGTTTTCCTTTGTAATGTATACATTTGCATTACAAAACTTTCTGAGTACGTGTCGAGATCCAATCAAGACATAGGCCCTCTAGCCTAAGAATAGCTCCCACTATTTTCACAGTGTGCGGGACTCATTCTCTTGCACATCTCATGATTGCAAGTGTACTCAATTTTCGTTATAAATATCTCTCATTGTTCTTTATTGCCTAGAATGATTCTAGAAAATCTATTTCTTAAATAACATAGCCACAATGGTATCTTAACCATCTTAATGTGTTTTGATTATGCTTTTGTAGGAAACCATGCGCAATCTCAATTGTCAATTTTCACTTGTGTAACACCCTTACACAAAATTGCATCATAAACACTTTGCTTTACTTCCTTAATGCTTCTGCAAGCACTTAAGGGTAATATTTATGGCTTACTTGGTGAAGATTACTTAAATTCGATTTTGAAAACAATTCATCATACTCAAAGTATATGAAGTGTTATACATCATTACTCATTTAATTGATCTGGCAGCGGAAGCAAATGGAATCAATCAAATATTTTCAATTTAATTGAACTAGTCATGAATCTTATCAACGTAAGACTTCTTATTGACGCTAATATCATGTGGATTTATCTACATAAATCCGGATATTGAAGATATATTATAATACTCCAAAAGTCTTAAATCATTCTCAATGATCAATATGTCATCCACATATCGGACTAATTAAAATTTCCGTAACTCCCACTAAACTCTTTGTATAAACACAACTTCTCGACTTATCGAGAAATGTTTTATAACATGATCAAAACATTGATTCCAACTCATTGATGTCCTACTTAAGACCGTCTCTTAAGTTGCACATTATCTTAGGATTGCAAGAATCTATAAAACTCATGACATGTATTGAATACATTCCTTCTTTTGAAGAAGTGGGTTTTAGATTCACATGCTATATACGTATCCTCATAATGAAACACAATCCCTAAGAAGATCCAAATAGACTTAAGCATTTCAATTAGTGCAAAACCCTTTGCAACCAATCTTGCTTTTGAAATCTCTCTTTATTAGTTCAAAACACTTTGTCACTAATCAAGCCCTTTTGTTTCGGATTTTCATGGCTCTAAGCCTTGTATTGAGTTGTGACTTAAACACTCTTATGTAAGTCATATGTTCATTACTTTCTATAAGTAATCAACTTGAATCAAACAATTTCTTTTGTAAGTTATAAGCTCTTTACTTCTTAAAAGTAGCATGAATTCATCATTTTTAAAAAGTGACGAATTTAACCTCCTAGGTTACACAAAACGTCTCATGTAGCCAAGAAAGACCAGTTTCTTGCGACATAACATTCTCTGTGGCATTCTTTGTGGCTCTTGAATAATTTCTCCCACTCTGTCTTCTAGAAATAAACTTGTATTTTAGAAAGACACCTTCACGAGCCGCAAACCCGTCGTACTCGTGATAATTGAAAAGGGAAAAATGAGCATTTGTTTCTTGTGAAAACTTACAAACATGGTACCCTTACCATATCATATCTCATATGATTCGATTTAGTGGAAAAATAATTTAGACAAAATTGATAAAATCCCCAATAGGATCAAGTAACTCAAAGTAACTTGATTGAAGTCCAAACCATATCGAATAGCGTTTGAATTCTTTATCCAACCACATATTATTCCATAATGCGTGCTAAGAGAGATTAACTTGTGATACTATATCACATTTCCTTTGGCTTATATCAAAGTCTTCACTTTGATAATCCCATCACGATTAAATCGTGATTCCTTAAACTCTTTGAAATTCTTCAAAGATTTATCTATTTACCTTATTAAGTGAACATATTAGCGTCAACTTAAATCGTTAGTAAAAGAAAATGATCAACCTATTTTGGATCAATGATTTACAACCTCGATCTCCTTTTCAACCAAAAGGCACGAGACATCTTGCTTTGAATACAAGATACGCATATACCATTAACAATCTAATGGTTTCAAGAGTACTCGATAACTCTTTGCGTTCATCATTCCAAAATTTAAGGTTTAATCTTGGGTTACCAATTTGAGTCTTGCATCATCTTCATGATATATCATTCTAGTTTGGTTTAGAATATTATCACATTGATAATGGGCTAGCCATACATCAAATCGTGGTGTATAGGGTCACAAAAGTGAAACCTCTTTTGTATCTTAACAAGTTTGTATTCTTATTTAGAGTTTATGTACTTAATAGTCACAATTAAGAACAACTCCAAACCCAAAAACTAGATTTAGTGACTCTATCTCTCGACTTCATTGTTGCTAGTCGTCATATTCTAATCATCCTATGTATCAAACATAATGATGAAAACCACCACCGGTTTCTAATATTGACGATGTAGTACTAGCAAAATTTTATATTAATCAAATAAACATTTAAAGAAGAAGGTCCAATTAGATGTCCCACAACTAACTTGTTGATTCTTCAATAATTTGGGGTAGTTTCCTTTCTCGTGTCCAACATTTAAGACAATGGAAACTTTATCGGTCGGGATTGATAGGTTTAGTATCGTCATTCTCAACAACTTTACCTTTAACATTACCTTGTATCAATTCCATTATAATCTTTACTTCTTGAACCTCGTACTCATCTTAACGATTTAAGAATGCTCCCACTTATTTCAATGAGTCTTTGCTTTGAGAAGCAAAATTGAATTCATGAAGATCACTCTTCATTTGTTCGTTTTAGTCTTAAAACTTTCATTGAATGGTTGCGTTATTTTGGTCAATTACGAATTCTTGACAAAACTAATTACCAAAACAATTTATCGCTTCAAGGTACTTAATTCATTTAAGTACATGAAAAATAATCCATTGTAAGTAGATGTGTTAGTCTAGAATCAAAAACCTGTTTGATAATGAATAACTTTAATCTATACTCTTTGCAAGAGATCCTTAGCAATGGTTAATTCGAGGTCTTTAGAAGAAAATTCAAATTTTGTCTTTATTTACGATGTTTTAATGGAGTTTTGAATCAAAAACGAAATGATATCGTATATGAATTGTGGTAAAGAAATAGAACAATATGATAACGGAATAATGAAAACAAAACATTTATCGTTATAATAATACTTGTAAATAACAAATAAGGCATTTACATAGTGACCTCTACCCAACTATGATAAATGATTCCGAGATCCAAATTCATATTAACTAGGGCACGGGGTAGCCGATGAAACCCTTATCAATATAACTCGGTGGATTAACTCTTTAATCGATTCTACTTTTAGAACTCTCGGTCGATAAAATTACATTAACATTTATCTTTAGCCCAAAACACATCCGACAAGAGCACGGGGTAGCCGATGAAACCCTTATCAATTACTTTTGTTGAGTTCAACCCAAATTTCGAATAAATGTGTCCATGATCCAAATTCACATTAACTTGGGCACGGGGTAGCAGATGAAACCCTCATCAACATGAATTCGGTGGATAGACATTAATCACCCACTTCCCCTACGTAACAAGGTTTGTACCCCGGGGTGGCCGAGTGCACTCCCTCGCGAAATAGGTTTTCATGGTTTCTACTATTTGGTAAGGCTAAGTCTCAATTGCTTATTTTAGGGAGAGGTCATGTCAATTTATTATCTATCACATTTTAAGTGAACTAAAGCGGTGAACTACGATAATTGTAATTGGCACGGTCGAAATACTGGATTAAAAGATAATGCATGTTTTAGTTATGGCGATTTAGCGATGCATGCAACATGTAAATAAAATGCAAAGCATAAATAAAATAATCCTAGTATGGCCTTCCTAAAATAGAAAAACTATTTAACTATTACATATTCGAAAACCAACTCCATTGGTCCCTTGAACTTCGGTTGAGGCACGCATCTCGAGGTAACACCGTCTTTATGTATCACCTTCTTGAGTGACACCGTCTTTATGGAACTCCGGAATAAATAAATTACATAACAAATTACATAATTTCCTATTATACATTTGTAATTAAAATAAAATAAATCTATTAAATTACAAAACGGTGATAAGAGATCACAATAAATTACAACCGAATCGATATTCCCATACATTTCGGGTAATATCAATTAAAAAACTAAGGCCATACTAAGTAAAATTACATAATTCAAAATTACATAAAAATAAAAATTATGACAATCATAAATAAAATGCAGCATTATAATATGTATGAACATGCCCAATTTTATGCTAAATCGCCTTTAAGGAGCCAATATCGTATATTACACGGTTTTTACGGATTTGCGTGATTCAACGTTTTATAATCACAAAAATTACATAAATTCATATTTATGCACAAGTTAATTACCCTAGCCAACTTAGGACTCAAAATTAGTCTCCACTAACTATTTGACTATAATTAACTCATATTTCTTAAAATTGTTCATTAATGGACCCAAAATTACAATAAAATGTTATAAACTTCAAATAAATCACAAAAATTTCAAATAAATTTGAAATTTGAAATTTAAACTCATGAACATTCTGGAAAAATACCATGACACTCATAATGTTCAAAAACTTAAGTTAAAAATTTTGAAAGTTATCGGGAAAAAAACAATGTTGCGGTTTATCGGATTTATCAATAAAAATCATAAAAACATGAGAAAAATTATATTCATCAACTTTTCAATTTTAGATCTGAAAAAGATAATAAAATTCAACATGTGACATTTTTCCATAGTCATGAAGTATGTTTTAGCAATTATTCACTAATTAAGTCACTATTTATGCTATTTTTCATCAAAAATCCATAAATCATGCATGAAGATTTCATTATAGCCTATTATTTTACACACATCTTATAAAATTGCATGTGACAACATACTAAATTTCTATGACCAGATTCAAACTATTTCTCATATTAACCTATTTTTCATCTAAATTCGATTTTTAACATGCAAAATCCATATTTCGAGCATAAGAACTCATAAAATTATGAACATTTCCAGATCATCTAAAAATAATATATGTGAAAACATATCCAAAAACCACTTGAAAATTCGAAGTTTAGCTAATTTTCGTCCAAAAATGACATTTTTATCATAAAAATCCCATTTTAATGCCAATATTATATAAAATGAACAATAAAATCCATAAATTAAACCAAAATATCCTAAAACATTTTAGGACCAGAAACTTTAACATGCATAAAAAATTTCGTGATATTTCATAATAAACACAAATTTATAAGTTTTGTTTGTTAATCATATAACTCGGAAAAACAATAACCGATTTGCATGCAAACAACCTTGTGCTCTTGATACCGCTTGTTGGAAATCTATATCTCATTATTTAACATATTCATATATGTTTCTAATTTATTTAGTCATAAAATAAATTGCAAATCTTATGCATGCAAACTAAAATAGAAGAGATAAGAAAATCAATTTCTCACCATTAAAATTTCGGTCAAATGGACACCAAAAAGATCTCCTTCTTGTTAGTTCTTGAGCTTTCCAATATTGGATGAACATACATGACCTCAAAATAGAAGCCCTCCAATTAGTTGCACCCAAGACTATCCCTTAAACCCACAAACTAATATGTACTAGATATTTATATTGTGGTTTACCTTAAAATTGATTACTAATACTCATATATTACATTGATAATTTTAGTAATCTTTTGAACAAATTTGAATCAAAAATTCATCCTTTTTGATGAAGATTAAAGAGAGAATAGTTCATGAACTTTTGCATGTGTTTTGAATGGTAGAGTGTGATAATAATAAAAGAACAAAAGCCCTCTAATTAATAGAGAGGCCACACGGTTTTTGGTGAGGCAAGGGACCAATATATGGTCCTTCACTTTTCTTTTTGTTCTTTTATATACCTTAGGCTTGTAAGGCTAGTTGTAGGTTAGTGATCATTAGCTTATTTTATCTCATAAAATAATTCACCCACTAACTCCCTTTACACTCTTATTTCGGTCCATCTTTATAAAATGGACTACCATTTTATTTTTGTTAATTTGTCATTTGTCACACAATATGTCACATGTAGTATGATACATGTCACTAATTAATTAAATGCATATTTATCACATAAATATCATTTTATAAATTAATTAAATTACATTCAACAAATTGACTAGTGATACTTGATCACATAAATAAAATGGGTTATATAATTATAATTCACAATATCTTGTAATTATAATCAACCATTCATTCTTATCTTTATTGTTTCTCAAACAATAAACAATTTTAGTAATAAAGCATTTTATTTACTAAAATAAATCTTATTCAATCTCATTACAATAAGATATCAATATTCTCTCTCACAAATTGAATTGTTCAATTTTAAGGAATTAATTAATTTGTATCGGTATACAATTAATTAACCTTTTCAATTAAGGGAATCGTCCTTTAGGTGTGACCTCAAGGGATCAACTGCTCACCACCGTCGCACGACAGTAATGTCAAACTCTAGCCAGCCAATCATTACCGATATGTGTGGACCAGTTGACTATATATGTAATGTATCATCCCTTTCGTATTCTTGGTATGAGATTTAATAATGATATTTAAATCATGTGATCGCACTATTGTTGAGGACACATTTCCCAACACCTCCTAATACGGAAGCGCAAGAAGCACAGAGTTATTCCTCGTCCCTATCATTTGGCCCTCAATGGATACTTCGTCCCCGAGGGAGAGTCCGAGTTCTACCACGGCTTTCCTGAGCCGATCTATGATTCCGTGGCCAAGGTCAGGCACCCGGGTGTAGAAGTCTTTCAAGAGTGCTACTTCATCCCCGACAACACCAAAGCTACATCAACCAAATATGAGTCGACCCCATGCCTCGACGGACAAGTTGTCACTCTCCTCTTCGGAGAAGACAACATCAAGCACCTCGGCTATGAGGACATCATCAACATTGCTCTAAAGGACAACCAGTTTGACCCCACCGCCTTAATATCTGATACTGACCTAGAGAAAGCTACACAAGGCCGGAGGAAAACCGTCAAATGGACCGATCGTCAAGGACGCATTCTCAAGATCACAACTGGAGAAGGCTCTATGTTTAAAGAGAGAAGTGAAGAAGAGTTTGAGTCTGAGTCCGAGTCAGTGTCTGTCTTTGCTCCTAACACTCCGGATTCCCCAGTCAAAGTCCCCTTCCCACTGTTTTATCACAAACTTGTGGCTGCTTCAGAGGCTGAGTCAACTAGGGTCATCCCCACTCCCATGGAAGGTGGCAACCTGGAGCTTGTTCCAGGGGCCACCTCCTCCACTGTGTCGCCTCTGACTGCCCATGAGATGTCTGTCCTATCCGAGCTTTTTGCTCAAGTCAACTTAATGAACACTAAGTTTGCTTATGACTCATCTCAATCTAACTGCAATGCAATTCTGAACGACTATGAGGAATTTGACTTAAGTGACTACCCACCTCACCTAGCCAAATAACTCAACAAACGGGAAACTATGTGGGAAATAAATCTGTATACTTCCCTTAAACTAGAAGGATTATAACGATTTAATAAAGATGATCTAAGGTCATAAAATAAAATACATAAACATAAGTAAAAAGATTTAGAATTAACCTTCGGTCCTAGCAAATATGGCCTAAGAACAATATCAAAATTGATATTCGCCTATTAGTTGCACCCAAGACGATCTGAGATATGCCCTTTGATTATGCTAGAAATCAATCTAAAATTTTCTGTAAAATTTAATTGTCTTTGTGTTCTTGTGATGAGAAAGAGGAGGCTAGGTCAAGAAAAAGCATTAGGGTAGAAATAATTCTCTACCTTTCTTTTTATACAGACCGAAACTTGGAGTCAATTAGGAAAAGAAAAACTTTCCCTAATTTCGGCCAAGTGAACCGAAATAAGGAGTATTTTTCTCCTTATTTTGGTCTTTCCAAAAATATATAAAGTGTGTTAAATTGTTATCTAGTGAGGATCGAACCCATGACCTCTTGGCTTGTGTACCCTCACTATTACCACCATGACACATTCAACTTGTTGATATTAAATACAACTGATTATATTTAACTACGAATTAACAGATTAATTCGTCTAAACTAACTTTATATATATTTAATTTAAATATAACTTATTATATTTAATTTACGAATTGACAGTTAATTCGTCTCAACTTAATATTATTTAATTTTCATTAAATAATTATCTCATTAACACATTGACTAACTTTTTAGTCATTTTGGGCATCAATGTAATTATATTTCTATAACCACATTTCTCAAACACGTCCTATAGGTGTGACCTTTAGGGACCAGTTGATCACCGCCATCTGTATGATAATAACGCCAAACTTTCTAGCAAGCTAATCGTTATTAGGTAAACGTTAATCAACTGATTAAATATACGAAGTATACCCTTGTGAACCTGTAAGAGATTTACAAATGTTATCACACTAATTTGTGGAGGACACCAGCTCCAACAAACTCCCACTTGTCCTCACAAGTTTATGTGCGATAACCGATTCTCATATCCTATAAAATTTCTCCCACTCAATGTAAAACAATTTGCAAATCCGAATTCACAAAGGTCGTATTTTACAAGCGATCAGTATCAAGAGTGGTTTTCCCGACTAGAGAGTAACTTAACTGATAAACGAATCAATATTCGAGCATGGCCATGCATTTCAGTTACAACTCCTCGAGTGGCCCTGAGAAATAACTATACCTGATAAGGGTTGGATATTTTCTTCAACTCGAATCCTGAGATGTAAGCACGTATGAAATGACCAGAAAAAAATCTACTTAGCCCCGATTTACGGTGAGACCGTGAGAAAAAAACCAAAGTCATCCAAAAACTGCCTTAATCTCAAGAGGCAGTTGATAGTCAAAAGAATCGACTCTAGGAACACAATGGATGTCCTATCCACGACCTGGCACCGAATGTTTTTAAACATTTAGGACTCCATTACGTTGTCACAAAAAGTTGTCCTACGAGGTATCGTCATAATCTCATATCTGTGATCGATTAGTCAACCGTTTAACTTATGGCTCGTTGAACCCACCATCAATCGACTGCACAATATAATAGCCGGAGTTATCAGCTCACATTGGCGATTACGGATCAAAACAAATATAATGTAATTCAGTTCACTTTGTGGCGTTCAATGTTGTCAGTACAATCCACATGAAAAAACAAAATATTATATACAAAACGATGAAATTATAGTATATGAAAATGATAACGTATCGAATTCATAATCAACTACTATAACTCAGGTACACGTTTAATTCTCATGGAGAAAACGTGCCCTCCTTGCTTATCATATTTCTATGGCTCAAGAGTAGAATCTGCTACAACTTCTGTTTGGAACTATTCCAGTGACACAAAGACACCATTAAGAGTAAGAACGAATCTAGAATGAGATTTCTAATCATCTCGGTCCGTTTGGAAGCTAGCCTCTCACAGAATCGATTGCGCATAGCTTAGTATCTCCCCCATAAGTCAATACCCAATCCTTAGTCCTCCGTAGGTACTTGAGGATGTTTTTAATGATTATCCAGTGTGTTTCACCTGGAGTCTTTGGTACCGACTCGTCATACTCAATGCATATGCCACGTCTGGACGTGTGCATATCATGGCATACATGATCGATCCTATTGCAGATGCATAAGGAACACGACTCATGCGCTCAATCCCTTCAGGCGTCGTGGGTGACTGAGACTTGCTCAACTGCATCCCAGTCGTCATAGGAAGGTTTCCTTTCTTGGAGTTGGTCATGCTGAACTTCTCAAGAACCTTATACAAATAAGACTCCTGACTAAGTGATAACGTCCGTCATGATCTATCTCGGTAGATACGGATTCCCAAAATGCGCTGTGCCTCACCCAGATCTTTCATCTGGAAATGGTTCTTCAACCATTCTTTAACCGAAGATAGGAGAGGAATGTCATTCCCAATCAAGAGTATGTCATCGACATACAATATTAAGAACACAATCTTGCTCCCACTCGACTTGATATATAAGCATGGTTCTTCGACCGATCGAGTGAAACCGTATTCTTTTATCACTTGGTCGAAACGATGATTCCAACTCCGAGAAGCTTGCTTAAGTCCATAAATGGAACGCTTAAGCTTGCATACCTTCTTAGGATGTTTAGGATCTATGAAACCTTCGGGTTGTACCATGTACAACTCTTCCTCCAAATAACCGTTTAAGAAGGCGGTTTTCACATCCATTTGCCAAATCTCATAATCATGAAATGCGGCAATCGCTAAGATTATCCGAATGGAACGTAGCATGACTACAGGTGCAAAAATCTAATCATAATACAATCCTTGCACTTAAGTGAAACCTTTTGCCACAAGTCGTGCCTTATAGATATCTGGTTGCGCGTCTACAGAACGCTTTATTTTGTAAAGCCATTTGCACTGTAGAGGTTTTACCTTATTAGGTAAATCAACTAGATCCCATACGTTATTCTCATACATGGAGTCCATCTCGATTGCATGGCTTGAGCCATAGCTTTGAGTCGAACAGGCCATAGCACCTTTATAGGTTGCGGGTTCATTACTTTCTAGAAGTAAAACATCATTCTCCTCGACCATACCAATGTATCTGTCCGGAGGATGAGAGTCTCTACCCGACCTCCTAGGTTCCTCAGGAATATTAACCGTATCATCAGTTGGAGGTACAGCTTCCTCCATCTGTTCCTCGGTTGTTGGTTCTGGAATCTCCGACAGCTCGAAGGTTCTATTACTCGACTTGTTCTCGAGAAATTCTTTCTCTAAGAACGTCGCACTAGCCGCAACAAAAACTCGATGTTCGGTTGGCGAATAGAAGTAATGACCAAATGTTCCTTTTGGATAACCTATAAAGTATGTCTTGACCGATCGCGGGCCGAGCTTATCCTCGTGTCTCCACTTGACATAAGCTTCGCAGCCCCAAACCCGAATAAAGGACAAGTTAGGTACCGTTCCCTTCGATATTTCATAATGGAGTCTTGTCGACAGCTTTAGACGGACTTCGGTTAAGTATAAGAGCGGCTGACAAAAGAGCATAACCCCATAATGATTCAGGCACTACTGTGTGACTCATCATGGATCGAACCATATCAAGTAAGGTTCGATTTCTCCATTCGGACACACCATTTAATTGAGGTGTTCTAGGTGGAGTAAACTGTAGAGCGATTCCACAGTCTTTCAGGTGTTGATCAAACTCATTTGAAAGATATTCGCCACCCCGATCTGAACGGAGTGCTTTAATCTTTCTACCCAGTTGGTTCTGTACCCTATTCTGGTATTCCTTGAATTTCTCAAAGGACTCACTTTTATGCTTCATTAAGTAGACATATCCGTATCTACTCAAATAGTCCGTGAAAGTTATAAAATATCTATAGCCATCTCTAGCGGTAATTGACATAGGTCCACATACGTCTGTATGTATGAGTCCTAATAGGTCACTAGCGCGTATTCCAACACCTTTGAAGGAAATTCGAGTCATCTTGCCAATGAGACATGATTCACACGTGCCATATGTAGAAAAACCGAATGTGGGAATAGTCCCATTATCGACGAGTTTCTTCACGCGTTTCTCATTTATGTGTCCCATTCGACAATGCCATAGATAGGTTTGATCTTTGTCACCAACCTTTAATTTCTTATTATCATGTGTAATACTTCCGTGGTTTGATCTAAGATATAAATTCCATTCATGGAAACTGCTTTGCCATAAATCATTTCATTAAAAGAGAAAATACAACTATTATCCTTTATTAAAAATGTAAAGCCGTCTTTAGCAAGTACGGAAACAGAAATAATGTTCTTAGATAAACTGGGTACATAGTAACAGTTATTTAAAAATAACTCAAAACCACTGGGGAGTTGGATGACATATGTTCCTTCGAGGCGGCAAAGAACTCGTGCTCCATTCCCGACTCGCAAGTCCACATCACCTTTTTCGAGAGGTATGATGTTCTTTAGGCCCCGCAAATGATTACACGAGATGAGATCCACAACCAAGTATCTAGTACCCAAGTTCCGAAACTTGCATGGTTAATCTCAATCATATGAATATAAGATGACATACCAACAGAACGACGCGGCCTGCCTTAATGTCCTCACAAAGAGACGGGACAATTCCTCCTCCAATGTCCATCTTGTGACAATGGTGGCACCGTATGTCACCGCCCTTGCTCTTTGCCTTGCCCCGTGAGCCACTAGTCTCACCGGGCCCACTCTTACCGTTTCTGGCTTTTTAAACTTTGGCTTACCTACAGCTAGGTCGCCATGAGCCTTGCCCTTACCTTTCTCTTGTTGTGAATCGTGAGAACATCCTGCTTCATGCTCCCACTCAATTTTATATCCTTCTCCTCAGTAAGAGAAGGGAGTGTAGCTCATGAGGACTCTTTTTCAAGTCATTCATGTAGTAGTTCGCCCGAAAAGGGCAAAACCATCGTGAAGAGAATGAAGCATTCGGTCAATGACAATGCTCTCACCGATTCTACAATTCAAAGTGACTCAGTTCTCGACATTCTCAATCATGTGAAGAATGTGTGGGCTAACCGGTTGGCCCTTCTGGAGTTTCGCATCAAAGAAGCGACAGGTATGCTCATATGTAACGATTCTCGGTGCCTTTGAGAACACGTTAGTGAGCGTGGTGAAAATCTTGTTCGCACCTTGGGCAATGAAGCGTCTCTGCAAATTGGTTTCCATTGCAAAGATGAGTACGTTCTTTATCGCACCCGCTTCCATAACGAAATCACTATAAGCGAGTGACTCGTTGATTCCTGCATTTGGGCCTGGGTTGACCGGTATTGGCTCAGTTAAATACCTGAGCTTACCGTCAGCAGTGGCAACATTCCGTAGTGCCGCCTCCCGATCCAAAATTGGACCCATCATTCTTGATCGAGTGGTGATTCATTTGGTCCATATACATTTTAAGCCAGGACGAACGATCTAGTGTGGCACTAGGCATTGGGATTGCGTTATTTCCAGCCATTTGTTGTAACAGTATTATTGATAATAAGCGTGTTCTACACTGCGAAAGAAGAATAAAATAATAAGCATGCATCGTTTTTATTTTAAGTCTAATGAACTAATGTCATAACGCGAAGACTCAAAAACATTTATACAATTGACCTCCCTCAAGAATTATATAAATGACCCCAAGACTCAATTCTCTGTAAATTGATAAGCTAACCTGTTAGCTAATTCTACCGTTAGAATTCCTGGTCGATAAATTTCTGCAAATTCTATCTTTAGTCCATCATAATCACGGGAAACTCTTCGGACTATGATGTTGAGATAAACTAAGTCAACACAACTACTTACCCAACGTAGAAGGGGTCATATTAGGCCTACCGACGAAGAAGGGACTCATAGATGTTTGCCCTTATAAAGACTAATCTCAATTTCCATTTTAGAGGAAGATCCCATCAACTATTTTTAATTCATTTTAAGTGAACTATAATCTAGCATGCGAGAATGATTTAAACTAAAGTGATGGCTTATAGACTGTGACATCTGCATGTCCATGAAAACTAACATACAACTATATGAGTCAATTTTCATGCATTTTAGTAGTAGGTGGTTTGGTTTTAGGCGGAATATGATGCAATTACTAACGTGAATGAAAAGCAATAAAATGAAAAACGTAAAAAAAAACAGTAAAAGTCCTAGTGTGGCCTATCCTATCAAAATGAACAATAAATACAAGTTTGGAATCCATCCTTGGACCCGAGAAGCTTGTCTTGATGTTCCATCTTGATCCATGTAGCGGGAGTGAGCTTGAATCTTCATCTTTAGTCTTCTTTGAAATTACAATAAATAAAATTACATAATTGACCTATTAATTACATTCTAATTTCAAAACCCAAAACTAAAATAAAGGAGATTCGAGATCTCATAATTACATAAAAATCATGTTTCCTTCATTACGAAAACATAATTTGACTAAGGCCACACTAAGTATTACATAATACAACCGATTGCAAAAATTAAATACGTAAATAAAATTCATTCATTCGATTCATTCAACAAAAATAAAAGCATCAACTAAAATAAATTAAACATACATAATACAATACATTAATTATGTTGATTAATTTATCCAAACCACCTATTTAAATTAAATTAAGTGACAATTCCGCAATTTAATCACATTAACTTCATTTCAATCCATATTAAACTTGTAATATAAATTCTATCCGTCAAAATTTTAAACCGCTTTAAAATAACTCGATATCTTTAAATTGTGAACCGATTCACAATAACTAATTGGCCAAAAAAAAAAACCAATTAAATTTGGTTCGGCTGAAAAAAAAACAAAAGAAATTCTTTTTTTTTTTATTTTAACAGCTACTACACGGCTGATCATAAAAAAAACAGCCCCTTCCTTTTTTTTTTATTCGGCAATTAAGAAAAGAAAAAAACTTTACATAATTTTTTTTTTTTTCGAAAAAAAAAAAAAAAAAAAAAAAAAAACTTTCCTTCCTTTCTTTTTTTTTTGATTCGGTAAAAGAGAAAAAAAATAACCTAAAAACGTTTTTTTTCCACGGCATACCTAAAAAAAATTGAGCCGTCAAAATTATTTTCCTTTTGCGGCAAAAAGCCCTAATACAAAAATTGATGAAGAACAAAGTTTATAGTTGCTAATAGAACATGGTTGATTAACAATCATGATTAATCTTATATGCTAAAACTATATAGCAAAAACAAGTTCTTGTATCAATGACATGATGATACTATATTTATTTTAACTTAATCTGCATTAAATCAAAATCTACCAATTCTCATATGATAATTTTAACCGATTAAAACAATGATATGATCTAAAGAAATTGGATATAAATCATCAAACAAAAGGAAAACGAAAGAAGAAAAAAAAAAACAGGCCGAAAGATAAAAAACTCGGCCAAAATTTAATTTTTTTTTTTTTTTTTTTTTTAGCCGAAAAAAAAAAACGAAACCCTAATTTTTTCGAGAATAAGGTTATTGTTTACATACAATTTTCATGAAAATCATCAAAATCAAAAACGTGGCCTAGTGCTCTGATACCACTTGTGGGAAATAAATCTGTATACTTCCCTTAAACTAGAAGGATTATAACGATTTAATAAAGATGATCTAAGGTCATAAAATAAAATACATAAACATAAGTAAGAAGATTTAGAATTAACCTTCGGTCCTAGCAAATATGGCCTAAGAACAATATCAAAATTGATATTCGCCTATTAGTTGCACCCAAGACGATCTGAGATATGCTCTTTGATTATGCTAGAAATCAATCTAAAATTTTCTGTAAAATTTAATTGTCTTTGTGTTCTTGTGATGAGAAAGAGGAGGCTAGGTCAAGAAAAAACATTAGGGTAGAAATAATTCTCTACCTTTCTTTTTATACAGACCGAAACTTGGAGTCAATTAGGAAAAGAAAAACTTTCCCTAATTTCGGCCAAGTGAACCGAAATAAGGAGTATTTTTCTCCTTATTTTGGTCTTTCCAAAAATATATAAAGTGTGTTAAATTGTCATCTAGTGAGGATCGAACTCATGACCTCTTGGCTTGTGTACCCTCACTATTACCACTATGACACATTCAACTTGTTGATATTAAATACAACTGATTATATTTAACTACGAACTAACAGATTAATTCGTCCAAACTAACCTTATATATATTTAATTTAAATATAACTTATTATATTTAATTTACGAATTGACAGTTAATTCGTCTCAACTTAATATTATTTAATTTTCATTACATAATTATCTCATCAACACATTGACTAACTTTTTAGTCATTTTGGGCATCAATGTAATTATATTTCTATAACCACATTTCTCAAACACGTCCTATAGGTGTGACCTTTAGGGACCAATTGATCACCGCCATCTGTATGATAATAACGTCAAACTTTCTAGCAAGCCAACCGTTATTAGGTAAACGTTAATCAACTGATTAAATATACGAAGTATACCCTTGTGAACCTGTAAGAGATTTACAAATGTTATCACACTAATTTGTGGAGAACACCAGCTCCAACAAACTAGGACCCCCATCATTGAGGAGACCGAACCTATTAATGTAGGAACCAACAACACACCTCAAGAACTTAGGATAGGGACAACCCTTGACTCCTCGGAAAGACAATAATTCATTGACCTCCTACAAGAATACAAGGACGTATTCGCCTGGTCCTACAAAGATATGCTTGGGATTGATAGGGAGATTGCGGAGCACAGGATACACATTAAACCCGGAGCTAAACCCGTAAAGCAAAAGTTGCGCCGAATGCGCCCTGAGTGGGCCTTGAAAATCAAGGAAGAGGTGGATAAACAGTTCAAGGTCGGGTTCATCAAAGTGTCTCAATACTCTGACTGGGTGGCCAACATCGTCCCTGTACCAAAGAAAGACGGAAGAATTCATGTTTGCGTCGACTTCAGTGATCTGAACAAAGCAAGTCCAAAGGACGACTTCCCTTTGCCACATGTTGACATCCTGGTGGACAATACCGCCGAGCACACTCTTCTATCATTCATGGATGGGTATGCTGGGTACAACCAGATCAAAATGGCTGAGGAAGACATGCACAAAACTGCATTCACTACACAGTGGGGTACATACTGCTACACGGTCATACCTTTCGGCCTCATCAACGCCAGAGCAACCTATCAAAGAACCGCCACCACTCTCCTACATGATATGATACACAAGGAGGTAGAGGTATATTTCGATGACATGATCGTCAAATCAAAAGAACGGGACGGCCACATCAGGTCCCTTCGAAAATTCTTCGCTTGTCTGCGAAAATATAACATGAGACTAAATGTTCAGAAGTGTGCATTCGGGGTCACCTCCGGAAAACTCCTGGGACACGTCGTCAGCAAGAGAGGCATTGAGATTGATCCAACCAAAATCAAAGCCCTTCACCAAATGCCTCGGCCTAAGAACGAGAAGGAGATTTGGGGGTTTCTCGGTCAGGTTCAATACATCAGCTGCTTCATAACCAAGCTCACCTTGATTTATGAACCAATCTTCAAGAAGCTTCACACCTCCGATCACACCGATTGGGATGACGACTGTCAAAAGGCCTTTGACAGGATAAAGGAAATCCTATCCAAACCTCCTGTCCTCATGCCACCTCAACAAGGAATTCTCTTATCCCTATACCTGACTGTCACTAACACGGCTATGGGAACAATGCTAGCACAAACAGTCAACGGCGAAGAACGAGCCATCTACTACATCAGCAAAAAGTTCATCGAGTATGAGACATGGTACACCCAACTGGAAAAGACATGCCTTGCCCTAGTATGGTCAACAAAGAAGCTGCGGCACTACATGCTTAGCTACACGGTTCACATCTACTACTCCAAGATGGACCCGGTCAAATACATCTTCGAAAAACCCGTACTAAACGGAAGGCTGTCTAGATGGACGCTCATGCTATCCGAATTTGATCTCAAGTTCGTGCCCCTAAAAGTTATCAAGGGAAGGGCAGTCGCCGATTTCCTAGCAGAGAATCCTGTCAACGAGGATCCAACGACCAACACATGGTCACTTCCTGATGAAGACATCCTTTGTGCCGACGCCGACGCATGGGACCTATACTTTGATGGTGCATCTAATCTGAGAGGTTTCGGGGTAGGAATCTTTCTAATATCACCAGAGGGAGAACACTCTCTGATCTCGTCAAACTTGACTTCGCTGTCACCAACAATGCCGCCGAATATGAAGCATACCTCATCGGCCTAAAAGCAACCATAACACTTGGCATGAAGAGGCTGAGGGTCCACGGCGATTCCTCACTCATCATCAATCAGGTGTCCGGATCATGGTAAATCCGAAGCGACAGCTTAGCACCCTACCGAGCAAAGATCAATCAAGAGGCCGATTTCTTCGACCAAGTTGACTACTTCCACTTACCACGAGAGGAAAATCAATTTGCGGATGCCCTGGCAAAACTTTCCGCGCTCGTCAACATACCTGACGACATGACATCGATGGCCCTATGTGTCGAGAGGAGGAGCGAGCCAGCTCACACTTGCGCCATCAACAACAACGAGGAAAACCATGTCGAACCCTGGTACCAAGCCCTCCTCAACTACAAAATCAAAAACGAATTCCCTCCCAACTCTGATACAAGAGGACAAAGAGCCATCCGTTTACTTGCATCACAATTCGTGATAAACCATGAACAATTATACAAAAGAACACCCCAGGGGATTCTCCTCATTTGCATTGACCACCACAAAGCCAAAAAGGTCATGGGAGAGGTCCACGATAGAGAATGTGGCCCTCACATGAGCGCAATGATGCTGGCCCAAAAAATCATGCGCTTATGCTACTACTGGACCACCATGGAATCCGATTGCCGCAACTACGTCAAACATTGCCACAATTGCCAAATCTTCGCCAACATACAACACATACCATTGTCCCTCTTATACACCATGGCATCACCCTGGCCTTTCTCGACTTAGGGCATCGACATCATCGGGAAAGTCAACCCGATAGGCACCAAAGGACATTGTTTCGTCCTCGTCGCCATCGACTACTTCACCAAATGGGTGGAAGCACAGTCCTATGCAGTCTTGACCGCTAAACAAGTGGCCAAGTTCATCCAAGACAACATCATCTACAGATATGGGGTACCCCACTATATTATCAGCGATCAAGACTCTCACTTTCGGGCGGAAACACAAGCCTTGCTGGACAAATATAAGATCAAATGACATCGATGATCCCCCTACCGTCCCCAAACCAACGGAGCGGTGGAGGTAGCAAACAAAACTCTTGTCACCATTATCAAGAAGATGTAAGATAATTAATGCGATTGGCCGAGCAAACTCCCTTTAGCACTCTGGGATACCGAACCTCCTTTCGAACACCGACAGGAGCCACACCCTTCTACCTAGCATACGGTATGGAGGCGGTTCAACCGGTAGAGTTAGAGGTCCCATCACTACGCATCCTACTGGAGAGTCAAGTTCCTGAGGCGGAATGGACCCGTCGAAGGTTCGAACAACTCACGCTTCTAGACGACGATGACTCAACGCCTTGCACAAAGTCAAGCTATACCAACGACGTATACAATGGGCATTCAACAAAAAGGTTAAACCTAGGAACATCAAAGAGGGCGACTTAGTCCTCAAGTCGGCTCGAGCACCATTACCCATCGATCTGGGGGGGAAATTCAAACCCAATTGGGCCGGGCCATACCTGGTCAAGAAAATACTATCAGGGGGCACAGTGAGACTGAGTGACCTAGACGGGGAGGATTTTACAAACCCGACCAACCTAGACCAACTCAAGAAATAATACCCTTGAACCTTAGCAACCAACAACCTCACCCTAGTTTTACAACTAGCGACCAGCTTATCCCTTTCAAGTCAAGTTCCTCAACACGTTCTGATTTGAAATTGCATGTTTTATCGAGTCTAAGTTACGGAACCTTGCCCGTTTCAAATGTCCTTTGATCTGTCAAGGGAACCATCCATTTGCACTCAAACAAAACACCTGAACTACGATCATGGTTTGATTTCACCTTTTCAGGTGGATACGTAGGCAGTCCTTTCTTACACAAGAGGGATACAACCACAAAACCCAAATAAATCTACAAAATATTTCGAACCAGGATCATGGTTTGATTTCACCTTTCAGGTGGATATGTAGGCAGTCCTTGTAACACCCCGTATTTTATAATAATATTTTATTATAAAAGTATTTTATTAAATTAATTATTTCGAAATTTAATAATGTATTTTAAATATTTATATTTATCGCTTCCATTCTATATTTTATTATTTCTCATTTTAATCTACTTTTAGAAGGGTTAAAATGTCCGTGCTAGATTTGACTATTTTAATATAATAGCTACTTTTCTATTATAAGTTCTCTAAGCGTTTTAATATGGTTCAATCCAATTTGTAATCAGATAATTCATTGTGTGAGCTAATAGACCCAAAGCCCATTAGTTAATCCTTCTATAAAAGAAAACCCTAAGCTAGCAACTAGGTTGCTCATTCTCTTTTTCACGTGAACCATGTCGCGCCTCTTTCTCTTTCTCTCTCTTCTGCTTTTCCTTCTCCCTTTGATTCCATTATTTTACATATTTTCTTCTTCCAAACTCATACACAAATTATATTTTCGCAATCCATGCTCTTATCCTTACAACATATTCTTCTCCAAATATTTTTATAGGGATTATTTGTATGAACCTTTAGACCTACGTTTTGGGTCTTTTATTTTAATGGGTAAAGAAGAAAAATTGTCTTTCATGGCGTTTTCAAGGGTTTCGATTTGTGTCTTTCTTTAGTGACGGTTTTTGGGGACGTTGACACGTGTTGGAGACAAGGCTTTGTTGGTCGTTTTCTTTATGGAGGTTTAATTGCTAAAAAGGTAACTAGGTGTTTCTCTTTTAATTGTGTTTATGCCAATTGATGTAATTAATATGATTTAATGATTGGTTTGTGTGATTGGTATATGTTTGATTGTTTATTGTCATGATTAATTATGTTTTCGCATGTTTGTATATGATTTAATATTTTAATTATATATCGTGTGTTGTTTACATGTTTATTATGGGCGTCATGAGCGTAATTAGGGTTTGCGAGTGAACCCTAATGGCGGCATGATAGGCGGCCAAGATTGCTCTCCAAAGTTATAGCTAAAGCTAGTATAACCTTGATGATGATTCAAGTGTTATAGCTGAAGTTAGTACAACTTTGGGTTGCTCCTCAAGTTATTGTTGTTTAAAGTATAGCCTTGGATATATGAGTCAAGGTTATAGCTAAAGCTACTATAACATTGAAGTACGAGTTAAAGTTATAGCTGGAACTAACGTACCCTGAGACTATGGCTCAAGGTTATGGTTGGAACTAGTATAACTTTGAGTTTCGTGTCAAGGTTATAGTTGAGGTAAGTATAACTTCAAGTTATATATGTTGAAGTTATAGTCGAGGTACTATAACCTCGTTTCCTGAGTTCATGTTATGGTCAAGGTTATTATAACATTGAATGTTTGATACTTGGTATTGTTAAAGTTATAGCTGGAGTACTATAACGTTGAATAGTTGATACTAGCTCACATGTTGTGTTGTGTTCAGTTACTACATGACATTGTGTTTGTATATATATTTGGTTACTCTTGTTCATATGATAAGTAGGATGGTCAGTTAGACTCTCCTGTGAGTTGAGTCGTGATGTTGTTTACGCATGTTAGTACAGTCGGTTATATTATACATTTGTTGTTGGCTAGTTTGAATAGATTACTGTAGTTACGGTTATGTGCTATCGGAATGAACTAAAGCCACCCGTTGATGCGGGGTTTATTTGATCTATGTTAGAGATTGGACAGAGGCAGTGGTTATACACTCTGTTCCCCGAGTGTCGTTCGGTGTACAGTCATTGCAACGAGAGTCTGGCCAGGTCTCAGACATATAGGCAGTGGTTATACGCTATACATAGTACCGATGGAGGCAGTGGTTGGACGCTCCATCAGCTAGAGGCAGTGGTTATATGCTCTGGCAAGTTAGAGGCAGTGGTTATACGCTCTAACGGGCGTTCGCTCTATTCGCTACGCTTGATTGCTAGCTTTGTGCCTTCTGTTGCTGTGGATTGTGTGTCACCATGTTCGCTATGGTTTAATGCTAGCATTGTGCCTTAGTTTGTTATGGGTCGTGTGTTACTTTGGTTGTAAGTATACGTGGTCTAGTGGTTGCATATGATCTAGGTTTGCATGATTTCATCCATTTAAGATTGATTAAGTCATGGTAAGCTGTATTGGGTTTTCATGAGTGTAGATGGTCTCATATGTTTACTGGTTTTACATTTCAATTGTTAATAATTGTTAGTTATATTCAATTGTTGTAAACATGACTGGGAGAGCATCTAGTTACTCCCGACTGATTGTCGACCCCCATTCTCAAGCTGTTCAGATTGTTGCTGACTGGTTGATGTTGCTTGGGATGCATCGAGGGGCGAGACGAATAATAAATTAGAAGTTTGTTTTCAGTTTAGTTTGAGAACCTTTGAATAATGTATTAGTTTGGTTTTGGATTTAGTAGCGAACCGGATTGGTCAGGTGTTTCCGCCACCTCGACCCTTTTATCAGTATTATACTCTGATATTTTCTTTATAGTACTTGTTTTCCTTTGTTTTATAATCCGGGTTGTTACAGTTGGTATCAGAGCGAACACGCTCCCAACTCTCGCGTAGTTGATGACTCAAATAAATTGACTTAGTAAATGAGTGAGAGTAAATGGGATAGAAACAATTAAGGACTTTTTTGTTTATGCCTTAATGTTTCATATCTTTATTAGTTGTATTACATGTATTATTCATGTACTTACTTGTTTTTACCTTAATCGTTCATATTGTTATTAATGTTATTAATTGTTTTGTTCAAGTCCTTGTTTGTTTATGCCTTAATGTTTCATATCTTTATTAGTTTTATTACATGTATTGTTCATGTACTTCCTTGTTTTTACCTTAATCATTCATATTGTTATTAATGTTATTAATTGTTTTGTTCAAGTATTTGTTTGTTTATGTCTTAACGTTTGTCGCTATTAACGGTATTGAATGTATAGTTTATATATTTGTTGTTTATGACTTGATGTTTTTTTTTTGGTGGAAATGTAAGTAATATTATAAATCCAAGCCAAAAAAATAGGCCATCAAACACCATTACAACCATTGAGACTATTTCCAATGTTCAGACTACCATATGCATACATTATAATAGGCATTACATAAGCCCTCGCTAAGTACACCAGTCAATCTCCGCTCTTTTCAGACTTCCTACAGAGACACTCATAAGCCGCATTCTACAATCAGACATTATACGCTTAAGGATAGCAACAGGGTGAATCACATATCCATCCACACGACAAGTATTCCTGCAAAGCCAAATGTGGTATTGCATAGCAGCAACCAGTGAACTAAGGAGAAAGCGAATAAACCCAGTGTGTTTCCTTATTTTCAACAGACTAGCAGCACTGAGATGAACAGGTACCTGCATCTGCAACCAGGCAAATAATTGAGTATAACATTGTCTGGCATACACACACTCCTGGAATAACTGTCTATGATTCTCAGCATGAATACCACACAAAAAACAGCTAGTTTGTTGAGTGATACCCATCTTAACAAGTCTATCAAGAGTCAAAAGTCTTTCCTGATTAAGGAGCCATAGAATAAAAGAGTGTTTTGGAATGATAAATTTATTCCACACACTCTTGAACCAAGGAACCCTGTCCATATCATGTTGAGTGAGCCAATTATACCCATCACTAATCTTGTAATTCTCATCATCAGACGACCATTTCCCTTGAACATATGCAGTTTTAAATATCTCCTTGATCTCACACACTTTCCTCCATGCCCAGGAACTAGCACTAGTAGGTTTATAGTCCATCCAATCAGTCTGTTTTATATAAACTTTGTCCACCCACTGAATCCACAAATGGTCCTTCTTTCTTGCTATCCACCAAACCAATTTGCCCACAGCATCAATGTTCCACTGTTTTGTATCAACAATTCCAAGCCCTCCAAACAATTTCCCTTTACAGAGAGTATTCCAAGCTACTAGAGGAGCTTTAGAGTAGGAATCATCCCACTCCCAAAGGAAGTTTCTGCATAAGGCCTAAATTCTATCAACTACTCCCATAGGTAAAATAAAAATTTAAGACCAGTAGTTGTGAATGGTAGCTAGGACAGATTTAACTAACACCAGTCTACCAGAGTAGGATATTTTTCTCTTATTCCAACCCCTTATCCTTGCCACCATTTTATCCACTAGAATATTGCAGTTCAGTTTGGTTAATCTTTTATGTGAAATCTGAACACCCAAGTACTTAAAAGGTAATTTGTCCTTCTTAAAACCAGTATGAGCCAGGATTTCAATTTCATATTCACGAGCAATGCCATTGAGTATGATATTAGATTTTTCATTACTAATGGATAAACCAGATGCTGCAGAGAAACATTGAAAAACAGTCATGAGAGTAAGCACAGACCTGATGTCCCCCCTAAAGAATAGGAGAAGTTCATCAGCGAACATCAGATGACTCAGTTTAAGGCTTTTACAGAGAGGATGATATGTGAACCCAGTATACTCACAAGCTTCACTCAGCAATCTGCTTAAGTACTCCATGAAAATAGTGAAGAGCAGAGGAGAAAGGGGATCTCCTTGACGAAGACCTCGTTTGGCAGGGAAAAATCCATGAGACTGCCCATTAATCACAATAGAGAAAGAGGTAGTAGTGACACATTTCATAACCCAATCAGCAAATCTTGGAGGGAAATTTAAACCAGTGAGCATTTGGTGTACAAATTCCCACTAAATAGAATCATAAGCTTTCCTTAGATCTACTTTCATCATACATCTAGGGGATACTAATTTCCTGGTGTAAAGTCTTACTAAATCCTGACTTATCAGGATGTTCCCTATGATGCTCCTCCCTTTAATAAAAGCAGACTGAGTATGGTTAATAATATGAGGAAGAGTACCAGTCATTCTATTACAAAGAATTTTAGAGATAACCTTATAAGTAGTATCACATCAAGCAATTGGTCTGAATTCTTTAACAGAGACAGGATTTTCTGTCTTTGGAATCAGTACCAGATTTATGCAATTTAGCTGTGTCAATAACTGCCAAGACAGGAAGAAATCTTTGATAGCTCTGCAAAAATCTTCTCTGATAATCTCCCAACTAACTTTAAAGAAACAGCTAGTAAAAACATCAGGTCCAGGACTCTTGTCATCATGAATAGAGAAGACCACTTGTTTGATTTCATCATTAGTAGGAATTTGACACAAATTATCCCAATCAGTAGTACTCACCTTCTTCCCATGATCAACTATATGAGGATAGAACCCATTTGTACTAGCATTAGAACCCAACAGGTGTTCGTAATAATGCACAAAAGCATTCAGAATGTCATCTGGTTTAGTACAAACTCTACCCCTATCATCCTCAATCCTCATCACCTTATTTTGAAGCTACCTATGCTTAATGATTCTGTGAAACATAGCAGAATTAGTGTCCCCATCTTTTGCCCAATTACACTTAGCTTTTTGTCTGAGATAATCATCTCTAGCTTTTGCAAGCATGAGATAGCTTTCTCTAGACTGATATTCAATGTCCATTAAGAGAGTGTTCATAGGGTCAGCTTGCAAATTACGTTGACACTCTAACAAAGTTTCATAGGCAATATCAGCATTCCTCTCTATATCAGAGAACAAATTACTATTCAAAGTTTTCAATTCAGGTTTAAGAAGCTTAAGCTTCTGCACCACTCTAAACATTTGTGACCCAGTAATATAACAACTCCATCCTTTCTTAACAATTTCCTTAAAGTCAGGCACCTTGCACCACATATTGAAAAATTGAAATGGTTTTCTCCTAGTCAAAGTTTCACCCCCACAGGTTATGATACAAGGACAATGATCAAATTCTCCTTCAGGGGCAAAGTGAGCATAAAAGTCAGGCCACACATTAATCCACTCAGTATTGACTAATACTCTATCAATTCTACTAAATACCACAGTGTCACTAGGTTGTTCATTTGTCCATGTAAAGAAGGCCCCAGTGGTCTTCATATCCTGTAAATCACAAACAGCTACAGTGTTCTGGAAGAGAATCATTTCAACATCCTTAACTAAATTTCCAATTCTCTCATTTGAGTACATCACATTGTAGAAATCTCCAAGGACCACCCAAGGTTCACTGATAGTCCAACTTTGTAAAGCAGTCCATAAAGGTATTCTCTTCTCCACTTTATTATACCCATACACAAAGGTAGCATAAAAAACACAATCATCAATGGTATCCTTCACTTTTAAGTGTATATATTGAGCATCCACTTCAATAATATCCACTTTAAGATATTGTTTTTTCCATAAAACCCATATTCTCCCACCAGCATGGCAATTAGTATTAGTAGTATTGGACCAACGAGTACAAATATTATTAGCTACTTTATTCAGATATCTAGGTTTCACCCTAGTCTCTAGGAGTCCAAACAGAACCACCTCAGAATGATGAAGATACCATTTCACATCCCTTTGCTTGGCGTCGCTGTTCAAACCCCTAACATTCCACATTCCAAATTTAACCATGAGTAGAAGAGGTAGCCCCACCTCCTCCTTTATCAACCATTTCAGCAGATTTTATCTATTCAGCATAAAAATTCCTTACAAACTCTCCCTCTGTCTTTCCTGGCAAACGAGATTCATGTCTTGTAGCTCTAGTCAGAATTCTTGCTGGAGTAAAGATAGTACCTGGAACCATAGTCATGGGAGTGTTTGCTGGAGTAGCAACCTCTGAACTCTTATCCTCAATACTACCAAAACTCCCAGTCTGCACATTCTTATCTGCACCTGACCTTGGAAGACTAGGATAGTCAGTTGCATCAAGTGTGGGCACAACCTCAGACTTTTTCCTCCACACCTGTTTTGGACCCCCATCAGATGCACCACGAGCATTTGGCTTCCTAACAACTCTGGTTCTTCCCCTACACATGTTTGTAATGTGACCAATACCCTTACATTTCTGACAGGTTATTGGAAGCCAATCATACTCAAGGAGAACAGTAATTTCTTGTCCATTCTCATCTTCAAATTGAATTTTTCCTGGGAAGTGTTGATCAATCTCTACCTCTACTAAGACTCGAGCGTAACTTAACAAATGTTTTTCAAGAGTAATCTCATCCACTCTGATAAACTTCCCAACCAAGGATGCCAGTTTTTCAAGACACATTGCCCCCCAGAATTTCAAGTCAAGTGCCACCAATTTCACCCAAATTGGAACAGTCTTGACTGACACTTTAGTGATCTTAACATTCGGTTCCCAAGAGCGCAAAATAATTGGTTTCCCATCAAACATAAACATTCCTTGTGCTAATACTAGACGCTTATGCTCCTCCTTAGCAAAACGAACCACAAACAGTCCATTTGGAAGGAACGAAACCTTCAAAATCTCATAATTCTTCCAAATACGACGAAGGTATCCTTCCATGGCTTCCCAAGGAGGATGAGCCCCTATAACATATCCATAGACAGCCAAATTCCAATAATCAATTTCCTCTTTCACATCAACTAAAGTGAGTTTCAGCCGCTTACCTTTTGGATCATCCTCTAGAACCTCTTCCTCAACAATCGGTGCAAGTTTGGATTTCTTCTGCGAAACTTCTGTCCATTCACCCATGGTAGTATTGGCAGCCTTATCACTTTCATCGAAATTATACCCAGCCTTAACAAGCATATCCACCACTTCCTGTCGAATTTTATCAATATCCACAGTACGATCTGACGACGAACTTGCTTTCGGAATTTCAGTATTAATGTCATTATTCGTATCAGTATTTGTATTATTTGGTATATTACTATTTTGTGTTTGATTTTTTGTATGTTTAGTACTATTAGTAGTATTAATTGATATTCTATTATTATTGTGAGAATGTTTAGATGATGAAGACGGAGAAGGGGATGTAATCTTCGCCATTGCCGAAAATAAAGTGAAAACCCTAGAGTGGAGACGATCGCTTTCTTTCTCTAGATTTCTCTCTCTTCATCTTTCGGTTATGCAACCTGACTTGATGTTTTGTTTTGTCCATTAATTGTATAAAATATGTTGTTCATGTATGACTTTTTCGAGCATGCATCGTTGATTTTAAAGACGGTCAATTTTGAAAATGTCCTTTGCATGTTACGTGTCATGCATTTTGGTTATATTTCAGTCAAAACTTTTAACCCTTGGTAACCCGAGCTTTACTCTTATCGTACTTTCATCCTTTTGAATTATTTGGTGGTGTTGTCCTTGTTTGAGGTGATTTCGAGGTTGATCTCCTTGTGGTTTCTTGAGGCTTCAAGTTAGGATTGATTGGCAAGTTATGGATATTCAAGTATGAATGTAAAGAGGATTTTGTTATTATGAGTTCGGTAACGAGGAAGTTTACTTTGGGATTAGAGGTTTTTGAGATGAACTTTCCTTTGGGATTAGAGGTTGTTAAAGTGAAGTTTACTTTAGGATAAGTGGTTGTTACGTTCTTTTATGTGCTTTATGAAATCCTTTTGATGATAAAGGGTGGTGATATTTGGCATAAGATGTATGATTGTGGTTTGACAAGTTTTACTAGAAGTGAGAGACTTGAAAGGTGGATTTATCTTATGGTATTATTTGGGAATGTTGAAACTTATGTTCTTAACAGTGAGAATTATTGAACTTTGTCTTCTGTTAAGGGAAAAGTTATGCGAGTATTTATGGATCGAGAGTAGAATCATGGAAATGAATTGAATGTTATTGTGGACTTAGATTAAGCACGTTGGGAATTTTGGAGACTATACACGTCTGTAATAATTGGAATACCATATTTGAGGAGTAAGAATTGTTAATGACTATTAGTGAGTTATGAAAGATTTTATGATTTATCCATTGAGGAGTTATTTATGGATCGTACCTTTTAAATGATTGATTGAGAGAGACGAACTATAATTTATGGACTTGTGAGATGTTAATGTAAAAGTGTTCTAGCGTTGACTTAATGAACGACCATGTTGACGATGATTCTAATGAATTGTTGTGTTCATCTTTTGAGGATATAGAGATTGCTATGGATGGATTCTTTAAGTGTGATTAGATGGAGTTGTTGAGAGTCGAAGGAGTTAAGAGTTAATGGTTGTGAGAGTTGTGATCTTGAGAGTTGATAATCTTAGGAATGAAGTGTTTGTAAAGGGGCAATTATATATAGATTTGTTTGTCATGAGGTATTATGGAGATATGCTGGAAGGATGTTATGAGATGTTGCTACCTTAAGTGATGATTGTACGAGAATTGTAAGACTCTGGCTATCAGCTTTATTTATTTTATCTTAAGGTATCGTTTTCGGGTAGATAAACTTGTTTTTTTTTTTGGAGTCGCTTATTCTTGTCATCCTTGCATGTGTTAACTGTTGGGAAATTTGTCCTCAACAATAGTGCGATCATATGATTTAAATATCATTATTAAATCTCATTTTAAGAATACATGTGGGATGTAATATTTTACAGTCAACTGGTCCACACATATCGGTAATGATTGGCTGACTAGAGTTTGACATTACCGCGTGCGTGCGACGGTGGTGATCAGATTGATCCCCTTAGGTCATACCTATAGGGAAATACTCTTAATTGATTATTTAATTAATCGTATATCGATACGAGTTAATTAAATTACTTAAAATTGACGGATGATTTTGTGAGTATAATTTACGTATCTTATTGTAAATGTGATTAAATAAGACACGGTCTAAGTAATCGAATTATTTTATTACTTGGATGAAATTATTGTTTACAGAAACAATTGAATCGGAATGAATAAATTATTATAAATACAGAATGTTGTAGTTTATAATTTGGAAACATTTTTGGTACAAGTAATTACGAATTACTAGTCGATTTTGTAAATGACATATTTTATGAGTATGTTGATTTTTAATATGTTAAAAATACATTACATTGTGACATGTCATGTAACATGTCACATGTGACAAATTTGACAAATGACAAAGATAAAATGGATTCTCCATTTTATGTCTAAAAACCGAAAATGAGAAGGGAGTGTAAGAGATGTATTGTGTTTTTTATCTTGAGTGGAAAACACAATTATCATATCTAATTAGTAGCCTTGCACACCTACCTTTTAGAGAAGAGCAAAAATGAAATGCATTGGGCATTCTACCCAAGGCAATTTCGGCCACTCCACAAGAAAAGAGAAGTGAGCTTTTCTCTTTCATTATTCATTCAATCTTCCCATCTAATTTTCTAGTGTAAGAAAATTCATAAAAATGCTCTCTACAATCTTATGAGATTTCTAGAGAAATAAATCACAAAATTCCTCTTCTCTCAACCGAAATATGTGAGAGTACAAAAACATTTTGTGTCATATTTTTAAGTAAGACTAATTTTAATACTAGATCATATTATTTTAGTCTTTAAGATGTATTCCTTGGGTATATGCTTTTGGGAGGGATTCTACTCTTGAATCCTTGTTCTTCCATTTGGAGAGCTCAAGAACAAGTGAGTAGGAGGACTCACTTGTGCCCATAAGAACCGAAATTACAATGTAAGGGTGATTTCTTCTCTATTTTATTATATTGTTTGCATGCATAAAATCCACTTTTAATTTTATGACAAATTATTTGACATATATGAGTATGTTAAATATGTATATGAATCTACATTTCCTTCAATCGGTATCAAGAGCCACGGTTGTTTGCATGCAAATTGGTTAAAAGTTTTTCCGAGTTATATGAATAACAAATAAAACTTGTAAAATTTGTGTTATTATGATATATCACGAAATTATTACATGCATGTTAATATTTCTGGTCCTAAAGTGTTTTAGGATATTTTGGTTAATTTTTTCGGATTTTTATTGTTCATAATTTACAATAATGGCATTTAAATGTGATTTTATGAGTAAAAATGTCATTTTTGGTCTAAAATTAGCTATACTTCGAATTTTCACTTGGTTTTTGGATATGTTGTCACATATATTAGTTTGAGATAACCTGTAAATTTTCATAATTTTTGGACTTGTTATGCTCGAAAAATGAATTTTTCATTGTTAAATTCGGATTTAGGTGAAAAATAGGTTAATATGAGTTAAATTTCGAATCTGGTCATAGAAAATTAATATGTTGTCACATGCAATTTTACAAGATGTGTGTAAAATAATTGGCTATAAAGAAGCCTTTTTGCATGATTTATGAATTTTTGAAGAAAAATAGCATAAATAGTGACATTATTAGTGAAAATTAATAAAACATAATCTATGACTTAGGAAAAACGTCTAATGTTGCATTTTATTATCATTTTCAGATCTAAAATTGAAAATTTAATGAATATAATTTTTCCCATGTTTTTATGATTATTTTATTAAAAATCGATAAACCGCAACATTGTTTTTCCGGTAAATTTTTCGAAATTTTTTAACCTAAGATTTTGAACATTATGAGTGTCATGGAAATTTTCCAGAATGTTCATGAATTTAAATTTTGAATTTTGAATTTATTTGAAATTTTTGATTTATTTGAAGTTTAATAGCTTATTTTTGTAATTTTTGGTCCATTTATGAACAATTTTGTAAATAAAGGTTAATTATGGTCAAATTATTAGTGAAGACTAAATTTTGAGTCCTAAGAGGTTAGGATAATTAACTTATGCATAAATATGAGTTTATGTATTTTTGTGATTATAAAATGTTGAAATCACGCAAATCCGTTGAAACAGAGTAATATACGATATTGGCTAATTAAAGGCGATTTAGCATAAAATTGAGCATGTTCATACATATTATAATGCTGCATTTTATTTATGATTGTCATAATTTTAATTTATGTAATTTTGAATTATGTAATTTTACTTAGTATGGCCTTAGATTTTAATTGGTATTTCCCGAAATGTATGGGAATATCGATTCGGTTGTAATTTTTATTGTGATCTCGTATCACCGTTTTGTAATTTAATAGATTTATTTTATTTTAGTTACAAATGTGTAATAGGAAATTATGTAATTTGTTATGTAATTTAATTTATCTCGGAGTTCCCAAAGACGGATTTCTTCAAGAATGGCGATACATAAAGACGGTGTTACCTCGAGATGCGTGCCACAACCGAAGTTCAAGGGACCAATGGAGTTGGTTTCCGAATATGTAATAGATAAATATTTTTCTATTTTAGGAAAGGCCATACTAGGATTTATTTATCTTTATGCTTGCATTTTATTTTATGTCACATGCATCGCTAAATCGCCATAACTAAACATGCATTGTCTTATCGAGTTTATCGACCGTGTCAATTAGAATTATCGTAGTTCACCGCTTTGGTTCACTTAAAACGTGATAGATAATAAATTGACATGACCTCTCGCTAAAACAATTAATTGAGACATAGCCTTACCAAATAGTAGAAACCATGAAAACCTATTTCGTGAGGGAGTGCACTCGGCCCTACCGGGGTACAAACCTTGTTACGTAGGGGAAGTGGGTGATGAATGTTAATCCACCGAATTCATGTTGATGAGGGTTTCATCGGCCATACCGTGCCCAAGTTGATGTGGATTTGGATCATGGACACATTTATTCGAAATTTGGATTGAGCTCAACGGAAGTATTCGCGACCGTAGTTGCATGTGTTCCGGGCTATAGATATTTATTAAAGTAATTTTATCGACCAAGAGTTCTAAAAGTAGAATCGATTAAAGCGTTAATCCACCGAGTTATATTGATAAGGGTTTCATCGGCCATACCGTGCCTAAGTCGATATGAATTTGGGTCTTGGAATCATTTATCATAGTTGGGTAGAGGTCACTATGTAAATGCTTTACTTGTTATTTACAAGTATTATTATAACGATAAATGTTAAGTTTTCCACTATTCCGTTATCACATTGTTCTATTTCTTTACCACAATTCATATACGATATCATTTCGATTTTTGACTCAAATCTCCATTAATCCATCGTAACTAAAGACAAATATGAATTTGCTTCTAAAACCTCAAATGAACCATTGCTAAGGATCTCTTGTAAAGAGTATAGATTAAAGTTATTCATTATCAAACAGGTTTTTGATTCTTGACTAACACATCTACTTACAATGGATTGTTATTCATATACTTAATTGAATTAAGTACCTTGAAGCGATAAATTGTTTTGGTAATTAGTTTTGTCAGAATTCGTAATTGACCAAAATAACGCAACCACTTCAATGAAAGTTTTAAGACTAAAACGATTGAATTAAAGAGTAATCTTTATAAGATTCACCTTTGCTTCTCTAAGTAAAGACTCATTGAAATGAGTGGGAGCATTCTCTTAAACCGTTAAGATGAGGACGAGGTTAAAGAAGTAAAATTAGAATGGAATTGATACAAGGTAATGTTAAAGGTAAAGTTGTTGAGAATGACGATACTAAACCTATCAATTCCGACCGATAAAGTTTCCATTGTCTTAAAATGTTGGACACGAGAAAGGAAACTACCCCAAATTATTGAAGAATCAACAAGTTAGTTGTGGGACATCTAATGGGACCTTCTTCTTTAAAAATGTTTATTTGATTAAACATAAATTTTGCTAGTATTACTTCGTCAATATTAGAAACCAGTGGTGGTTTTCATCATTATGTTTGATACATAGGATGATTAGAATATGACGACTAGCAACAATGAAGTCGAGAGATAGAGTAATTGTGTACTCAATCTAGTTTTTGGATTTAAAGTAGTACTTAATTGTGACTATTAAGTGCATAAACTCTAAATAAGAATATAAACTTGTTAAGATACAAAAGAGGTTTCACTTTTGTGACCCTATACACCACAATTTGATGTATGGCTAGCCCATTATCAAAGGTGATTATATTCTAAACCAAACTAGAATGATATATCATGAAGATGATGCAAGACTCAAATTGGTAACCCAAGATTAAACCTTAAATTTTGGAATAATAAACGCAAAGAGTTATCGAGTACTCTTGAAACCATTAGATTGTTAATGGTATATGCGTATCTTGTATTCAAAGCAAGATGTCTCGTGCCTTTTGGTTGAAAAGGAGATCGAGGTTATAAATCATCGATCCAAAATAGGTTGATCATCATCTTTTACCAACGATTTAAGTTGACACTAGTGTGTTCACTTAATAAGGTAAATAGAGAAATCTTTGAAGAAGTTCAAGAGTTCAAGGAATCACGATTTAGTCGTGATGGGATTATCAAAGTGAAGACTTTGATATAAGCCAAAGGAAATGTGATATAGTATCACAAGTTAATCTCTCTTAGCACGCATTATGAAATAATGTGTGGATGGATAAGAAATCAAACGCTATTCGATATGGTTTGGATTTCAATCAAGTTACTTTGAGTTACTTGATCCTTTTGGGGATTTTATCATTTTTGTCTAAATTATTTTTCCACTAATACGAATCATATGAGATATGAAATGGTAAGGGTACCATGTTTGTAAGTTTTCACAAGAAACAAATGCTCATTTTTCCCTTTTCAATTATCACGAGTACGACGGGTTTGCGGCTCGTGAAGCTGTCTTTCTAAAATACAAGTTTATTTCTAGAAGACAGAGTGGGAGAATTTATTCAAGAGCCACAAAGAATGTTATGTCGCAAGAAACTGGTCTTTCTTGGCTACATGAGACGTTTTGTGTAAGACGTTGTTTCTTCAAAACCTAGGAGGTTAAATTCGTCACTTGTTAAAAATGATGAATTCATGCTACTTTTAAGAAAGTAAAGAGCTTATAACTTACAAAAGAAATTGTTTGATTCAAGTTAATTACTTCTAGAAAGTAATGAACATATGACTTACATAAGAGTGCTTAAGTCACAACTCAATACAAGGCTTAGAGCCATGAAAATCCAAAACATAAGGGCTTGATTAGTGACAAAGGGTTTTGCACTAATAAAGAGATATTTCAAAGCAAGATTGGTGGCAAAGGGTTTTGCACTAGTTGAAATGCTTAAGTCTATTTGGATCTTCTTGGGGATATATATCATTATGAGATATATAGCGAGTGAATCTAAAACCCACTTCTTCAATAGAAAGAATGTATTCAATACATGTCATGAGTTTTATAGATTCTTGCAATCCTAAGATAATGTGAAACTTAAGAGAGAATCTTAAGTAGGACATCAATGAGTTGGAATCAACATTTCGATCATGTGATAAAACATTTCTCGATAAGTCGAGAAGTTGTGTTTATACACGAAGTTTAGTGGGAGTTACGGAATTTTTAATTAGTCCGATATGTGGATGACATATTGATCATTGAGAATGATTTAAGACTTTTGGAGTATTAAAATACATCTTGAATATCCGGATTTATGAAGATAAATCCACATGATATTAGCGTCAATAAGAAGTCTTATGTTGATAAGATTCATGACTAGTTCAATTAAATTGAACATATTTGATTGATTCCATTTGCTTCCGCTGCCGGATCAATTAAATGAGTAAAGATGTATAACACTTCATATACTTTGAGTATGATGAATTGTTTTCAAAATCGAATTTAAGTAATCTTTGCCAAGTACGCCATAAAGATTACCCTTAAGTGCATGCAGAAGCATTAAGGAAGTAAAGCAAAGTGTTTATGATGCAATTTTGTGTAAGGGTGTTACACAAGTGACAATTGACAATTGAGGTTGCGCATGGTTTCCGACAAAACCATAATCAAAACACATTAGAATGGTTAAGATACCATTGTGGCTATGATAATTAAGAAGTAGATTTTCTAGAATCGTTCTAGGCAATAAAGAACAATGAGAGATATTTATAACGGAAATAGAGTACACTTGCAATCATGAGATGTGCAAGAGGATGAGTCCCACACTCGTGAAAACAAAGTGGGAGCTATTCTTAGGCTAAGAGGGCCTATGTCTTGATTGGATCTCGACACGTACTCAGAAAGTTTTGTGATGCAAATGTATACATTACAAAGGAAAACGAATATGTAGTAAGGTTGAGTAAGGTACAAGAAGTTGATAAAACCTACTAACCAAAGCCTTCTCATAGGCTAAACATGATGAGTCATGTCATTTCAATTGAATTGAAATGAACAACTACATACAAGATCAAATTAGATTATAAAACATGAAATAGTAATCAAGCATTGACTGTTCATATGTGATAATCGCATTTGTCGTTCGAGTTTTACTTTAAAACTCTTTTATTATACCTTGTTACATCCAAACGGGTTGTAGAGACAATTGAACCCCGTTAAAGTGAACACGGATTAGCATTGTATTCGCCCATAGTCACTTGTATGAGGTGACGTCTCGAAGTGACTAGAGTGTGATGCGATTGATGGCAAGTTCAAGTGCCATACAGTCATGTGAGATGACTAGTCGATCACATAGGCAGATGTTAGGAACACCTTGTCGGGCCTTATGACCGCTTATAGAGTTCTGGCAAATTTATATAGCCTGGTCGTGGCGAGAGAGTCGCTATAGTATTCTAATGAGTCGATTCTTTTGACTAAAGACTATTCACCTAAGATGGCACAGTTTGATTAACTTTGATTTGTGTTACTACGACCTTCGTAAATGGGGTCAAATGGGCATATTTTGGGTTATGATGGTGTGGCTAGTCGAAGGGAATGAGTGCGATAGGAATTGTCCATCCCCTTGTCAGGGTTAAAACAATATCTCGGGGCCACTCGAGGAGTAATGAATCGAAATGCGTGGCCACGCTCGGAAAGTATCTATGATAGATAAGTCCGGTCAATCGTTATTCTCCGATCCAGGAAACCACTCTTGATATGATCACTTGCAAGTACGACCGGAAAGACACCTTGCATTGAGGGAGATAGTAATAGGACAAGAGAATTGGTGACGCACACTTGTCGAGGACAAGTGGGAGATTGTTGGGAAATTTGTCCTCAACAATAGTGCGATCATATGATTTAAATATCATTATTAAATCTCATTTTAAGAATACATGTGGGATGTAATATTTTACGAGTCAACGGTCCACACATATCGGTAATGATTGGTCGACTAGAGTTTGACACATTATCGTCGTGCGACGGTGGTGATCGAGTTGATCCCCTTAGGTCATACCTATAGGGAAATACTCTTAATTGATTATTTAATTAATCGTATACTGATACGAGTTAATTAAATTACTTAAAATTGACGGATGATTTTGTGAGTATAATTTACGTATCTTATTGTAAATGTGATTAAATAAGACACGGTCTAAGTAATCGAATTATTTTATTACTTGGATGAAATTATTGTTTACGGAAACAATTGAATCGGAATGAATAAATTATTATAAATACAGAATGTTGTAGTTTATAATTTGGAAACATTTTTGGTACAAGTAATTACTAATTACTAGTCGATTTTGTAAATGACATATTTTATGAGTATGTTGATTTTTAATATGTTAAAAATACATTACATTGTGACATGTCATGTAACATGTCACATGTGACAAATTTGACAAATGACAAAGATAAAATGGATTCTCCATTTTATGTCTAAAAACCGAAAATGAGAAGGGAGTGTAAGAGATGTATTGTGTTTTTTATCTTGAGTGGAAAACACAATTATCATATCTAATTAGTAGCCTTGCACACCTACCTTTTAGAGAAGAGCAAAAATGAAATGCATTGGGCATTCTACCCAAGGCAATTTCGGCCACTCCACAAGAAAAGAGAAGTGAGCTTTTCTCTTTCATTATTCATTCAATCTTCCCATCTAATTTTCTAGTGTAAGAAAATTCATAAAAATGCTCTCTACAATCTTATGAGATTTCTAGAGAAATAAATCACAAAATTCCTCTTCTCTCAACCGAAATATGTGAGAGTACAAAAACATTTTGTGTCATATTTTTAAGTAAGACTAATTTTAATACTAGATCATATTATTTTAGTCTTTAAGATGTATTCCTTGGGTATATGCTTTTGGGAGGGATTCTACTCTTGAATCCTTGTTCTTCCATTTGGAGAGCTCAAGAACAAGTGAGTAGGAGGACTCACTTGTGCCCATAAGAACCGAAATTACAATGTAAGGGTGATTTCTTCTCTATTTTATTATATTGTTTGCATGCATAAAATCCACTTTTAATTTTATGACAAATTATTTGACATATATGAGTATGTTAAATATGTATATGAATCTACATTTCCTTCATTAACCATACCTCTTTTGTTTGAACCTTCACACCAAAGGTTTATTTTATCTTTGTCCTCTGTCTGTTTCATCTATTGTTACTCTCTATTTGTTCCTTATTTCAACTCAAGTTCCTTCTTCTTTGACTGTTTTGTAATTACGCTTTTTACATTAATTTCCACTAAGCTTTTACTTCTCAAAAGAATGTGTTCTTTTGCCTTGTGTTATTGCACGAAAATGTTTCCTTTTGGTTTGTGTTCTACTTGTTCTTTCATGGTGACGTGAAAGAGATACTTGTGATCATCTCGTAGTTGAAACTTGGATCCTTGGCGAGCGATGTTAGATACTACGAGTTTGATGTTTAGTTATTGGAGGCTGAGAACATAGTATCATGGTTTGATGCACGTATGAATTGGGATAATATATAGTGTTTTGGAGGAGGAGTATTAAAAGCCTTATACTGAGCTAAGAATATTTGAGGATGTTTTTATATTGAGGGTATATATATGTTTGTTTGTTCTATTTGAGGTAAAGTGTTTCGTTAAGAGTATGAGTGTTATTTGAAGGACATAGATTTATGCAGTCTTGGTGTGGTTTCGTGGTGTAAAGATAATGTTCATGGATAGAAGAATGTGATTACAAATTGAGATTATGAGCTTTGTCGTTATATGAGCAGGTGATGAGAGATGTATGGTGATATCTTTATGCGTTGATGAAATTGCGTTATCGGTGGATAAGTGTGTTGTGGTACAATAGGTACTAGCTAAGTAAAGATTTATGGTTCCTTTGGTGCTTAGGAAAGTCGTGGTTATAAGTGTTCAAAGAAAATGGTTGGGTCTTGCGAGTGCAACTGATGATTTTGCCATGAGATTGAGGTTGGGTAGAATTTTGACAGTTTAGTTAGAGTTTGAGATTTGAGATTGATGACTTGATTGGATACTAGATGTATATCGAGAACTAACGAGGTTTTATGTTAAAGTCGTTTGAGCTTAAGAGTTTTATATAGTAGTGAGCACTACCGACTTTGAGGATGATAAGGTAGCGATAATTTTAATGGCACTTGTGAATGGAAGAGTTTTCTCATTCGAAAGATTTTCCTTATTTAAAGATTATATATTTTGAGGTTTTGGTCAATACCAGATCTTGTGGTGAATGATGAGCTGGAATTGAAGTGGTTGTTGAAAATTATCTGACTTGGAGTAATAGTAATAAGTTCTCACGAAGTATGAGAGAGCATATATGTTTGGAATGATGGTTAATGGTAGTAGGATGAGTGTTTGAAATATGGGGACTAGATGTTAGCTTAATGATCATTTTGGGTTGAGATGATATGAGTTAGCGTGATCTTTGATGGTATGAGTTTGATGTAACTTTTGGGATTGTAGAGTGTGTAAAGATGATAATAACATTGAGGATTTGGGATATCTTTTTCTTTGGTTTGAGTTTGGATATGGATCAGAGTGCACAGTGGTTAGGATTCCGAGATGACTTTTATTGATGATCACTTGTAATTCTTACCTTCTTTTGATCTTATCTTTGAATTTCGAGGACGAAACTTCTTTTTAGTGGGTTGGATTATAACACCCCATATTTTATAATAATATTTTATTATAAAAGTATTTTATTAAATTAATTATTTCGAAATTTAATAATGTATTTTAAATATTTATATTTATCGCTTCCATTCTATATTTTATTATTTCTCATTTTAATCTACTTTTGGAAGGGTTAAAATGTTCGTGCACGATTTGACTATTTTAATATAATAGCTACTTTTCTATTATAAGTTCTCCAAGCGTTTTAATATGGTTTAATCCAATTTGTAATCAGATAATCCATTGTGTGAGCTAATAGACCCAAAGCCCATTAGTTAATCCTTCTATAAAAGAAAACTCTAAGCTAGCAACTAGGTTGCTCATTCTCTTTTTCACGTGAAACATGCCGCGCCTCTTTCTCTTTTTCTCTCTTCTGCTTTTCCTTCTCCCTTTGACTCCATTGTTTTACATATCTTCTTCTTCCAAACTCATACACAAACTATATTTTCGCAATCCTTGCTCTTATCCTTACAACATATTCTTCTCCAAATATTTTTATACGGATTATTTGTATGGACCTTTAGACCTACGTTTTGGGTCTTTTATTTTAACGGGTAAAGAAGGAAAATTGTCTTTCATGGCGTTTTCAAGGGTTTCGATTTGTGTCTTTCTTTAGTGACGGTTTTTGGGGACATTGACACGTGTTGGAGACAAGGCTTTGTTGGTCGTTTTCTTTATGGAGGTTTAATTGCTAAAAAGGTAACTAGGTAATTGTGTTTATGCCAATTGATGTAATTAATATGATTTAATGATTGGTTTGTGTGATTCGTACATGTTTGATTGTTTATTGTCATAATTAATTATGTTTTCGCATGTTTGTATATGCTTTAATGTTTTAATTATATATCGTGTGTTGCTTACATGTTTATTATGGGTGTCATGAGCGTAATTAGGGTTTGCGAGTGAACCCTAATGGCGGCATGATAGGCGGCTAAGAGTGCTCTCCAAAGTTATAGCTAAAGCTAGTATAACCTTGATTATGATTCAAGTGTTATAGCTGAAGTTAGTACTACTTTGGGTTGCTACTCAAGTTATGGCTGTTTAAGGCATAAGCTTGGATATATGAGTCAAGGTTATAGCTAAAGCTACTATAACATTGAAGTACGAGTTAAAGTTATAGCTGGAACTAACGTACCCTGAGACTATGGCTCAAGGTTATGGTTGGAACTAGTATAACTTTGAGTTTCGTGTCAAGGTTATTGTTGAGGTAAGTATAACATCAAGTTATATATGTTGAAGTTATAGTCGAGGTACTATAACCTCGTACCCTGAGTTCATGTTATGGTCAAGGTTATTATAACATTGGATGGTTGATACTTGGTATTGTTAAACTTATAGCTGGAGTACTATAACGTTGAATGGTTGATACTTGCTCACATGTTGTGTTGTGTTCAGATACTAAATGACATTGTGTTTATATATATATTTGGTTACTCTTGTTCATATGATAGTAGGATGGTCAATTAGACTCTCCTGTGAGTTGAGTCGTGATGTTGTTCACGCATGTTAGTACAGTCGGTTATATTGTACATATGTTGTTGGCTAGTTTGAATAGATTACGGTAGTTACGGTTATGTGCTATCGGAATGAACCAAAGCCACCCGTTGATGCGGGGTTTATTTGATCTATGTTCGGGATTGGGCAGAGGCAGTGGTTATACGCTCTGTTCCCTTAGTGTCGTTCAGTGTACAGTCATTGCACTGAGAATCTGGCCAGGTCTTAGACAAATAGGCAGTGGTTATACGCTATACATAGTACCGATGGAGGCAGTGGTTATACGCTCCATCAGCTAGAGGCAGTGGTTATATGCTCCATCAGCTAGAGGCAGTGGTTATACGCTCTGGCAAGTTAGAGGCAGTGGTTATACGCTCTAACGGGCGTTCGCTCTATTCACTACGCTTGATTGTTAGCTTTGTGCCTTCTGTTGCTGTGGATTGTGTGTCACCATGTTCGCTATGCTATAATGCTAGCATTATACCTTAGTTTGTTATGGGCCGTGTGTTACTTTGGTTGTAAGTATACGTGGTCTAGTGGTTGCATATGATCTAGGTTTGCATGATTTCGTCCGTTTAAGATTGATTAAGACATGGTAAGCTGTATTGGGTTTTTATGAGTGTAGATGGTCTCACATGTTTACTGGTTTTACATTTCAATTGTTAATAATTGTTAGTTATATTCAATTGTTGTAAACATGACTGGGAGAGCATCTAGTTACCCCCGACTGATTGTCGACCCCCATTCTCAAATTGGTCAGATTGTTGTTGACTGGTTGATGTTGCTTGGGATGCATCGAGGGGCGAGACGAATAATAAATTAGGAGTTTGTTTTTCAGTTCAGTTTGAGAACCTTTGAATAATGTATTAGTTTGGTTTTGGATTTAGTAGCGAACCGGATTGGTCAGGTGTTTCTGCCACCTCGACCCTTTTATCTGTATTATACTCTGATATTTTCTTTATAGTACGTTTTTTCCTTTGTTTTATAATCCGGGTTATTACAGTCGTTTCTTACACAAGAAGGATACAACCATCCCCATAATCAAAAAAAAAAAAAAAAAAACATCCCCATAATAAAAAAAAAAAAAAAAACATCCCCACATACAAAATATCACCCATATCAGCTTTCAAAAAAAAGAAAGGGAAAAACATTCCCTTTCCCACAAAACACAAAGAAGAAGCCTTTCTCCCTTCCCACAAAAATCGCATTTCCCAAGTGCACTGTTTAGGACAATTAAAGCCGAATTGCCTTTATAAAATGGATGGAAGAAACAAGCGTTCACGACTCTTTTAAACACAAGCAATCCTCTTATTTAGTTAATAATGAGAAGGATTACAAATTCAACAACAAACAAAGCCCGACGAGTCTACAACTTATCAAGTCAAAGCTAAGGTGTCGACTAAGACACCTCACATAGTAAAACTAGCACAACATTACAATACATAGCTAGTACAACATAATAAAAAATCACAACACTAATACAACATAATAATAAAGTAGTTAATGAAGATCTTCATTCTTCCATTCTACCTATGCCTTTTCCCTCGGGGTACATCTTCCCCTTGTTCTTCTTGTTGGCTCGCCTAGCATGAACTTCTCCTTCGACACGGATCCTCAACGGATCTACAACGGCGACGGCCTCCGGTCTCTTGCATGACCCCATACTCGGTCCAAGACGAGCCCATACACGGCCCACTACCTCTTTGGGACCCGATCTTCTCCTCTTTGGTGGCCTCATCACATCCGGGCTAAATCCGTCAACAAAGTCGTTAAAGAAAGCACGGTTGGCCTTTCCAACCTCTCTATACTTCAAATCAACAACCTCGTTCTTACGAGATTTAGACCTCTCCACCAAGGTTTGAGCTCTTGACCACTTGACATAAGCGGGAGTCACCCATGTCGTGGCAACGGGGTTTGGTACCTCCCACAGCGGCCGAGTGGCCCACCATCTTTCGAAGACCTCCACAAGCTCGGAGTTTCGAAAAACACTCTCTTGGACGAGAGTATCTTGAGCGGGCACCTTTTGTTGATGCCCCATTTGCCTCATGAGCCTTTCAGGATAAATGAAAGAATCAACCTTCAAACCCACCAGCATCAAAGAGCAAGAACTAGAAACCGGAGCGGACAACCTAGTGAAGGACCTCAAGTGCCACCATGGCACCACCCAACGGATATGAGGGCCGCCCTCCTCCATCAACCTCGAGGTCCAATAGGCCTTGGTGGATGCAAAACTATCCGAGTACAACTTCTTCCTCATAGTAAGGTGACGGAAGGAATAAGAAGAAGAATCGGCCGGAGGCTCTACATACCTTAGCCTCTCCAATAGCCACACTTGGAGGATCCTTGGAGATCTAAACTAGGGAGCTTCTCCACAAAGGCCCTTCTTATCCAAAGCTTGGATGATTTCGCCAAGCACCAACCATGATGGATCCATACCATGTGTTAGGTTCATATACCTCTTATTAGACTCTTCTAATAATGAACTAATTAACTTCTTAATATGTGTTCTATAGATCTAGTGCATACATAACAAAATAAGAGATTAATAAAAAAAATAATGTCCCTTACATTGTATTATGGCTCGAAATAGGGCACAAATAAGGCCACCTTCCTTATTTGTTCTTGAGCTAAAATATAATGGATGTTCCTCCAAAATCCCAATGTAGAGATCCTCCTTAGATTACACCCAAGACTAATCCCTTAAACTAGTATATTAATTAACTAGATTAATATAATAGTACCCTTAAAATAATTCTAATAATATACTTATTACTATACTAGTAATCTTATATTGTGATTAGAATTTATAATGAGCAATTTATTGTATTTTCTAAAATAAGTTTAGAAGGAAGATGAGAGAATAGAAGAACAAGATGCATGCAAATGAATGTGTGAAGTAGAGTAATGAAAAATGAGAACAAATTCACATTATATGGGGAAAGAGGCCGGCTAGCATAAGGCCAAAGAGAGCATCTTGCCTTTTTCTTTTACTCTTATCAAAGTGTAGGTTGTGTAAGCTAGATAGACTAGGTTCTATTATTTATATTTTATCACATAAAATAAAATAACCACAACCCACTACTACTCCCTCCATTTCAGTCCACTTCACTTAAAATGGACGACCATTTTATTTTGTCAATTTGTCATTTGTCACACAATATGTCACATGTAGTATATTACATGTTATTAATTAATTTAATGCATATTTATCAAATAAATATCATTTTATAAATTAATTAAATTACATACAACAAATTGACTAGTGATACTTGATCACATAAATAAAATGGGTCATATAATTATAATTCACAATATCTTGTAATTATAATTAACCATTCATTCTTATCTCTATTGTTTCACAAACAATTACCAATTTTAGTAATAAAGTATTTCAATTACTAAAATAAATCTTATTTAATCCAATTATAATAAGATATAAATATTCTCTCTCACAATTGAATTATTCAATTTTAAGGAATTGATTAACTTGTATCGTCATACAACTAATCAATTTGTCTATTAAGGGAATTGTCCTTTAGGTGTGACCTTAAGGGATCAACTGATCACCACCGTCAAACGACAGTAATGTCTAACTCTAGTTAGCTGATCATTACTGATAAATGTTGATCAGTTGACTATATAAATGAATCATCCCTTTTGTATTCTTAATATGAGATTTAAACATGTGATCGCACTATTGTTGAGGACACATACTCCAACAATCTCCCACTTGTCCGAGACAAGTGTGCGTCACCAATTCTCCTGTCCTATTACAATCTCCCACTCAATGCAAGGTGTCTCACAGGTCGTACTTGCATTTGATCATATCTTAAGTGGTTTCCTCGATCTGGAGTGTAACTGTCTGGCCGAAATTATCTACCATAGATACTTTCCGAGCGTGGCCACACATTTCCAGTTCACTACTCCTCAAGTGGCCTTGAGATTTAAAACAACCCTGACAAGGGGGTAGACAATTCCTATCGCACTATTCCCTTTGTATAGCCAAGTCTCATCATAACCCAAAATATACCCATTTGACCTCAGTTACGACGGTCGTAGAGCATAAATCAAAGCCAATCAGAAATTTGTGCCAACTTGGGCGAATAGTCTCTAGTCAAAAGAATTGACTCATAAGAATACTATAGCAGCTCTTACCACGACCAGGCTTTATGAATTACCAGAACTCTATAAGCGGTCACTGCCTGACAGAGTGTCCCACACAGTCTGCCTGTGTGATCGACTAGTCATCCCATATGACTCTATGGCACTTGAACTTGCCATCAGCGCATCACACTCTAGTTACTTCGAGACGTCACCTCCTTCAAGTAACTAGGGGCGAATACTATGTCAATCCACTTCACTTTAATGGGGTTCAATTTGTCTCAACAACTCATTTGGATACAACAAAGTAAAAAAATTGAGTTTATACAAAGAAACTCAAACGACAAATGAGATCATCACATATAAAACAAAAACAAGGTTTTACATTTCATATCTTATAATCTAATACAAATTTGGCATGCGCCTCAGACCCATGGAAATATCATGTTGGTCATGCTTAGCCTGCCATAAAGGTTTGGTTAAAGGATCAGCTATGTTGTCATCCGTCCCAACCTTACAAATCGCTATTTCCTTTCTTTCAATGAAATCCCTAATTACATGAAATTTTCTAAGTATGTGTCTAGACTTGTTGCTAGACTTGGGCTCTTTAGCTTGAAAGATTACCCCACTATTGCCACAAAAAATCGTGATAGGATCTTTGGCGGTGGGAACTACCCTTAGCCCCTCCAAAAACTGCCTAATCCACACGGCTTTCTTGGTAGCTTCTAACGCTGCAACGTACTCAGCCTCCGTAGTAGAATCCGCAATCACAGCTTCCTTGAAGCTTCTCCAGCTTACGGCACAACCATTGAGCATGTATATAAATCCAGCCTGGGATTTCATATCATCTCTATCTGTTTGAAAACTCGAGTCTGTGTAACCCTTAACACATAGCTCGGAGTCACCTCCAAACACTAAGATAGAATCCTTAGTCCTTCGCAAGTACTTGAGGATATTCTTAACTGTTATCCAGTTACTCTCACCTGGATTATCTTGATATCTACTAATCATGCTTAAAGCATATGAGATATCTGGACGAGTGCATATCATGGCTTACATGATTGATCCAACAACGGAAGCATAGGGAATCAACTTCATGTGTTCAATATCTTCGGGTTCGGTTGGAGATTGAGACTTGCTCAAAATTATTCCACTACCCATAGGAATTAAGCCTCTCTTAGACTGATCCATTTTGAAGCGTCGAAGAACCTTGTCAATATAAGATTCTTGACTCAATGCCAATATCTTTTTGGGTCTATCTCTATAGATCCGGATACCTAATATGCGTTGTGCTTCTCCTAAACCGTTCATTTGGAAATGATTTCCCAACCACTCCTTGACAGAGGATAACATTTGAATGTCATTTCCAATAAGTAGTATGTCATCCACATACAATATTAGGAACACAACATTGCTCCCACTGAACTTCATGTATAAACATGTTCCTCAACACTTCGAGTAAAACCATTTTATTTTATAACATGATTAAATCGATGGTTCCAGCTTCTTGATGCTTGCTTAAGACAATAAATGGATCTCTTAAGCTTGCACACTTTTTTAGGATTTTTAGGATCTACAAAACCTTCAGGTTGTATCATGTACACCTCCTCTTCTAAATGCCCATTTAGAAAAGCGGTCTTTACATCCATTTGCCATATTTCATAGTCATGAAAAGCGGCGATTGCTAACAGTATCCGAATGGATCTTAGCATGGCTACGAGGGCAAAGGTTTCGTCATAGTGGAGACCATGAACTTGGGTAAAACCTTTTGCCACTAGCCTAGCCTTGTAGACATCATCATGTCCTTCTATGCCATTGTTTACCTTGAAGATCCATTTGCATTGAAGACGTCTCACTCCTTCAGACAAATCCACCAAGTTCCAAACTTGATTTGTATGCATATAACTCATTTCGAATTCCATGGCTTCAAGCCATAAAGCTTAATTGGGATTAGAGATTGCAGCTTTGTAGGTGGCGGGCTCGTCACTTTCTAAAAGTAACACATCAAGACTCTCATCCTCTTGGATAAGTCCAAAGTATCTATCAGGATGGCAAGTTACTCGACCCGACCTCCTCGGTTGAGGAATAATAACCGAATTAGACGATGAAGGAACATCTTCATGTACCTCCACTTCGATTTGTGTCATTTGAACTTCATCAAGTTCAAAATTTCTCCCACTCTGTCTCTTAGAAATAAACTCACTTTCTAAGAAGACAGCCTCACTAGACACAAACACTTTGTTTTCATGAGGTTTGTAGAAGTAATAGCCTCGGGAGGTATTGGGGTAACCTACAAAGATGCATTTTTCGGATCGCGGGGCTAGCTTGTTGTCGGTCCTTACCCTAACGTAAGCATCACATCCCCAAATCTTCATATAGGATATATTAAGAACCCTTCCTTTCCATATCTCATATGGAGCCTTTTCGGTTGCTTTTGTTGGACTATTGTTCAATGATTTGATTGCGGTTTGGATTGCAAATCCCCAAAACGAGTTGGGTAACTCGGTTTGACTCATCATAGATCGAACCATATCAAGTAGGGTTCGATTTGTCCTCTCGAAAACACCATTAAGTTGTGGTGTACCAGGTGGAGTGAGTTGTGACACAATGCCACAATCTTTCAAGTATGAATCAAATTCATTACTAAGATATTCTCCACCACGATCCGATCGGAGTGCTTTTATCTTCTTGTTTAATTGGTTTTCTACTTCATTTTGAAATTCTCTAAATTTCTCAAAAGCTTCACTCTTGTACTTCATTAAATAGATATACCCATATCTACTTAAATCATCGGTGAAGTTAATGAAGTAGTCATCATTTCCCCTAGCGGTGATAGTCATTGGTCCACAAACATCGGTATGTATAAGGCCCAATAGTTCACTAGCTCGAGTCCCTTTACCACTAAAAGGATTACGAGTCATTTTGCCTAGGAGGCAAGATTCGCATATACCATAGGATTGAAAATCAAATGGTTTAATAACATTAGTTGAAACTAATATTTTAATGCGATTCTCGTTAATATGACCTAATCGACAATGCCAAATGTACGATTCATTTAGATCACTTCATTTGAGTCTCTTGGTTTATATGTTATAGATGTCATTCTTTGGATTTGAAGTCTCTAGAACATAAATGTCATTTATAGAAGAGCCTCGGCCTATGACCAAGTCATTTCTCGAAATAATACAACATTGTTTTTAATGGCAAAATTAAAGCCCTCTATGTCTAACATAGCAACTGAAATAATGTTCTTAGAAAGAGAAGGTACATAAAAACAATTATGCAAATACAACTCAAATCCATTTGCCAAAACAAGTACATAAGTACCCTTGGATGTGGCCGCTACCCTAGCTCCATTCCCAAGTCGGAGATCAACATCGCCCTTGTTCAGCTTTTCCACGTTTCTTAGCCCCTGTAAATGATTACAAAGGTGAGAACCGCAACCGGTATATAATACCCATGTTGTGGTGGAAGTGAAATTTACATCAATAACATAAATTTCAGAAGGAATTTTACCAAGTGGAATAACAAGTCCATCCCTAATATTTCCCAAATATATGGGGCAATTCCTCATCCAATGTCCCATGCCATGACAATAATGGCATTCATCATCAACTTTGGCTCCTTTGGCAGTCCCACTAGCCATCTTGTTTTCATTGTTGAATTTTCTACCTTTCTTTCCCTTCCTTTTGAACCATTTCCCTTTAATTGCAAGAACTTACTTGCTAGGACTCCCACTAGTTTCGGCATCCCTTTCTTCCAAAGATAAGGATCCCATAGATTTAGTGATATGGTCTACCCGAGACACATTCACAAAAGACCTAGTCATAGTAGGAGGTATGGAAGAAGTAATGAAATTAAGGTTTCCATCGAAACCGATCCCAAAATGAAGCTCTCTAGTAGTATCGAGATTGTTGTTGGAGCAAATTTCGTCAAATAAGTTATGACAAGACTCAATGGTAATTGGTGTTGTTGCATGTGTAGGATCCATTGCGATATATATAAACTACAAACATGTAGGTAAAGGAAATATTAACATTTGTCATTTTAATCAAACTTGTAAACACTTTAAACAAGTTTTAGCATGTATATAGTGACCTCTACCCAACTATCATAAATGATTCCGAGATCCAAATTCATATTAACTTGGGTACGGTGAGCCGATTCATCCCTCATTAATATAATTCGGTGGATTAACACTTTAATCGATTCTACTTCTAAAACTCTCGGTCGATAAAAATTATTTTAATATTTATCTTTAGCCCGGAACACATGCGACTATGGTCACGAATACTTCCGTTGAGCTCAATTTAAATTTCGATGTAATAACATTTTATTACCCACTTACCCAACGTAACAAGTTTAGCACCCCGGTGAGCCGAGTCTACTTCCTTATGAAATTGGGACTCATGGTTTCTACTATTTGGTAAGGCTAATTCTCAATTATTATTTAGTGAGAGGTCTTGTCAATTTATTATCTATTACGTTTTAAGTGAACTAAAGCGGTGAACCACGATAATTATAATTGACACGGTCGATGACTCGATATAATATGCATGTGTTGTTATGGCGATTTGGCAATGCATGCAACATATTAAAATAAATGCAAAGCGATAATGATAAATTCCTAGTATGTCCTTCCTAAAATATAAAATCAAATAATCTATTACATATTCGGAAACCAACTCCTTTGGTCCCTTGAATCTTCAAGTGGCACGCCTCCCAAGAACACCGTCTTTGTCGGAACACCTTTCCAAATGGCACCTTCTTGAAGAAATTCCATAGTTACAAATAATAATAAAAATACAAAGCTATTCCTATTATACATTTGTAATATGAAAAACTAATAAAAATAAAAGTGATACGAGATCACATTAAATTACAACCGAATCAATATTCCCTTTCATTACGGGTAATATCGATTAAAACTAAGGCCATACTAAGATAAAATTACATAATTCAAAATTATATAAATAAAAGAAATTCAACAATTGAAATATGCAGCATTATAATATGTATTTATCATGCCAAATTATGTGCCAAATCGCCCTATTTAACTTATATTGATTATATAAACCGGTTTTTATGGAAATGCGTGATAATAACTTATTAAAATCACAAATCAATACTTAAATCAAATTTAAGCTCAAGTTAATTATCCTAACACTCTTAGGACTCAAAAATTAGTCACCACTAAATTTTTGATAACAATTCAACTTGATATAATTTTATGCTCATTTTGACCTTAAAATCATAACATTTATGAAATAAATCCAAATTAAATTACAATAATTTCAAATTTTGAATTTTAAATTTTTGAACATTCTGGAATAATTTCATGACTCTCATGATGTCAAAAAACATGGTTAAAATTTTCGAATTTAATTTCGAGAAAATATAGTTGCAATTTATCGGTTTTATCTCATAAAACATCTAAAGTATACAAAAATTAATCCAATCAATTTTACAACTTTAGATCTGATAAGTGAGATATTTATGCAACCTAAAATAATTTTATCATGCTATGCAATTCGTTTTAGCTATTTATGCTAAAATAGTCACTATTTATGCCATTTTTACACTAAAAATTCATAAATCATGCTAAATGAGATCATTTCACCTCAAAATTTACATGCAGTGTGTAAATCATGCATGTGACAACATACTAAAATCTCATGGCCCATTTCGAAGTTTAACTATATTTAACCATTTTACCTCCTTTTAATGCATTTTTATCTCATAATAATCATAAATCATGCAATATTAATCAAATTAATACGAGATTTCACATACAATAAGTAAAATATGCATGTGAGGTTATATAAAAATGTCAAGGTCAGAGACTTAGTTTAACTATTTTTAGCATTTTATTTCCCATTTTAGTCATAAAAATGCAATAAAATAACCAAAAATCATTAAAATGAGCAATAAATTACCATAAATCATAAAAATGACCTAAAAACATTTTATGACAAGAATATATAACATGCATCATGATTTCGTGACTTACTCTTATAAATCACAAATTTTTAGTTTTATATGTTAACATTTTAATTCGAAAAAAAAATAACCGATTATGCATGCAACATCCTATGCTCTGATACCAATTGTTAGGTTCATATACCTCTTATTAGACTCTTCTAATAATGAACTAATTAACTTCTTAATATTTGTTCTTTAGATTTAGTGCATGCATAACAAAATAAGAGATTAATAAGAAAAACAATGTCCCTTACATTGTATTATGGCTCGAAATAGGGCACAAATAAGGTCACCTTCCTTATTTGTTCTTGAGCTAAAATGTAATGGATGATCCTCAAAAATCCCAATGTAGAGATCCTCTTTAGATTGCACCCAAGACTAATCCCTTAAACTGGTATATTAATTAACTAGATTAATATAATAGTATCCTTAAAATAATTATAATAATATACTTATTACTACACTAGTAATCTTATATTGTGATTAGAATTTATAATGAGCAATTTATTGTATTTTTTAAAACAAGTTTTGAAGGAAGATGAGAGAATAGAAGAACAAGATGCATGCAAATGAATATGTGAAGTAGAGTAATGAAAAATGAGAACAAATTCTCATTATATGGGGGAAGAGGCCGGCTAGCATAAGGCCAAAGAGAGCATCTTGCCTTTTTCTTTTACTCTTATCAAAGTGTAGGTTGTGTAAGCTAGATAGACTAGGTTCTATTATTTATATTTTATCACATAAAATAAAATAACCACAACCCACTACTACTCCCTCCATTTCGGTCCACTTCACTTAAAATGGACGACCATTTTATTTTATCAATTTGTCATTTGTCACACAATATGTCACATGTAGTATATTACATGTTATTAATTAATTTAATGCATATTTATCAAATAAATATCATTTTATAAATTAATTAAATTACATACAACAAATTGACTAGTGATACTTGATCACATAAATAAAATGGGTTATATAATTATAATTCACAACATCTTCTAATTATAATTAACCATTCATTCTTATCTCTATTGTTTCACAAACAATTATTAATTTTAGTAATAAATTATTTCAATTACTAAAATAAATCTTATTTAATCCAATTACAATAAGATATAAATATTCTCTCTCACAATTGAATTGTTCAATTTTAAGAAATTGATTAACTTGTATCGTCATACAACTAATTAATTTGTCTATTAAGGGAATTGTCCTTTAGGTGTGACCTTAAGGGATCAACTGATCACCACTATCAAACGACAGTAATGTCTAACTCTAGTTAGCTGATCATTACTGATAAATGTTGATCAGTTGACTATATAAATGAATCATCCCTTACGTATTCGTAATATGAGATTTAAACATGTGATCACACTATTGTTGAGGACACATACTCCAACACCATGCTCCATTTGCTCAACAACATGCACAAGGGTCATACTACCATAGCATTTTGACCCCTCCTTCAAGGCATCAACAAAGAGGTAAGCATGCACTAGGCAAAAGGCAAGAGCCCTTCTCCTAGCCACCTCCGAGACATTGACATCAAACCGGTTTGAGAAAAATGTTCATAAGAGCCAACATATCCACACCATGAGGAGCAAGGAGAAAATTAACTTGGCTTGTTGACAAGCCCAACATTGAACGGAACTTCTCCTTATAACACAACCGAGTCGGAGGAAGCACCGGAGTACAACCCGGCCACCCACCAATGGCACCTACTTCTTCGGCAAGAGGACAAATTTCACCTTTCGGGAAAACGAAAACGTGATGTTTCGAATCCCAAAACCGAGAGCATGCTTCAAGAAACGAGGATTGCACCTTGACTTGACGAAGCTGTTGGAGTATGTGTCCTCAGCAATAGTGCGATCACATGTTTAAATCTCAAATTAAGAATACGTAAGGGATGATTCATTTATATAGTTAACTGATCAACATTAATCAGTAATGATTGGCTAACTAGAATTTGACATTACTGTCGTTTGACGGTGGTGATCAGTTGATCCCTTAAGGTCACACCTATAGAAAAATTCCCTTAATAGACAAGTTGATTAATTGTATGTCGATACAAGTTAATCAATTCCTTAAAATTGAAAAATTCATTTGTGAGTGAGAATATTGATGTCTTTTTGTAATATTGATTAAATAAGATTCATTTTAGTAATTAAAAGATTTTATTACTGAAATTCACTATTGTTTGTGAAACAATTAAATTAAGAATGATTGATTAATTATAATTGCAAAATGTTGTGAATTATAATTATATAACCCATTTTATTTATGTGATCAAGAATCACTAGACAATTTATTATATGTAATTTAATTAATGTATATAATGATATTTATTTGATAAATATGCATTAAATTAATTAATAACATGTTACATACTACGTGTGACATATTGTGTGACAAATGACAAATTGACAAAATAAAATGGATGTCTATTTTATGTAATGGACCGAAATGATGAAGGGTTAGAGGATGGTGGGTGATTTATTTTATAAGCTAAAATAACCTCATGATCACTCTACTTACCTAGCCTTACATGCCTAAGTTTAGAGAAGAGAAAAAGGATAAAGAGGAGGCCATGCATTGGCTTGTGGCCTTCACCCCACCCGGCCTCTCCTCTTTATGATGAGAAATGTTTTCTCATTTTTATTCTTCATATTTTTAAAAAGCTTACATTTTTATCCTTCTCTCTCAACTCTCTCTAAAATTAGTTTTAGAAACCTTAAAGATTGTTCATCTAAAATTCTAATTTCAATATAAGATTATTAGTGTAGTAATAAGAATATTATTAGAATTATTTTAAGGATACTAGGATATTAATTTAGTTAGTTAATACTCCCTGCATACCACACCAATGGTAACATTGAGAATCTTGGCACTATTCATGATCGTAGGAAATCTTCGATATTATTCTTAATCTATAAGACAAAACATAGTTATGTGAGATCTTATTTGGTTTATTGTCATAAACGCTATAAGAATATCAAATTTAATAATTTTTAATAATATGTAACTAAAGATATTCACGTTGCAAAACGTGTCTCGACAAGTGTGAAAAAGCCAATGTTACCATTGGTGTGGTATGGAGGGAGTATATTAGTTTAAGGGTTTTGTTTTGCGTGCAACAAGAGGAGGATCTCAATACTTGGGATTAAGGAGGATCATCCATTACATTTAAGCTCAAGAACAAATAAAGAAGGTGGCCTTATTTGTGCCCTTATTTCGAACCATTTAAGAATGTAAGAATCATTGTTTTCTTATTTTATTTCTTAATTAGTTATGCATGCACTAGATCCTTAGAACACAAATTAATATGTTAATTAGTTCACCATTAGAAAATTCTAATAATAGGCATATGAACCTAACAATTGGTATCAGAGGATAGGATGTTGCATACATAATCGATTTATAGTTTTTTCGAGTTATTAGTAACTTAATTAAAACTAAAAATTTGTGTTTTATTAGATAAAGCCATGAAATACTGATGCATGTTGTATATTATGGTCCTAAAATATTTTTAGGTCATTTTTATGATTTATGGTATTTTATTGCTCATTTTAATGATTTTTAGTAATTTTATTACATTTTTATGACTAAAATCGTATTTAAAATGCTAAAAATAGTTAAATTAAGTCTCTGACCTTGAAATTTTTATATGACCTCACATGAATATTTTACTTATTGTATGTAAAATTTCGTATAAATTTGATTTATTTTGCAAGATTTATGATTTTTATGAGATAAAAATGAATTAAATGGAGGTAAAATGGTTAAATATAGTTAAACTTCGAAACAGGCCATGAAATTTTAATATGTTGTCACATGCATATTTTACTCACTGTGTGTAAAATTTGAGATGAACTTGATTCATTTTGCATTATTTATGAATTTTTAGAGTAAAAATGACATAAATAGTGATTATTTTGCATAAATAGCTAAAACAAATTACATGGCATGAGAAAATTATTTTAGATTGAATTTATATCCCACTTATCATATATAAAGGTATAAAATTGATTAGATTAATTTTTGTATACTTTAGATGTTTTATTTGATAAAACCGATAAATCGCAACTACATTTTTCTCAAAATAAATTCGAAAAATTTTAACCATAATTTTTGATATTATGAGTGTCATGGATATATTTCAGGATATTCAAAAATTTAAAATTCAAATTTTGAAATTATTGTAATTTAATTTGGATTTATTTCATAAATGTTATGATTTTAAGGTAAAAAATGAGCATAAAATTATATCAAGCTGAATTATTGTCAAAATTGAGTAATGACTAATTTTTGAGACCTAAGAGTATTAGGATAATTAAGTTGGACTAAAATTAGATTTTAGTATTATTTAGCGATTTTAATAAGTTACAATCGTGCATTTCCATAAAACCGGGTTATATAATCGATATAAGTTAAATAGGGCGATTTGGCATGATAGACACATATTAAAATGCTGCATATTTCATTGTTGAATGTCATATTTTATTTATGTAATTTTGAATTATGTAATTTATCTTAGTATGGCCTTAGTTTTAATCAATATTGCCCGTAATGTAACGGGATATTGATTCGGTTGTAATTTAATGTGATCTCGTATCACTTTATTTTTAATAGTTTTTCTTATTACAAATGTATAATAGAAATAGCTATATATTTTTATTATTATTTGTAATCCCGGAGTTCCTTCAAGACGGTGTCATTCGGAAAGGCGTTCCGACAAAGACGGTGTTCTAGGGAGGCGTACCACTTGAAGATTCAAGGGACCAAAGGAGTTGGTTTCCGAATATGTAATAGATTATTTGATTTTCTATTTTAGGAAGGCCATACTAGGAAATTATTATTTGCTTTTCATTTCTTTTAATATGTTGCATGCATTGCCAAATAACCATAACAACACATGCATATCATATCGAGTCTTCGACCGTGTCAATTATAGTTATCGATAATTCGATTTTTAGCTCACTTAAAATTGATAGATAATAAATTGACAAGACCTTTACTTTTAAAAGATTGAGACTTAGCCTTACCAAATTGTAAGAGCCCATGAATCTCAATTTCATAAGGGGTACAATACGATTTTTCAGGGTGCTTCTATTGACGTTGGGTAAGTGGGGTAATAAGTAGTTATTACACTTCGAAAGTTTGGTTGATCTTAACGAAGGTATTTTGCGACCGTAGCCGCAATAGGTTCGGGCTAAAGATGAATTTAATGTAAAATCATCGACCGAGAGTTCTAATGGTAGAATCGGTTGAGAGGGTTAACCCACCAAGTTATATTAGTAAAGATGTAGAGGGCCCGTAGGATCACATCCAAGTTAATATGAATTTTGGATCTGGGAATCATTTATTATAGTTGGGTAGAGGTCACTATATAAATGCTATACTTGTATTCATATTTACAAGTATTATAACGATGAATGTTATATTTTCCCACTATTTCGTTGTTTTTAATGTTGTTCTATTTCATTACTCCTACTCATATGCGATATCATTCGATTGTAACACACGTCTCCGCTAAACCATTATTGCTAACGACAAAGAATCTCTTTCTAAAATGAACTGTATCATAGATTGTGGACTAACTCCATAGGAATCGTTCTATTCCATAGAACACCATAGGAGTTGTCCTATGTCATATAAGATTAGCATCTTAAATTCCTAACATACCTATGTATGATTTCTTGTGAATAAATATGACTAGAGGTAATGATTAGTCAAAATATATTTTGATTAGATCTTCTATGCATCCATGGTTCAAAAGTCTTATTGCTCAACCTAAACACTTGTCATTAAACACTTAAGTTGTTAAGAACATGACAATGTTAAATTGGTAAATTAATTTGCTAGAAATTTTGATTAACCAAATACCACAATAGAGTTCATCCTTGTGAAGGATTAACTAGGAATTTATATAAAGATAAGTCTTCATCAAGTAGAAATTCTTGAAGTCAGTGGGAGCAATAAGAAGTAAGTACCTATCTTAATTGATAAAGATAGAACTAGGCTCGAAAGAGAAGGTGTTAGACACTAAAATAGAGACAAACTCCAAATATGTAAAGATCAAGGAAGTTGGTCGTGTGACTCCAACATATTCCTTGATCTTGACATTTCATATTCCTTCTTGAATATCTATGACATTGACATTGCATTATTGCCAAATACCACATCATGAGTATTTGATACAAATTTATGAATTTCATCATATTTGGCATTATCATGTGATGACTAGCAAGAATAAATTCAGAAATTTACATGAATGGAACTAGGGTAGTTGCTATTTCATCCATGGACATATAAGTGTTATAGTGTACTCATTTTAGTTTTGTATTTAGAAATGTACCTCAATAATTGTTATGATGTACACCAATTCTAAATAAGAATATAATTCAAGTTTTGTATAAAACGCAAAGGGTTTCTCTATTATGAAATTAAAATAAGCATTATCCCCTTACATACCACGATAAATTTTATGGTGAGACCATACAAATCAAAGTAATTATATTCAAACTAAAAATAAATGTCATATTTACAAGACTCAAGTTGGTGACCCCAATCATTTCTCAATTCTTGATTGAAAATCGCATTTAGAAACTAGTTTTGACTAGTATCTCACACCATTTGATTGTGAATCTCATGAAATGTGCGAATCTTGTATTCAAAGCAAGATGTTTTGTGCCTTTTCTGGAAAAGTATAGCGAAAAGAATAAGTTATTCACCAAATTACACTTCGAAGTGTATGGTCGAATAAAATTTTAATCAGAAAAGGTTATTACTTCTTTATCTCTTTTACCAACGAATTAGGTAGATACTAGGTATCCACTTAATGAGGTAAGAAGAGAAATTCTTTGAATAAGTTCAATGAATGTTTAAAAGGTATCGAAACCTACAGATTATAAAACCAAAGTATTAGTAGTTTGTTATAATGGGGAACAATAAAGTAATGACTTTTATCTGCACCATATAGAGTGTGATATGGTAACACAGATCACTTTCATAATCACACCCTATCAAGATAAGGTGTATTAGAAAGTTACAAAGAATCCTATACGATATGATTGAATCTTTACTATAAAGTTGGAGGTAGTTTTTGTTATAAATTTGTCTAGCATTTTAATTTTTCCACTAAAACAAAACATAGTTAAAGCCATCATGTACAATTCATATGAGATATGGTTAGGCATGGTACCTAAATTGTAGCTTGTTTTACTAGTAAACATGTGCTCTCTCTTCCTATATGATCACTGAGAACAAAGGGTTTGTGGCTCGTGGTGCTGTCTATTAAAAAAATAAGGGATATTTCTTAAAGACAGAGTGGGAGAAAATATTCAAGAGCCACAAACTGAGAATAAGAAGTAGGAAGATGTTCCTTCTTGGTCAAAATCAGTAATTATTTCTTCGAAATCTAAAGTGGACACGAGTCATGTTATTTTTGGAAGTAACAAACCTGTAACTTATTAAGATGCTTTATCTAGTCTCAACTCCACAAGAGTCCGAAATGAGCATAAACATGAAGATGTTTACTTAGCTTGGTTGATTGGTAGCAAAGGGTTTTGCACGCAACAACAACGCCTCATTAAATTCGGATTTTATAGTTGGATTTTAAAATCATCTTGCATGAGTTTTGAAAATCGCAACTATCCTAAGGTAGGATGAAAACTTAAGAAGAGGTCTTAAGTACAAGTTAAGGATTTGAATTGTATGTTTTGATCATGTAATAAACTTCTCTCGATTTGTCGAGTAGTTTAGTGGGAGTAATGTGGTGTTATGACGAGATTTAGAGACATATTGATCATTTTGAATGATGGAAGACTTAGGAGAAGAATAATACATCTCTAAGGTATCGAGACCTATAAAGATAGTTCTAAGAGGATATTAGCGTTGAATGAATATTCTTATGTTAATAAGAATCTTGACAAGTTCAAAAGTATTCAATATGTAGAAATTGAATCCATGTGCTTCCGTTGCGGGATTAATTCATTACGCTAAGATGTATCACCATTCTTAAACCTCGTATACTTAGAGTATGACGAGATTTAGAGAGAAGTCTTGATATAGCCACATAGTTTATTAGTTACTACTCAGGAAGTACTAAAGATATGAAGCTTAGCATTTAGAATTGAGATGGATTTTGTGCAAGAAGTTACACAAAAACCATTTTAGCTATATTTATTAAGGAGGATATCTGCTAGCAACATCCTAGGCAGTTGAACAATAAGATATACACAACGGAAATTGAGTACACTTGCAATAATGACATATGCAAGAAGGAAGGGATGATATAAGGATTCGGTTTTATGAATTGGAGGAACTATGGTAGTTCGTTCCAATAACCGGAAGTCCTATCCCTACACACTGTGCGGATAGTGGGAGTTATTTAAGGCAAGAGAGCCTATATCTAGATTGGATCTAGACACGTACTCAAAAAGGTTCTTATAATACAAGATTATACACAAGAATGGGAAATAGTATATAGTAAGGTTAGGGAAAGTAAAAAGTATTGCTAAAACTTGCTAACCAAGGCTTTTTCATAGGCTAAGCATGATAAGTCATGTCATTTCAATTGAGTTGATATGTATAGTTATATACAATATTAAGTATGGACTATAGATTATGTAGTAATTGATATCGTATCAATTTTACATATGTGATAATGCATTCATCGTTTGAGTTTTATTAAAAAATCTTTTATTGCTTTGTTATATCCAAATAGGTTGTATGGACAACGTTGAACCCTATTATAGTGAACTGGATTAACATAGCATTCGCCCCTAGTTGCTTATATGAGGTGACGTCTTGAAGTGACTAGAGTGTGATGCGATTTATGACAAGTTCAAGTGTCATAGAGTTATAAGAGATGACTAGTCGATCACATAGGCAGACTGTATGGGACACTCTTTCGGGCAGTGACCGCTTATAGAGTTCTGGAAATTCATAAAGCCTGGTCGTGGCAAGAGCTACTATAGTGTTCTTATGAGGCGATTATTTTGACTAGAGACTATTCGCCCAAGTTGGCACAAGTTTCTGATTGGCTTTGATTTATACTCTACGACTGTCGTAACTGAAGTCAAATGAGTATATTTTGGGTTATGATGAACTGTGGCTATACGAAGGAAATAGTGCGATAGGAATTGTCCACCCCCTTGTTAGGGTTGTTTGAAATCTCAGGGCCACTTGAGGAGTAGTGAACTGAAAATGTGGCCACGCTCGGAAGGTATCTACGGTAGATAATTCTGGTCAGACAGTTACTCTCCAGATCGAGGAAACCACTTAAAATATGATCAAATGCAAGTACGACCTGCAAGACACCTTGCATTGAGTGTGAGATTGTAATAGGACAAGAGAATTGGTGACGCACACTTGTCTCGGACAAGTGGGAGATTGTTGGAGTATGTGTCCTCAACAATAGTGCGATCACATGTTTAAATCTCAAATTAAGAATACGTAAGGGATGATTCATTTATATAGTCAACTGATCAACATTAATCAGTAATGATTGGCTAACTAGAGTTTATCATTATTGTCGTTTGATGGTGGTGATCAGTTGATCCCTTAAGGTCACACCAATAGGACAATTCCTTTAATAGACAAGTTGATTAATTGTATGTCGATACGAGTTAATCAATTCCTTAAAATTGAACAATTCATTTGTGAGTGAGAATATTGATATCTTATTGTAATATTGATTAAATAAGATTCATTTTAGTAATTAAAAGATTTTATTACTAAAATTCACTATTGTTTGTGAAACAATTAAATTAAGAATGATTGATTAATTATAATTGCAAAATGTTGTGAATTATAATTATATAACCCATTTTATTTATGTGATCAAGAATCACTAGATAATTTGTTGCATGTAATTTAAGTAATGTATATAATTAATTAATAACATGTTACATACTACATGTGACATATTCTGTAATAAATGACAAATTGACAAAATAAAATGGATGTCCATTTTATGTAATGGACCGAAATGATGAAGGATTAGAGGATAGTGGGTGATTTATTTTATAAGCTAAAATAACATCATGATCACTCTACTTACCTAGCCTTACATGCCTAAGGTTTAGAGAAGAGAAAAAGGATAAAGAGGAGGCCATGCATTGGCTTGTGGCCTTCACCCCACCCGGCCTCTCCTCTTTATGATGAGAATTTTTTTCTCATTTTTATTCTTCATATTTTTAAAAAGCTTACATTCTTATCCTTCTCTCTCAACTCTCTCTAAAATTAGTTTTAGAAACCTTAAAGATTGTTCATCTTAAATTCTAATTTCAATATAAGATTACTAGTGTAGTAATAAGAATATTATTAGAATTATTTTAAGGATACTAGTATATTAATCTAGTTAGTTAATATATTAGTTTAAGGGTTTTGTTTTGGGTGCAACAAGAGGAGGATCTCAATACTTGGGATTAAGGAGGATCATCCATTACATTTAAGCTCAAGAACAAATAAGGAAGGTGACCTTATTTGTGCCCTTATTTCAAACCATTTAACAATGTAAGAATTATTATTTTCTTATTTTATTTTTTATTTAGTTATGCATGCACTAGATCCTTAGAATACAAATTAATATGTTAATTAGTTCACCATTAGAAAAATCTAATAATAGGTATATGAACCTAACAGAAGCACCAACAATTGACCAAATCCCATAACAACGAGTTGATACTTTTCGGGAGGTGACAAATCCCGACACCAATGCCGCAACCTATTTTCAAAAGCATCCATGAATGATTTTGGGGAAGAAGAAGAAAGGTTTTTGTAGAGATGTTTTTTCGTGTTTCGGATGATGAAACAATAAAGCACAAACGTCCCTATTTATAACAAAACAATCATCGCCTTTTTTTTTCCGAAAAAAGGGGAAGCCGACTTCTATCGCCCGTGGCCTCGCGCCTATTTGGGCTTTTCCTCAGGATCCGCACCTTGAATTGTCCCTTTCAAGTTCTGTTTCTTCCTGACACCTCAAACCTCCCGCCACAGGACTCGCGCCTCTTCGGGCCTATCCAGGATGCTTTATGTTTTCTCACACTCACATTTCCTTGTTTTCGCGTTTCACGAAATCCGACACGGTTTCCATGACGCAGCTTTAAACATACGGGTTTTTTCTCTTCCTTTCTTTAAGGGGGAAGAGCTAGTCGCCCCGATCCGCGACGGATCGTTTCCATGTCAGTCGAAAATTACGAAAGTTTTTTTCGCTTTAATTCCGAAATTTTTTTTTGCTTTTTCGCATTTTCCACAAAAATCGAAAATTGATAACACAACGTCAGTTTTCTTCAAAATTTCAAGCTCTCACAAATCCGAGTCTTGATCTCACAAAAATCAAATCAAATACACTCGCAAAAACCTACTTCTAAAATTCACCCATAACGGTTTGAGTTTTAATTTTTCGAGTTACGAATCAATTCCAGCAAATTTCGATGCAATTTAATTCAAAACACGAGTTAATTGCTCAAATTTCAAATCAATTTCTTTTTGAGAAATCCAAACGTGACGACTTGTCGCAGAATTTTCAAAATATCATTTTAAATTTCAATTTTAACTTCGAGTCATCGTGGTTAATTTTGTTTCCATCAAATGCTTTTACGTGTTTACATTTATATGTACGTGCTACATGTTGCCTGTTTTCTACACTAACGATGCAGGAACTAGTGCGAAGCAAAGGAGAACTAATAGCCGATGGCACTTCTCTGAAACACAACACAAAAAATCCAAAATCACAAATAAGCTACAATCCAAAAACATATATATACAAACCGCCTCACGCAAAATATAAACACGTACAAACAAGAGTCCAAGACACGGACAGAAAACTACAACTACTCAGTGCCTCCCGTCGGACCAGTCCCGGTCTCACGAGGAGTCGCAGCCAAGGCAGACACCACCTCCTGCTCGGGCCCCCTCTCCGGAGAACTCTCCAACGTCTCGTACTCCATCGTGACGCGAAGCTCCTCCACTACAGCTAACTGAGCCTGGAGAGAGGCAATCTCCGCATCTCGTCTCTGCAACCCGTCCTCGCGATGCCTCAACTCCTGGTCTCGACCCGGTGATCCCCAACCTCTGGGCCTCAATCGTCGACCTGGCTGAGTCCAACTCAGCACGGACCCGAGCGAGCTCTGCCGGATCCGCAGCACCCTGCAAAACACAATACAGATCATTGAGATCTAAAAACATGAAATGCAACACAAAAATACACCAAAAACAACCTACAAAAATTACCTGTGCGAACCGAGACTCCCTCGCAGCCAGGTCACCAGCAAGTGCCCTCCACCGGTTAGCCATCCGCCACAAAGCCTGATGGCTAGCGGTCGACACCTACAACCAGAAATGTCCTTCAATATAACGCAAGGCAAAACACAAATGAGGAGGAGTATTCAGATCAGAAACTCACCCTCAAAACAGTCAACCTCCACTGCATGCCAACATCGGTCACCTCAACGACCGCAGGCTCTCGCAGGCGCAGCTGTAGCTTCTCGCCCCCTGGCCCCTGAAAGGTAGTCTATGTCGGGAAAACTGGGGGACAGGCCCTCATCAATGCATCGACCCCTTACAATTTGGGTCCACATCGAAGGTAACAAACCCTTCTATCAAAAATGAGGCAATGAAAACAAGGAACAGAGGAAAACATACCTCAATCGGGTACCAGGCAAGCCTCCACAACCGGAAGGTGTCGTAGTCGGCTTCCCGCAAAAACAGCTCCTCATCTCCGTGACCGTAAAGGTGCTCCTCAACCTCGTCGGGCGTCGACTCCTGGAACAACACCCTAGGCGGATCGACCGGTACCACAAAGGTCTCACTAAAGCACTGACGAGCTAAACGCTCGCCCATGTACAAAACCAGCTCGATCGTCGTCTCGAGGTACAAACGCTGGGAGCTACGAGGTTGCAAACGCTCCCTGACAGCGGTCGGCACGTCTGTGTAGTGCTCTCAAGGCCACCCGACAAACTGCACTCAAGGAAAGACTAATCAACTAACTAGGGGACTTTCTAGGCTACTTAGTCATCCTATCTTTATCCGTTTCTACAAAACAAAAGGAGTAAGAGACAACAACTTACGTCGGCAACTCAGAGGGCGTTCACCCGGCGCCTGCAGTCCTCGTAAGTCGACTTCTTCCGAGCCACCGTCCAAGCCCTCACGGCAAGGTAAGTCGAAGGAATACCACCAGTATTCGTCGGGCGCAAAGGGATGAGGTAAGCGTACAACCAAGCCTGTAACAAAACACAGCAACCACAAATCACCCAATTTTTCAAAATTGCCAAAATCAAATCAAAATCAAAATCAAACTCAAAAACTACAAAAACACTCGTACCTCCAAGATGAGACCGGGACCAACCAAAGCGGGAGAACTACCATACCCCATCACCTCCGGACGCACCACAGCGTGCAAGTACCGGGTAAAACTCGCTAGAGCCAGCGTAACCCAGTCAAACTGACCCACAGTGTCGAGGTCAGCAAGAAGAGGAAGTACCTTGGTTGACAAGCGCATACCCTTGTCACCAAAGTACGTGGTACCCAAGAAGTACCACAACCACAACCGCGCCTCCTGCGCGTCAGCTCTAGCCTCAGCCTCCGGACTCGCCAACGGCGCCGGAGCGTAGCCCACCGCTCTCCCCGTGAAATGATCCCTCACATACGTGTTCGCGATCAAGTAAGAAGTGATGTCAGAAGGTTCGGGCAAAACACTGTCGATCAAACCCATAACCGCAGGGGAAGACACTCTCTCCGACGTCTCCGGGAACTCAACAGGCGTCTCGCCACAGGGGATGCCCGATATCATGGCAAAGTCCTCTAAGCTCACACCGACCTCCCCAAACTCCATATGGAACGATGACGTCGTGTCCCAGTAACGGTCCAACATGGCGCAGATAAGACACAGGTTCGACCTAATCGAAGCCCTGTGAATATCCCGCCAACCAGCCACCAACGGCCCCAAAGCCGACCTCTCTATCAACGCCCTCGTACCAGCTCGGAGAACGTCGTAGAAACCCAGAGAAGTGGAGAAGCCTGAGAAAGTCCTCATGGTACCAATCTCCTGGAATCAAAAAAACAAACAATGTCAGAGCACCTATTCAGGTCTGAAATATCAAACACAACAAAAACTCGACAAAACGGTAAAACTTACCAAGCCCTCGTGTGCACGGTAGGAGAGGTGAGTATCTAGCCGGAGTAACAACTGGCTATCATCAAAACCCTCGGCCCAAGTAGGCGCCGCCCACAGGTTCAACCCTCGCGGGGCTTTAACCCTTCTAGCCTCCCAACCCATGACGTGAGCGTCATCCTCAACCGTCTCCACCCTTCGTCTCTTCTGCCCACGAGACTCCACACAATGGGGAGGAGACCTCTCAACCACCCTAACGACGTTCTGCAACTCCCGTCTAGTCGGCCGAGGACCCCTCCTCCTAACAGTACTAATCCTCCCGGAGGTGCCAGCCTCAGACCCTGTCGGAGCTCTCCCAACACCAGGAAGCCTCAACAATGGGCTCTTCCCGAACCCTAGCGGCTCCCTCAGCACCAACGGCCCCAACAACGGGCCCCTCACGAGCCTCAACGGCTCCCTCAGCTCTGGTAACCTCCTCGGCGGGCTCCTCCTCCTTGGAAGTGTCCTCTACTACCACCTCAGGTACACTAGCCGGAGTACTAGCCGGCCCAGTCCCGAACAGATCCTCCAAAGTCTAAGCAACGGACCCAGTAGGCCCCAAACACTCCCCTACAATCAAAGACAAAAAAAAACGTTAGCCGAAATTTCGGCATTACGACGACACAACATGGACAAATCCAAAAAAAAACCTTGAAAACAATACAAGGGCAATCCCGCCCCAAACCTAACCAAACAGGAGCAACAAAACAATCCACAAAAACCGCACAAAAAAACGACTCGCCCCTCTTTTCAAACAAAAGACGAGTCAAAACGATAACAAAAAAACGCCTCAAGACCCACACAAGGTCCGCCAACAACCCAAAAAATATATTCCCGACACAATGAGGTATTTTCCACGGCTCGAAAAGGCAGTTTTGCGCCAATTCGAACACAAACGGGTCAAAATTCCAAAGTACGACCACAATAAAACAACGTGATTTTGTCACGTCCTAAAGCGACCTAAACTACCAACAAGGTCCATTTCAAAGCAAACTGACTCAATTTGAGTTAAAATGACACTCATTTTTTACATACATAAGACCGCTTCAAAAGACAAAAATTCAAATTTTGCCCACAATACCCCAACGAAGGTTCAATATGGCAAACACGGTCTCCCCCGACTACAATAAAACCTAGTGGGGCACACAACTCAAGCAAACAAACTTGACATTGTGAAATGAGACGGTTTCCTCATCTCATTCATGTTTTTCGAACATAGGGAGCGGGAACGAGGACTAAAATGCAAACTAAAAGCACCCATATACTCCTAAACAGGTTTCTAACCTAATGCAATCATTAATTTCACTTGAAAATGGCTTAATCAAAAACGCCCAATTCGATTTTTGAGGGTTTAGGGTTTCGCCCTAATCCAATCAACAAAAAGACAAACAAAAACAAATGGATTCAAGAGGATTTACATACCTTGAGATGACATATTGGCAATGGCACGAAGGCAAGCAAGAAAGAACACCCAAAAATGGCAATTTTTTTTTGTTTTGTCGCGTGTTTGAGGAAGACGAAGTGAGAATGGGATCATCCTGTTTGTCGCGTCTTTTCTATAAGAACAGGGGAGACCCCTTACTTCGCAGCAAGGCTCGCGCCTCAACGAGGTACTCCTTGACTCATTCAACGGGATTTTGGGCTTTGACCCAATTCCTCACACTATTTTCTCTAATATTCAACACTGGTAATAAAAACCATCATTTGAAATACAAAAACGATAATAGTGAAATTCAAATTCACTATTTTCTCAAAATTTCAAGGACAGCAATAAAAACCATCACACGTAAACAATAATAGTGAAACTCAAATTCACTATTTTCTCAAAATTTCAACGACGGCAATAAAAACCGTCACACAGAAACGATAATAGTGAAATTCAAATTCACTATTTTCTCAAAATTTCAACGACGGCAATAAAAACCGTCACACCAAAAACAATAATAGTGAAATTCCAAATTCACTATTTTCTCAAAATTTCAACGATGGTAACTAAGACCATCATTTCAAAATACAAAAAAGAAATAGTGAAACTCGATTTCGCTATTTTCACAAATTCCAACGGACGACAATAAAAATTGTCAGACCTTCGAAAAGAGGGTAGTGAAGTTCACTAACTTACACAAATCTCAAACCATGGGAAGGTGAAATCATCCTCCCCAAACACACATCAGGCGACAGAATACGCATTTGTCCCCCTCCTACAAAACAAGCGGCAATAAAAACTGCTATCTCTCCTCAAGATTCAAAATCACCGTCGACCATGGGGGCTAGGCTCACAAACCTATCCCTTTACGGCGCTAAAAATTTTCAATACAAACACCGATATTCCCCAACAAGGTATCGGAGGCCCCCTCACGGAGCCCGCTAATTCAAACAAACTTCCTGAAATAAGCCCATCCAACACGGCTATTTCCCGCAGTCGATCAATCGACCTTCAACATGGCTAGCGAGCCTTACAACTCGCATGGCTGGCGAGCCCCACAAAGCATATTCTGTAACACCCCCATACTCCAAGTGCCTTACCAGGACCACTCAGGTATAAGGATGCTACCGTCTCGGTTACCCGAGGCATGATAATCATAAGACAATGAAGAAACATACTTTATTAAATAAGTTTAAGTGATTACATTACAAAACCAACTGTAAGCAAAATACAATTTGTTCTCAAACTATAAACCAACCGAAAGGAACTTCTAATAAACACAACGGAAGACTAAAGACTCGATATGTGATGACTCCATCCCTGACTAGATCCCACGCGTATCCAAGATATACCTGTCAAGCAACTGCTCACCACCCCCGAATGGATCACCACAGTTTTTAAAACATTTAAACGGGGTCAGTACTAATCACACAATTCACCATATATATATACAATAAGATAAACAGACAGCTTAACCGTCACACATACACAACCAACCAACTCCAATCATCTCAATCATCGACGTCCCTTTGGACCACCCGCCGATGGGGGACCGCAGCCGTTCCCACCTAAGCCCCGCTCATCATACCGAGCGATAACCCTGTCCCATTAATGTGCACATCCCCTTCCGTGGCGGGTTCCACGAAGGGCGAAACTAGGGCGTGAAGTCACTCCCGCAAGTGACCCCACTCAGCCGAGAACGCATCTCGAGAGCCATAGAAACCAATCACAATCACAATCACAATCCCAATCAACATATCAACAACTAACTACAAAGACATCACCAATATCCCATTATGGGACTAATACCGAGTAGGAAATCCTACCCGAAAGCACAACAAGCGAGCCGGTATCTACTGGTTTGTATCAAAACGCCTCTTCTACGAATCCTCCTCCTAACACATAACACATAAAGACTACCAATCACTTACTACTCATAAAACCCCCAATCTCTAAATTAGGGTTTAATCAATCCCAACAAAACATTATAAAAATTATGTTAAAAGCTTACCCTCGACGCAAGGAATCCAACGACACGAAAAACAACAAGAACCGACCGTCGAACTCCGGAATTGCTAAGAATGCGATTAGGAAGATAAAGTGGCTGCTTTCTCTCTTAAACAGGGTTTTAGGTTTTGTAAAAGTGAATTAAAACAATGACGAATATGTTTAAATACCTTAATCGCATAATTAACAAAACCCGAGAAAACTCCCCGTAAAACCGGACACTCGATCGAGTACCCAAGGTACTCGATCGAGTACCCCCCTTACTCGATCGAGTACCCCTGCTACTCGATCGAGTACCCAACAGGTCAGAAACTATTTTATTTCGCAACTTACCCTTACTCGACAGAGTAAGGCCTACCCGATAGAGTACCCCAAGACTTATAAATACGGAGTATTACAGTCTTCCCTCCTTAAAAAGAACTTCGTCCCCGAAGTTCAACCCATACATAAAAACAACCATACTGCCTCGACCGAGACACAACAACTTAGCTAAGGACTCAAGAACTCGACCGAACATAGAACATGAACTCTTAACACCCACTCCCCCAACTATGTTTACTTCCACAACATGACTCACTATATCGTATCTACCACATGTATATCTTTCACGACACCAACTCCATACATAACCAACTACCATCTTCTAATGCTGCTAGCTCCATAATATCATCAACTATCAAATCCAATACCAAGACACTCATAGACATCAAACGGAATGTTACATTCTACCACCCTTAAAAGGAACTTCGTCCTCGAAGTTTACTCAGACTCAAAACATCATCCTCCAACTGTCAACATTATATAAAATATTCTCATACTCCGAAGCATCACACTACTACAAGCACGGCCATGGCCTTTTATAAGTATTATCCACAAAACAAATCCCTCCTTTACACTACGCTAACACTCTACTTCCAATTATATTACAACATGCACCACCATGAAACTCTCTTTTATCGCCTCCTACTCCTTTTAAGATAAATGTTACGTCCTCGTAACTCACTAATACTAAATCCTAGATATATCTTTTCATAATCCTCATCACCGTCGCATGTCAAAGATAACCACCTATAATCTAAACACTCGCCATGCACCTACCCAAGGCTCACTTACTTAAACAACTCTCATACTTCACTTCTCTCGTCACACCACCTAACCTATACCACAAAATCCTTAATTTAACCCAAAACTTCACTTGTTCCCTATTACCGCAACATGACACGCCTCTCTATATAAACTACATAAAACTCTTACCACCAAAAGCATAACTCATGATCCACACTTGTTACGTACACTCACACTAGATCCTCAAGTTCCTTTCTTTTATTACCGCAAGCCTCATACATAACTTAACACGACACTAATTACTCAACGCCCTACACTCACTGTCTCAACAAAGGATTATGAACCACCTGCATATATCAGATCATTACTACACATGTTCTACGAATCACTTGCCATTACCATGTCCACTAAAGCCTAATCTAGAACAAGATCAAATTACTGTAACAACCTCTCACAACCGTGTCCCATCAACAGAATATCACTATACCATGACAACAACGAAAACATATTCAACTCTATTTCATATCATACTCTACCTCATTCTTAACTTAACTTTTGGTAAAGATAACATCAATAAGCAAGACAACTGTCTACATGTTCAACCAAAACTCAAAAAGAACAAACAAACAAAACAACAATCTATGTATAATGGTATGCACTTTAGAAAACTCGTATCATAATCATCCCGCCTACTCCACCACAACCGGTGACGGCATCACAACACCGCCACCAACAGCCACACCGTAGTGCGAAAATACCCGCATCACAACACTAAATATCGAGCACGGGTCACCACCCGAGGCACCACAACCACATCGATAGACATCACAACTACATACAATTCCATAAATACTGACTCGGAAATAACCTTTCGGACAAGAAAACTTACTCAAATCCACTTTACTCAATCACAACGCAACATATTATATGAATAAACAGATAAGCATCTCATGAACATCATCTCTACCATTTCACGGAATACACGTGTGTTATTAATACACATAAAATTATAACTAGCCATGTCAAATTAATCAAATTATTACCTTTTTGGATATCATTCAATTAAACTACCGTGTCCAACATATATATTACAAAACATTCACAAAACAGCTTTATAATTATCACACCATACCACTTCTTGTGAGGTCAGAACCTCACACAAACATTTACACATATCATAGACCCGTAATCACAACCAACTAGTCAATCCCGACCACGTAAGTTACCACTCCACAAAGGTTTGTTGTCCGAGCTTAACTCGCATGCCCCTCATCACATTCTTCCATTCGCATTACCAAGACCTTTCGCCATACATAACCATACCGCTAACACTCATTATGAGAAACCACCTCCTAAGACTATGTCTTATACTTCCTGACAACCATACTTTTATCAATTCGGTCTTTTTACAAAATCACCTCTTTAGAATTGCCACTTTTCTAATATACCCTTACCCTTAACCACTAGTCAAAGACCATAACACTACCTTTGTCCCTGGACATCAAACCTCTTCACTCATCTCTAAACATCATGATTTCTTTTCTATCTTTGGTTAACATCCCAAACAACGAACATCGAATCCATGAACAAAATTACCTCAACATTCTTCCCAATATTTTCCTTAATTGAATCATCATCCATTTCTCCACCAAAATCTCATATCATGTAGATATTCTACTAACTTCTTACTTTCCTTAATTTCTCGAAACTCATTATTAAACATGTTGTCCTGAAGCTCCCATATAACCATTAACTAATGACCTCATGATAATATCACACATTTCGATGATTCCTTACCTTTATATCACATAACTCCGGTGAATATTTTTCTCAGCTTACTTTTATCCTTCTTTTCTCTTTACACTCAATAATACCAATTAATAGTTCAACTCCTTATTCCTTCTAGCTAACTCTTTAGAAATCCAGTTACCCCTTCGTTGCTCCAAAACTCAAATTCCATTACTTTCTACCGACATCATCCCACTCTTTCTTACCATGGATCTTCTCTTATTATGCTATCACTCACACTTGCCACTAATCTATCCATAGAATCAACGTTTAATGTTCAAACAATTGCATCTCCCTTTTTACATCTCTAGAAATCGTAATTCATTTAATACCGTTAATTACCCAAGGAAATCACACAGTAGTTTCGTCTCTCGATAACACAAATTTCCAAACTCAGTCACTACCTGCAAATCCACGTCGCGACATGTCCCATTAAGTTCGCTATATACCACTATTTCCAAACGACCTTTCATTACATATGTTCTTACTCAACACTATTTCTAACCATCTCCCTCCATAATTTATTATACATCTCAGGTTGCTACTATCCACATCCTTTCTTTCAATCTTTTCATTCTCACGTTCCTTAAACTTACATCATGCCTTGCCCACATTCACTTACCTTTTCATTACTCAACATACAATCATGTCACTCATCTCGTCTCACACAACATGCTCTATGCCTCAATTAAGTCTTACTAATCCCAACACATATAAATCATGTCCTCCCCACCGAACTCATACTCATCATAGGTGCCACTCTTTACACCACAAAATTGGGTAACTTACGCGTCAAGACCAACATAAATGTAAAACAATGCATAAAGAAGCAAAATAACGCCTTTGAATTAAACATAATATGCAACGAAGTCAAAAGATAAACATATGACCCAAAATAGGGGTCACTAGATCGAGTACAGGCCACTCGATCGAGTAAGGGACTTACTCGATCGAGTAGGTCAAGATCAGAAGCACGTAAAACAAATCACCAGGGCTACTCGATCGAGTAACTAACGTACTCGATCGAGTGCCCCCTTACTCGATCGAGTACCGAGGATACTCGATCGAGTACCCCAATTCTCAGCACCGTCCAGTTTTCGTAAAACAGCCATAACTCACTCATTTCTTGGTCGTTTGGGGCGTGTGACCTATCGTTAGAATCGTAAAAGAACAAGCTATCACCTCCAATTGGAATCACATTAAAATCATTTACGCATCTCTAGTTATAACAGTTTAAAGACAACTTTGCTGTGATCAGACGACATAATTATTTGATTTTTACTTCCAAACAACTTAAACAACAACCAAGTTAAACGAAAACAACCCAATACTCATGAAACAAGTAGCCCCAATCACATATTATTATTTTCGAAAACAACGCAACAACATTCATCATGCACTACCCACATGCTTTTATTCTATAGCCTTTCGTAAGACAAATCATACTCATACATTACAAATCCTATTCCATGTTACTAACATAACAACACTATAAAATAACTTCCATTATATAACCTGCTTAATCCGGAACCATGTTTTCATACCACGATGATTCATCTTTTTCCACTAATTCATCCATCATACCACATATTTACCCACCATATACGTTCAACATATTCACCCAGCACATGTTCAATTCATACTCCTAACCTTCTGTACTTTTACTCAACACGACAACAACAACATGTATACTTACACATCGCTTTATATATATATATAGATAAAACACTTTTCCTTACGTAATTATAACATGTCAAATTACCTGTATCAATAATTATACTTTCATGCTTTACAATCAACCAACATACAATTCACGTCATTATCATCTTTCATCCATCAATTCATACAATATACTACTACATAAATACACACAGCACACAATAAGCACATAACGATCCCGACACATATCCCATGGTGACCGGTTCAAAATTGTAGGGCGAGTTCGCGACTTTAGGACGTCTCCCAAGTCTTTGCATTAGCTCCTACAACCTTTACCCCGGGTTCATTTTAATTGACTCCCTAGATTCATTAGATTCATTGGTTACAGGTTTCAGGATCGTCGCTCTGATACCATTTGTAACACCCCCATACTCCAAGTACCTTACCAGGACCACTCAGGTATAAGGATGCTACCGTCTCGGTTACCCGAGGCATGATAATCATAAGACAATGAAGAAACATACTTTATTAAATAAGTTTAAGTGATTACATTACAAAACCAACTGTAAGCAAAATACAACTGTTCTCAAACTATAAACCAATCAAGGGAACATTGTTCTAATAAACACGGCGGAAGACTAAAGACTCGATATGTGATGACTCCATCTGACTAGATCCCACGCGTATCCAAGATATACTGTCAAGCAATGCTCACCACCCCGAATGGATCACCACGAGTTTTTAAAACATTTAAACGGGTCGTACTAATCACACAATTCACCATATATATATACAATAAGATAAACAGACAACTTAACCGTCACACATACACAACCAACCAACTCCAATCATCTCAATCATCGATCGTCCTTTGGACCCACCCGCCAGTGGGGGACCGCATGCCGTTCCCACCTAAGCCCCGCTCATCATACCGAGCGATAACCCTGTCCCATTAATGTGCACATCCCCTTCCGTGGCGGGTTCCACGAAGGGCGAAACTAGGGCGTGAAGTCACTCCCGCAAGTGACCCCACTCAGCCGAGAACGCATCTCGAGAGCCATAGAAACCAATCACAATCACAATCACAATCCCAATCAACATATCAACAACTAACTACAAAGACATCACCAATATCCCATTATGGGACTAATGCGAGTAGGAAATCCTACCGAAAGCACAACAAGCGAGACGGTATCTACTGTTGTATCAAAACGCCTCTTCTACGAATCCTCCTCCTAACACATAACACATAAAGACTACCAATCACTTACTACTCATAAAACCCCCAATCTCTAAATTAGGGTTTAATCAATCCCAACAAAACATTATAAAAATTATGTTAAAAGCTTACCCTCGACGCAAGGAATCCAACGACACGAAAAACAACAAGAACCGACCGTCTGAACTCCGGGAATTGCTAAGAATGCGATTAGGAAGATAAAGTGGCTGCTTTCTCTCTTAAACAGGGTTTTAGGTTTTGTAAAAGTGAATTAAAACAATGACGAATATGTTTAAATACCTTAATCGCATAATTAACAAAACCCGAGAAAACTCCCCGTAAAACCGGACACTCGATCGAGTACCCAAGGTACTCGATCGAGTACCCCCTTACTCGATCGAGTACCCCTGCTACTCGATCGAGTACCCAACAGGTCAGAAACTATTTTATTTCGCAACTTACCCTTACTCGACAGAGTAAGGCCTACCCGATAGAGTACCCCAAGACTTATAAATACGGAGTATTACATATTCAATATGACTGGCGAGCCTTACAACGCACATGGCTGGCGAGCCTTACAACGCACATGGCTGGCGAGCCCCACAAGGCATATTCAACATGGCTAGCGAGCCTTACAACGCACATGGCTGGCGAGCCTTACAACGCACATGGCTGGCGAGCCTTACAATCGCACACGGTTGGCGAGCCTTACAACGCATATTCGATATGGATGGCGAGCCCCTTTCATATACGCACCGCGGCTGGCGAGCCCCTTTCATATACGCACTGCAGCTGGCGAGCCCCTTTTATATAAGCACCGCGGCTGGCGAACCCCTTCATATACGCCCCGCGGCTGGCGAGCCCCTTAATATACGCCCCGCGGCTGGCGAGCCCCTTCATATCCGCAACATGGCTGGCGAGCCTTTGTCCGCAAACAAGAAACGACTCAAGGACATATCTCGAAGATGCCTCGGGTATGACTCCTTTTTATGGCTGGCGAGCCTTTATACGTAGTCTAACGGACTTTTAACGACCCGCACGGAAAGACGACAGACTCTAAACTGTTACTGATGACAGGTCCTTGGCTCGTACCCTCGAGTCGCCTTGGCGTCGCCCTTCCCGACGGTAGGTTCTTGGCCCGAATCCTTTCGAGCCACCTCGACGTCGTTTCGGTCTCCAGGTTGTAATCTTCGATTGACCTGGGGGCTATACTTTGACTTTTGCCCTGTCCATGCCTCAGTCAAAGTGGGGGCTCTATAGATACCCAGTATCTGTCGAGTCTACAACAAACACCCGATGATTATCGGACTACAACATGCTTAGGAATCGTGGGGTTTGATCGACAGTTTTGTACAACTATACGTCGGAAAACTTAAAACGATTTCAAAAATAAAACTTTTCAAAAGTACCTAGAGTGTTTAATGTATGACGACGGGGTCACAATGACACTAATTAGAGTCAAAACCGACACCGGACCAAAAACCGACTCAAAAATAAAATACCGACTCCAACAACGAGTCAAACACAAAAAACAAAATTTTCAAATACTTCCATGTTAAGGTTTCCCGGAATCCTTAATGGTCAAGTACAAATCAAGTTCATCCAAATCCTAGGATAGAACAAATCATGATTACACTTGCGTGATAGCGACAAGACAACCGAAGACGCGCAAAATGGCTCGCGCCGCTTCAAGCAGCCCATGCGGCCACGTCGCTCAAAACGCACACAACCACCCATTTTCCTATAAATACCACTTAAATGCCACCATTTGAGAGTTACGCGAGCGTCCGCCCCCTCACCTCTCTCTTAAAATTCTAGACTCGACTTGTCAAGTCACAAACCGACACGTGTTTACGACCTACCGATCGTAAACACAAGCCTTACACATTGTTTGGTACCATCATCGTGCATTAAATCACTTGACCGACCATCTCGACCACTACACCATCACTAAACTTAAAACACTCTTTTACTTTGCTAAAACGGTTTTCAAACCGAATTTTCCGGCCAAACAAGTTGATACACTTTCGTCGGTTTCTCGTCTCAAGCCTAGCATGTAAGTATGAGGGTGTAAAAATCTTCTCCTATCATGTTTTTCATTTTTTTCATGACTATAACATGCTAAATTATGCATAACATGGTCCAAACATGGGTTGAATGAGCCAAAACTGGATTTTCGGTTAAGACAGGGGTTGCTTATGTAGCAGGCAGGCTCGCGCCTAAAGCCCCTTTCAACCTTAAATCCAACCGTGTTTAGTCTCTTCTTCCCCTTTATTTTTATTTCATATTTGTAATCGGTTTTTACCATTTCAAATACTTCAAACCATTTTTTTTTATGACAAGTTTTTAACCATGAAACATTTTCACCCTTGGTTCCTAATACCATGACGGTATAATCCGTATTTCGGTGATAATATTTGGTTAATTACATTATAAAAGGTATTTTAAAACCTTTTATTTCATTTCTTTACATTTGAAGGGTATTTTAAAGCCTTTCTCATTTCTTTACATTTTCAAAACAAATATATTAGTCACCAACACAAAATCATCCTTGGTTCTACATTCCATGTCGAATTTTAATCCGAGTACGATGATGAACATTGACTAATTACAAACAAATGAACTTAAAACAATGAGTTCATAATCATTTTCAAAACTATTCATGTCAAGCTTGAAAAACCGAACCCGACATCGAATATTGTCAAAACAATGACGATTATTCAAGTCTCGTTCTTCAAATTAGCACAAAAGCGGTCTAAACGGCCTTTTCAAATCAAGATGGGTTTAAGCACCCATTTTTCAATACATTTTACGAACCTTTCCATTGGTCAGAAGACGTCTTTCATCGTCTGTTAACCCGCGCCTAAACAAGCCACTTATTTTTACATTTTCAAACCAGGGCAAACCTGCTTGCATCACCTGAAGGCTCGCGCCTCTTCTGGCTGCCTGATGCAAGGTCTGTTTCCCTTCCAGTGTTGTCTAGGACAATCCCGACTTCGGTTAACCCGAATACAGGATGGATCAGATGACAAATCTGCTCATTTTACATTATATTTGCAAAATGCCTTACTAAGACAAATGGATCACGTTATGCACCATAAACCTAACTCGGTAAATGGATGTTTAATTTTCGTCTTGCATGCAAATCAACATTAAATCCAACTTGACATCAAATACTTGATACTTGGATTAAACAAACCGACATAGAAAGCTCACATGTTACGTTCAAACTAGTGGATGCGCATTCACGCATTTACCCGTTTTATCAATTTTTGCATTTAGTCAACCAAGATCGATCAGTAGAGGCCGCTACCGCGAGCGGGATTGGGTGTCCAATTAAAGGGCTTCCCAATACGTGCCTTCACCTCTTACTCAGAAACTTTGGATAGTGGATGACCTTATCCAGGACGTGCGAGAGTCATTCTAGAGATAGGATGCTAAAGAGGGACGATTCCTTATCTTTAGTACCTATGTCAAACACCGCTTTTTGCCTTGGTTGACCTAGGTATAAAGTGGATTCGAACGGGTTCCAAGTATCCCACAAATGCTTGGTGGCGACTCCGAACATCTCTTGCGACGTTTCGAGACCCTTGCCGCCGAGCGATCTAAAAAAGACCGATCTAAAAAGATCAAGTCGAAAGCATCCCTTACGCCGCCGAGCGTGGCTTTCAAAAAGACCGCTGCTGTGTCCACAGATCGGCTGGGCATCCGCAGGTGGGCGATGTCCACATTTTCAAACCTCACTTAACACAGTGGAACACTCCCACTTCACAAGTCGAGTCCTTTTCAAGTAAGTGTGCTAAAATGGTCGATCGTGCTTTGATTCGTCGTCAATCTCTTATCCCCAGTTTCCAAGATGCCTGGAACTAGTCATGCAAGTGTTAATGGACAACCCCAAAATGGTAATGATCTAATCCTAACTGCGCTCGTCCGTCTCTAAACAAGCCAAGACCAAGCTTATGCTCACCTCAATGCTATTGAAGGCCGAATTGTGGTTGTAGAAACTAGACTTCCTCCTGCAGAGAATGATGTTCCTGACAGGAGCGTGCATGATAACCTTCCACCCTTTGTGGGACAACCAGAAGTCAACCCCCCACTAGGTCCTACTGAAGCTGAAAAATGACTCCAATACTTGGAGGAGCAACTAATGAACCTTAAGGGAGATGACATCTACAGGGAGAATAATTGCAAGTATGAGGCGGTAAATGCTCAACTGTCTACCAACTTCAACATGACTGACATCTCAAAGTTCAAGGGGCGTGAAAATCCTTTAAACCACATTCGTGCCTTCAAAGATTATATGTCTATCAAAGGCATCAAACCCGAGATGTTCCTAAGGATCTTTCCTTCATCTCTCGACACTATTCCTAAGCAATGGTTTTACTCTTTGGAACAGAAGCAAATTGCAACTTAGGACGATGCTACAATTGAGTTCACTAAGCAATACGCAGATAACGCAGAAATCCAAGTCAATATGCGCACTCTAGAGATTCTTACCCAAAATGAGAAAGAAGGCTTCACCGACTTCTTAAGTAGGTGGAGGAAGACTAGCACACAACTTGTTAAACGCCCAGATGAAGCCACTCTTGTGGAAAAGTTCGTGGGTAATTTGAGACCTATTTATGTAAACCATTTGAGGTACCAAAATATAAAGTCTTTCAAAGACTTGACTGTGCTAGGAACAAGAATTGAAGACGACATCCGAAAGGGGATCCTGTCCAAAACGGTAGGTCGCGGATACTAGGGTTCAACGAGTCGTTCTTATGGCTCCACTAGCAAGACCGATGAGGTTAACCTTGTCGAATCATCTAAGAAGAATAACCCACCAAGGAAATTCAAGAACATTGGTGATTCATATTTCAACGCTCTGAAAAGGCTCATGAAACAAGGTAAGCTCCAACCTATAGGACCTACGCCTGACCCGGAGAAGAAATCTAAATCCTGGGATGAGAATGCGTACTGTGAATATCATAGAGGCAAAGGACATGATACAGAGAGATAATTCAAATTGAAACATGTCATCCAGGATATGATTGAACATGGTCGTTTACCCATACCTCCCGGAGGTAAGCCTAACAATACTCATAATCCACTTGGACTTATGATGATCACAGATGAAGAGTGTAAGTAGGCAAGTTTCAGAACTAGAAGCTGTATTGGAATCCCGACGTGATCCAAACGCCACACCTAAAGGAAACGTGCCACTAACTCCAATTCTATCTCAAGAATCTACGATGCAAGAGGTAATCGCAGTAGTTGACAATATATTCGTGCAAATAATCAGTCTGGAAGCTGAAATCATTAGGTTGAGAGAACTCAGTATCGTCAACGGAATATGGGCTGATGACGATGAAGATTAATACCTCGCAGAACATTATCTAGTCAAGGTTAGTGAGGATATAGTCAAGGCTAGCAAAGATCAAGATATAGACCACCATACTCGCTCAGGGCGTCCATATAAAAATGTCTCTCAGAACGGTCTTACCGTCAATGGTCCAGTTACTAACACCAATGTCATCACACCAAATGATGGCGAAGATACATCTGCTGACCATCTATTAAAACAACTACAGAAGATAAAGGCTGATCTTTCTGTCTGGCAATTAGTTGCGAGTTCATTTCCCCATCGCCAAGCTTTACTGCAAGCATTGGCTAAACTGAACGTAGCGCACAACTCTATGCCTGATGACGTAGTCAACCTAGTCTTCCAAGACTCAGTTAAACTAAGTAACCCAGTTACTTTTTCAGATGAGGATTTGCCCCCTTTCGGCGCCAGTCATAACCTCGCTTTATATATCACAGTCACATGCTTAAAGAAGAATGTACTAATGACTTTGATGGATGATGGCTCTACAGTCAACGTCATACCACTAAAGACAGCACATAAGTTGGGCATGAAAGAATCACATTGGACTCCTACCAACCAAGGTGTTCGAGCATACGATAGAACACGACATAAAGTACTAGGGCTAATTAACCTCACTATAGCAACAGGACCAATCGAGTGAAAGGTTAATTTTCAGATAGTGGACATCGAGGCATCCTTCAATATACTTCTGGGAAGACCTTGGATTCACGCTTCCAAAGCGGTACCATCCACCTTACACCAGAAGATCAAAATTCCTCTAGATGGCAAAGTAGCGACGATCACTTCGTCACCTATCAAGGTTGTGATAGAGAAAATGTCAAGCAACCAAGTGGTCACAGACCCAGTATATGAGCTTGGAGCATTTCAGAGCATAAATCTTGTAGAGAGCGACCTGGCACCTCTATACTTCAACCCATACTCCACTTTGGTGGTCAACCACATACTCAATTCCCAGGGATACTTCCAAGGAATACCATTAAATCCTGCCAAGAAGAATACCTTTGCGCCTTATAAGGAAGGAAACTCTCTAAGGATACCATTAGGATTGGGATACAAGCCCACGAAGGCAGAAGCCTTAGAAATGCTTACTCAATTCCAAAATCGTAAAACTACAGGACTCCAGATGCGACCCTATCTCCCTACCCTAAATGGATACTTCGTTAGGGAGGGGAGTCAAGAATACTTTCACAGGTTTCCCGAGCCTTGGCATTATAAGGGAATACAACTAGCTGGAATCGAGGTCTTCCACAATTGCTACTTCATCCCTTCATAAACGGTTCCTACCGTCAAAACTCGTCAAACACCTTGTTTAGGCGAACAAGCTGTTAGCCTTATGTTTGGAGAATACCGGTTCGTTAGAGCTGCGCAGGATGAGATCATTACCATGATACTTCAAGATGACCATTTCAACCCCACAACATTGATCACTGACACTAGCCCGAATCAGTAGAAAGGATGGAGAAAGTCAATCAAATGGACTAACAACCAAGGAAAGCTCTTCAAAGTCACTACTGGAGAAGGAGAGATGTTCAAGGGAGAACTTGAAGACGACGAATTCAAGTCAGAGTCGGAATCAGAGTCTGAGTCTAGAGAAGTCGCTAGAGAGTCTTTTTCTGTCGTCACTCCCCATCCCTTTGTTTCTCCTAGCATAGCATCAAATAAGTGATTTGCTTGGGAAATGTCCCAAAGAAATGTCCCTTTACCGCCATCGACTCTACGAAGCAGATGGCTTCTTTGTTTCAGCTATTTTCAAAATTTAATATGAATAAATCAGATTCTGCTTACTCCTTGTGTTTTTTCGAATGCAATTCTATTTACGATGATAATGAGGATGACCCTGACCCAGACTCAGACGAACTACCTCCTTATATAATTAAAGAAATACTACAAGAGGGGGAAGGGGCACCAGTTATAGAGAAAATCAAACCTATCAACGTAGGAACTAAACTAGAACCCCAAGAACTTAGGATAGGGATGACCTTAAATCCAACTGAAAGGGCAAATTTCATCGACCTCCTACACGAGTTCAAGGACGTTTTCGCTTGGTCTTATAAAGACATGCCAGGGATCGATAAGGATATCGCAAAACATCGAATTCCAATCAAACCAGGTTTCAAACCCGTAAAACAGAAGCTTCGTCGGATGAGGACCGAATGGGCTCTTAAGATCAAAGAAGAAGTCGACAAGCAATTCAAAGCCGGGTTCATCAAAGTTTCCGAGTATTCAGACTGGGTGGCTAACATAGTCCCCGTACCCAAAAAGGATGGGTGAATCCGAGTATGTGTTGATTTCCGAGACTTAAACAAAGCAAGTCCCAAGGACGACTTCCCTCTACCACACATCGACATATTGGTAGACAATACAGCAGACCACGCATTGTTATCCTTTATGGACGGGTATGCAGGGTATAATCATATCAAAATGGCCATAGAAGATATGCATAAGACAGCCTTCGTCACTCAGTGGGGCACATATTGTTATACAGTTATGCCATTTGGGCTAATTGATGCAGGAGCTACACACCAACGCACTGCGACCACATTGCTACATGACATGATGCATAAAGAAGTAGAAGTGTACGTGGATGATATGATTGTCAAATCCAAAGATAGGAAAGGTCACATCGATAACCTTCGCAAATTCTTCCTAAGACTGCGAAAGTACAATATGAGGCTCAATCCTCAAAAATGTGCATTTGGAGTAACGTCGGACAAGCTTCTGGGATATGTCGTCAGCCAGAGGGGAGTAGAAATTGATCCATCCAAGATCAAAGCTTTAATCGAAATGCCACAACCCCAAACGGAGAAGAAGGTTAGAGGATTTTTGGGCAAGGTACAGTATATAAGCCGATTCATATCGAAACTCACTATGATCTGCGAACCTATTTTCAAAAAGCTCAAGAAAACAGATCATACCATGTGGGACGACGACTGTCAAAAAGCGTTTGACAGGATTAAGGAGATATTAGCTAAGCCACCAGTGCTAATGCCTCCCCAACGAGATCAACCTCTTGGTTTATATCTCACAGTCACCGAAATAGCCATGGGGGTTATGCTCGCACAGACTATTTGAAAAGAAGAAAGAGCTATCTGCTACCTTAGTAAGAAGTTCTTAGAATACGAGTGTACGTACACGCCTCTCGAAAAGACATAACTCGCTCTTGTGTGGGCAACAAAGAAGCTACGCCACTACATGCTTAGCTACTCTGTCAGACTGTATTCTAAAATAGATCCCGTCAAATACTTCTTCGAGAAACCCGTTCTCAACGGACGCTTGGCAAGGTGGACCTTAATGCTCTCAGAGTTCAACCTCAAGTACGTACCTCTGAAGGTCATAAAGGGACGTGCCGTTGCTGAATTCTTCGCAGATAATCCTATCAACGATACCCAAGCAATAGACATGTGGTCATTTCCAGACAAGGATATCCTACAGACCAGTGTAGACTCTTGGGATCTTTATTTTGATGGGGCATCGAATTGAAGAGGATTTGGAATATGAGTGTTGCTCATTTCTCCTGAAGGCGAGCATACACCACTTTCTGTTAAACTCGACTTCGAGGTGACAAATAATGCAGTTGAATATGAAGCTTGTCTCATCGGTCTACAAGCAGCAGTAAGTTTAGGCATTAAGAATCTTTGAGTTCACGGAGACTCCTCCTTAATCATTAACCAAGTTACAGGTTCCTGGAAAATTCGAAGTGAAAGTCTAGCACCCTATCATGCTAAGAAAGATCAAGTCGCCCAATTCTTCGATCAGGTCACTTATCTACACCTACCTCGTGAAGAGAATCAATTTGCAGACGCTCTTGTAAAACTTGCAGCCTTGATCAATATGCCAAACCACATGGTCAAAATGCCTTTATGCATCGAACGACGGTCAGAACCAGCCTATGTACACCACCTTACAGATGAAGAAGAAAGCCCGGAGGAACCCTGGTTCCAAGCCATTCTAAACTTCAAAATCAATGGTACATACCCACCAGATATGGATAAGAGGGGACAATGCGCAATATGCCTACTAGCCTCTCAATACCTCCTCATGCAAGGAAAATTGTACAAAAGAACACCTATTGGTGTCGCCTTGCATTGCCTTGATCATTCACAGGCACAGAAGATGATGAAAGAAGTTCACGATGGAGAATGTTGTCCTCATATGAGTGGACCTATGATGGCAAAGAAAATCACGCGTCTGGGATATTACTGGACGACAATGGAGTCAGATTGTATTAAATATATCAGACATTGCCATAATTACCAAATCTTCGGGAATGTGCAACATGTTCCTCCCTCAATGCTTTACACTATGACATCTACTTGGCCATTTTCTGCTTGGGGAATCGACATCATCGGAAAGATTACTCCAGCCGAGACAGGAGGTCACTGTTTCATTTTGGTAGCTATCGACTACTTTACTAAATGGGTCGAAGCAGCATCTTACACTAGTCTCACCGCCAAAAATGTGGCAAAGTTCATACAAACCAATATCATCTGTCGATATGGTTGCCCACATGAAATCATCAGTGACAATGGATCACATTTCCAGACTGAGACTGAGCAATTACTACCCAAATACAAAATCAAGCACCACCACTCCTCGCCTTACAGACCTCAAACTAACGGCGCGGTGGAGGCAGCAAACAAAAATGTCGTCATGATCCTCAAGAAAATGATCGAAAATTATCCAGATTGGCTTAGCGAAATACCTTTTATGCTATGGGGTTATCGCACTTCAGTTATGACGCCCACTGAGGCTATCCCTTTCTTTTTAACCTATGGCATAAAAGTTGTGCAACCAGTTGAATTAGAAATCCCGTCCCTACGCATTTTGCTCGAAAGTCAAATCCCGGAAGCTGAATAGGCTAGGGATCGGTATGAAGAACTCATCCTCTTGGATGAATGGAGGTTGCGCGCACTACATAATGTGCAAACATATCAGGCACGTATCAAACGAGCCTTTAATAAATGGGTTAAGCCCAGGAACATCAAATAAGGAGATTTGGTGCTCAAATCAGTCATAGCTCTCCTACCTATCAATCCACGAGGAAAGTTTAACCCCAACTGGGCTGGACCTTTCTTAGTCAAGTCCATACTCTCGGAGGGTGCGGTTAAGATTACAGACCTAGATGGGAATGAATTTTCTAATCCTACCAACCTTGACCAACTGAAACGGTATTACCCTTAGCATAGGACAGGAAAACAAGCCTCGCGTAACCCACGTGCCGCTCATGCGACACGAAATAAAACCGGCCCCCGGCCAGCTATAGCTTATGTCTCTATGCTCTTGCGTTTTGACATTCCGACATCCTCATATCATCAAATAAACTGAATTTTACTCCCTTTAGGAGTAAGTAAAAAGCACATGCTTATTTTTCTAAGTTCATTACAAGCTCTTGCTTCGAACAATTATTCTTTTACATTTACTCGAACTACGCACTGGGTTTGATTTCATTTTTTCTAATGAATACGTAGGCAATCCTTCAAAGGATACAACCCATTATTTATTTATTTTAAAATGTAAATAGAAGGACATTTTTATTTGCATTTGAAATTCGACAAGAATAATAAAAGAAAATCATAATAGTTTCTTAACTAATTAATCTTTTATTCATTGTTCCATAAATAATAATAATACGCCAAATACATATAAAATAAAATGCTGAAATAAATGCTAGGCTAGGATTCTAAAAAACCCCGTCGTTTATTACAAATTAATAATAAATAATACTATAATAAATGACTAAGGCTATTCTTCCATTTTCCCTTTGCCTTTGTCACCCTTATCATACTTCTTGTCTTGACCACGAGCCGGGCGCTCTTGTGCTATTTCCGACCTAATCACCAACGGTTTCTCTCGCGGTCTAGCCTTACCATTTTGATCCATCATCGTCTCTACGACAGGAGCAGCTTTTGGTTTCTTCGACGGACGAGTAACTAGGAATCCGGCTTCTTCTTCCTCTTCGGTCAAGTACTTTTGATTCTCCTTTGCTACTTCGCGAATCTTGTAATCCACAGGCTCGTGCTTCCTCAGCTTCTCACGTTCTTCGGGAGTACCAGCTTTTTTTCCATTGCAAGTATGAGTCAGATACCCATAAAGAGCCAATAGGAACCGGTATGAACCACATATTCCTCTAAGCCCACCTAATTGCCCACTTTCGACGAGACTCCGTAATGTGTGCCAATGCAGTTTGAGGAATGATGTCAAGCTTCGAGATCTTCTGCCTAAGGCCCACTTGCCTCATCGATCTCTCCGGGAAAATGCAAATCATAAATTCCAAGCCAGGGATGCGAACTGACCGCGTCGTGTCCAAAGATGAAGCTTCAGTGACCAACCTGAGATGCCACCACGGCACAACCCATCGGATCAAGGGACCACCTTCACTCTTCAGCTAATTTTCCCAGTAGTTGCATACCTGAGTGAAGTCCACCATATAGAGCCTAGTTCTCATTGCAATTGAATCGAGCATGGTAACCTGGCACATTAACTGGGGGCTCGATCAACCACAACCGTTCCATCAGCCAAACCTGCAAAAGAAAACGGGAATTAACGCCCATGTTTCAAAAAAAAAAAAAAAAAAAAAAAAAGAGCAAAAAACGAAAAAAGAAGAACAAAAAACAAACAGAAAAAAGAAAGGACGAAAAAAGAAAAAAAAAGTAGGTTCTTACCTGCAGAATGACGGGACTTCCCAGATAAGGAAGCTCGCGGTTGGCCTTTCTGTTATCCAATCCATGAATGGTCTCTCCTAAGCAAAGGCATGCTGGGCTCTTGCGCAGCTCCATTTCTTCCACTAGGCTCAAAAAACGAGGATCTCCTCTCATCTCCTTATCAACGTCCCCTTGAAGGACATAGCAATGAAGTAGACAAAACCCGAAGGCCCTGCGCCTCGCAACATAAAAAATAGAAGGGTCCTCCCTATTTATAAATCGGTCAATAAAATCAAACATGCGGACACCTTTTAAGGTCACAAGACGGTCTACATCAGCCTTGGTCAATCCAAGCAAGTCTCTAAATTTATTCTTATATCCTTGAGAGCTAAGGGGTACAACCGGTGCATTTTCTGGGTCCCATCCTCCAATAGCGGCTATTTCTTCAGGGAAAGGACAAATATCGCCTCCAGGAAAGGCAAACACGTGAAAATTTGGATCCCAATACTCAAGACAGGCATCCAAGAAAGGCTTCACAACTTTCACTAATTTGAGACTCGAGATCGATCCAAGGTTAAAAGCACCCATATCATGTTTCTCAATATTTGTGAATTCATTCGTCCACTACTTGAGACGGTTTTAAAAGGCATCCATAATTTCAAAATTTTTTGAAAAGATATGAGAGCTTTTATGTAATACACGGAAGAAAGATGAAGGAATTGTGTGAATAAAAGCATCCCCGAAGTCTCTATTTATACTATTCGCTATTTCCTAATTTCTGTCGAGGTCTGTCAAGCTGGGGAAATGACGAAGCATCTGATGCGCCTCTTCGAAGAGTCGCAGCTCTTGTTGCGCCTCTTCCCCAGGCCCTTTTCCGTGTTTTTCAGCTTTGGATCTTTCCTAATTTGCTTCCGGCTATAATTTCCTATTCCTATAGGATCTCAATTTGGTAATTCCGTCAAATTACCAAGTTTTATGTTTGCTAATTCTCTTCGGGTTCGCTTTTTGAGACAAAGTCGACATTTTCGCCAAACAAGCACACTTACCCATTTTATTTTATTTTGTTTTATTTTTTAGGGGAATCATTTCACTCCTCATTTTCAATACATTTCACACTTAGACATTTCTTTTAATTTTCTTTTTTTGGGGGTAGCCCTCCCTACTGTCCGCTCATTTTGCTCATTTCTGGGCATTTTTTTTGTAATTGTTCACAATTATACATTTCTTTTAATTTTCTTTTTTAGGGGTTAGCCCTCCCTACTGTCCGGTCATTTTTACTCATTTTTGGGCATTTCTGCGCATTGTCGCGCATTTTTTTGTCACTTTTGGACATTTTTGTCATTTTCGCTCATTTTTGGGCACTTTTTTTACTTTTTTACTTCTTTTTTTCATTTTGCGCCAGTTTAGGCCACCTATATGCCATGTGTTTTACGAGTAAATTCTATGTAAATTTCGGCAGCATGACGGCACAAACCGTCATCTACCAAACCTGTTGTTTTAGCTAACCTGCAGGAACAGAAAACACCCAGCAGCAAAGGCACTCACGCCATTATATACACAACCAAAACAAGGTATATACATCAAACTGGGGGCTCTCGCCCAAAACAGAGTCCGAAAGTCCAAAATGAGGTCCAAAATGTATACAAGACAACAACAAAAGAAGGGCAGCTACTCCTGGTCGCCACTCAACTCAGCCACGGTCGCTTCAAGGGAAGCGATCTCAGCGTCTCTGACCTCGAGCTCCCTCAACAGACGAACCCTCTCCTCCCAGGACTCCGCCAGCTACCACTCCAGGTCACGCTCTGCCTGCATACAAATGAAGAAATGCCTCATTTCAATCATTTCAAAAATGCAAGAAATTGCAACAAAATTCAAAAATGAAATAAAGGGAATGAGGGGTTCATACCTGTCGTCCTCGGCCACCTACGGGTGCCTCGATGGCTGTAGCCCACAGCCGGTTGGCCACCCTCCACAACGCCACGTAACGAGACGGTGCCACCTGCATTCAAATACAAAGAAGGTTAAAAAAAGAGCAAATGCATTCCTATGCGATAAAATAATGAAGACAGCCAAAGCTAGGGGCTTACCCTCCTCACCAACTGCTGCCACTCCTCCAAACCCGCGTCGGTCACCTCCTCGCCAAAGTCGCGGAGCTCTGAGATCGTCGTCATGCCCGCCGTATCAGTGTACTCGAGCACCTCTGGGTAAGCTAGGGGCTCGGCACCTGCCACCTCGATCTCCTACAAGAATCAAATGGCTCTTTATTTGACAATCGTTCGTCATTTGTCAAATTGGTTCAAAAATAAGGAAAAGGTAAAGTACTTACCATGATCGGCCAGTACGCTAACCTCCGGTGAACGAACTCGGAGTAATCCACGCCAGGAAGAAGGAGGGCGTCGCCACTAGCGTCAGCCAAGTCGGCCTCTCTCTCTCAGCCTCAGAAGGCTCCCTAAACATCGTCCGTGGAGGATCGATGGGAACTGTGAAGGTGTCACGAGAGCATTGCCGAGTTAAACGCTCACCCAGGTACCCCACGGGTCCCATGGACGTCCTCAGCAACAGCCGACTCGAGCTCCTAGGACGAAGGACCTCGGCCACGAAAGCTGGAGCGTCAGGGTAGTCTTCCTAAGGTCTAGGCACCCACTAAAATAAGGAAACAAGGGGTCATTCCTCATTCCTATGATCGGCTCTAAGTGGGGAGGGGGATCATTCCTATGATCACTTCAAAATGAAAGATAGAAAAAGAAAAGTAATCAAATAGGGATCAAAGGCACTTACGTCCTCCAACTTCAGGGCATTCACGCCCCTCCGACAAACATCGTAAGAAGAGCGCTGGCTCTTCCTACGGCACACTACCCAGTCCCTCACAATGGGGTACGCCCTCGGCTCGGGCTCCGTCCTCTTGGGCGCAAAGCTGGGAAAGTAGGAGTACACCCATGCATGCAGACAAAATAATCATTTATTTCTCTATAATGATGATCTTTCATAATTTAATAAAATAAAAAAAAATGAAGAAATAATGATCTTTCAATAAATGCAAAAGAAAGGTTCATACCTCCAACAAGAGTCAAGGACCGACAGTAGCAGGAGAAGTCCCCTTCTCCATCAGCTCTGGACGTACCATGGCCCTCATGTAACGAGTGAGGACCGCAAAGCCAGGAGTAACCCAGTCCCACCGACCCAAGCTACTCAAGTCATACAGAAAAGGAAGAAGCTTCGTCGACCGCCTCTCCCTCTTGTCTCCGAGGTAAATCGAAGACAAGAACCACCACAGCCACGGATGAGCCCTCTGCTCAGCAGTGAAAGGAGGAGGAGGCACCATCCTCCCATTCATCCTCACCCTCGACAGGGTCCTACCCGCGAAGTAGTCCCTGACGTAAGAACTCGGCACCAACCCGGGAACGCTGGCAGCACCTTTCGCCAGGTTCTAGCCGATCAGCCTCCTCGCCTCGTCCGAGTCTACTCTCATGGCCGTCAAAGGCCACACCAAAGTCTCCTCTCCACACGGCAGGCCCGAGATCATGTCGTAGTCCTCCAAAGTGACCTCGACCTCTCCAAAAGGCATATGGAAAGTCGAGGTCATGTCCCAGTACCGATCAAGCAAAGCTCGAATCAGGCAAAGGTTAGCCCGAATCTTCCTTTCCTTAATCGCCCGCCAAGCTCCGACCAAAGCCCCGAAAGCTCCCAACTCGACGATGGCCATCTCCTCCTCTGGCAGTCTCTCGAAAGCCTCCATCATCGTCGTGTAGCCGGAAGAGGACCTCATGTTCCCGGCATCCTGTATCAATTCAAAGAAAAAGCTATATTTAGCATAAGACGAATGAGAGAAAACGGCAAGCAAATAGGAAAGGTAATAGGAAATGACAAGTTCGAAACTTACCAAACTCCTCGCTGTCCTGTAAGACAGGTGGCTCTCTACCGCCCAAATGAGATGTCTACAATCCTATTTCTCGGCCCAGTCGGGTGCACCCACCAGCTGGCGACCACCTCGCCCACGTTGGCCCTCCTCGGGACCTCCTCAGCCTCCTCCTCAAGCATCTCCTCCTGTCTCTCGCCACCCACGAGAGCAAGAGAAGGGTCGAAGTCCACGTCCATGGGGGCCCTCCCCGACATAGAAGGCACGTCACCTGTAAAATCAAGGTAGGCAGGGCCGTGTCAAGCCATGACAAGCCTATTCAAGCTCGTTTCAAGCATTTTCGAGCCCTAAAAAGGGATTTTCGGCAATCTTTGGCCGTTTATTCCAAAACCCGACCACACACGTGGAAGGTTGGGGTAAGTCAAGTCTAAATTCAAGCCTAGTTGCGGGTTTGATTCGAAATTTCGG